>NC_140006.1:37697007-38014157 GCF_964263955.1 Coregonus lavaretus
GTTTCCATCCACAGTTTTTATGCGAGTAAAGTCATATTGTATAAAAGAAGATGGAAACAGGACGTTTCGGTGTAATTTTATAAATGCCGACAGATAATTTGTTCATTCGACATGGTGGGATCTTTTTGTGTCTGTAAAATGTATTATGCAGGAAATGTCGGTGGAAATGCCATTATGCGCAAATATGGGTACCGTGGGATTATTTAAAATACTTTTTGATGAGGTAGGGTTTCAGATGTTTTGGGGAATATGGGCAGGGACTCTGCTGGATTGCTCAGATCTGTAATGATCAGGTATTTACTTTACAGGAATAAGAGCGGTAGAGAAGGGAAGCCATGTAATGTCCTGCTGTGTACAGTAGGTGATATACAAGCATTATGTCACAGTTTCTCAGCGCCTAAATTTGACTTGAGGCTGTGTGTAACGCATAACACTTTAAAAAACCTTCCATTACTTCCTAATGATTAGTGCTATGGCTGTTACACATACGTGTGATACAATTTAGGAACAGATCCACTGTGGACCAGGGTCAGTCCTCCTTCTCCTGGCTTCATCTCTCCACCTATCCTCTTGGGTGCTTTTCCCCTTGCCTTGCGTGAGAGAGAGAGAGCTGGGCGCTTGATGGTTGGTAGGCTGCATAGCGGAGGCTCTCGGTCTCCAAGACGGGATTTGGATTGTTCTGCACTGCTGTGAATCCGGGGGGGTTAGCGGAGAGAGGCGGTCTGGCCAATCAGAAGGCCCTCCTCTGTAGGGGATAGAGGTCAGAGGTAATATACGTAGATCCACTACTGTTATTATCCTTTTATAGAGTATCTTTATACGGTAATGTCAATGAAAATTGCGTAGATACATGACCTCTTTTCCAAATCTAATGCAATTGTATATTGGACAACTTTGTGACAACTCAACTTGGACAAAGTTTTCTGTTCAATAGTAAACATACTTAATGACATTTAAAGTAAGTTTGATTTTAACTTTCATGGCTAGTTATATGGTTGTATATTATACAACTCTGTTGTCTCTTTAACTGTAGTTCAAATAAAGTGTTACCCGGCTAACAACCACTCCAACTGACAGTTTGTATGCATCTTAAATACTGGATACCAGTCTCTTTTGTTTTAGCATTTTATCTGCCACTTTTTTAGACTAATTTGCAATTCTGGCCAGGCTTATGGCTGCATCTTCTCTTATAACTTAAGAATATTTTGTTATTATCTGTTTCCATTTGGAAATCTTAAATTTTAAGACTTAAAACTCTAAGACTTGGCTGTGTTGGCCAACTCTGGGCTTAAGTTATTTTCTCTTAAAGTAGTTTAGTTTATTGTAATGTCCTACTAATTAAAATTGTCCATCTGTCTCATTCCATTATAATGCAATTGATAAAGGAAGTCATACCTTATCAAAACTTGATATACTTTTGGTGAATTTCAGACAAGAGAACCTAAATGGTATTCTGTACTGTAGTTAGCTATTTATAAAACTGCACACAGTTTGTTGTGTGTCTGAATATGACTATTGCCTGTGGTGTGCACATTTGACCGTAACACATACAAAGTAAATTTATTTTACAGATGGGGGATCTGAAAATGAGCGCAGTTATCCATCTTGGAAAGTAAATCACATTTCCTCCTCTTCTGATACGGAGCTCAGTACTGGGGATTTTCCCACCTTCCCTCAGTACTGGGGATTTTCCTCACAAACACAGTCCCAGATCTTACTCTCCTTCTCTCTTCTCTCTATCCTGATCTCTGTCCCCTCTCTCTCCTCCACACTCGGCCCCTCTCTCACTTCATTAAATGGCCTGTCTGCCTGTGTATGCTATCTGTCCCTGGTGGCGCTGTATGCTAAATTCCATCATTAAAACCCATTACACAGCTATCAAAACCCCCTTGTAATTCCAGCTAATGATCTAATTTCCCTAAGTGTCACCCGTGTCAGTCAGCAGCAGGGACGCTTGCGCTGGCAAACGTCCAAAGGGGTCCGGTCGGAGTACCTCATACCCCTCCCCACCATCCACCCCTCTCTCCTCCAAAAAATAGGTTAGAGAAATCAGTGGCCTACCAAAAATGACACAGCAAGGTGGCGAGGGACAGTGTGTGTGTGTGTGTGTGTGTGTGTGTGTGTGTGTGTGTGTGTGTGTGTGTGTGTGTGTGTGTGTGTGTGTGTGTGTGTGTGTGTGTGTGTGTGTGTGTGTGTGTGTGTGTGTGTGTGTGTGTGTGTGTGTGTGTGTATGTGTGTGTGTGTGTGTGTGTGTGTCAAATATTCCACTTTAATAGCTAGGCCAGATCAACTAGCGGCCTGATTTCGGTACAATGAAAAGGCGGGAAAAAGAGCGAGCCAGGTAAGAGGGAGAAATGGCTGCTGTTTGACAAGAGGCCATTCTAAATCCCATACACATCCATCATAAGTGAAGGTTTATGTACTCTGAAGGGTTGATAATAGCATTTAGCATTTTAATAATATGCCATTTTCACACAGCTTCCTGTGGTCTGGATTTCAGTGGAGAGAAAGTGGGGTGAAGAAAGTGGAGTAGGGGACGCAGGTCGTTTCCTTTCCCTCCTTCCTCCTCCTCCTCCTCTTCCTCTTCCTCTTCCTCCTCTTCCTCCTCACAGTCTCCTTCCTCTCCTCTCCCACTCTTTGGGAAATGATTCCCTGAATTGGAAAAGGGGCCCTGGGGCCACCGGGGCGCCCAGTCACTCGTTTTTTCAGAGTGGATAATTGACTCCCTTCGCCTGGTAATTCATCGCCTGCATATGCCAGCTAATACATCAGTGGGAGAGAAGCTGCCGACCTCCCAACATTGTCTGCTCCCCCCTCAACACACACACACACCAAGCACACGCACACACACACGCCAACCTCACACACCCCACTCTCCAACCTCACATACACATACACACACACACACACACATACACACACACAGGGCCAAGGCCGGGCCCCTCCTTACCAAAGAGCCAGGAGCTGGGAATGAGAAGAGGGTTCGAAGAGGCTGAGGAAAAACCTGAGATGATACATGGGGCGCATTGTGGCATTATGATGAATTATGCCTCCCAAATACCTTGAGCAGTGCAGACTGTAAGCCTGTATCTATACTAATCTGGGAGCAAATATGACTGTTTACACATTAAAGAGGACTGCAAAAGAACCAGCAACGGAATTAATTGAGCAATCAGGACATTAGAAAGAAATGTCGTACATGGCCTCTCTATTGCCGAGACCACATTTATCATCGCCGAGCTGGCGGTTCCATTCTTTTCTGTTTTCCCTCTCCTCTAACTTATTATTTTAATGTAACCCATCACCAAACAGATTAGGATTATTGCGACAAAACATTGGTATTTTATGTATTTTCGATAGTGGTGTCAACACCTGATGCATTTATCATGGGTGTTGCCAAGACCTTTTCTCTTCAACTTTCGCATCGTGCTCCATTTTTCTCTCAGTGTGGCACCATCTTGCCAATGGAGTGAATGGCGTTACAGTGTTTATAGTCATTTGATTATTGTTAGTGCCATACTTGATAAACTTATGTTGAGGTCATTTTTAGACTAATAAAAAGCATGAGCTGGCGCACACCCAGAGAATATCACTTAGTGTAGAGGTGCTGACTATCGGCGAATAAACTGTAAACTATAAAAACAAATAAACAGAGTCGCACTCTCTATGTATAAACTCCCAGTAATTTATTGGGTAAGAAACCACCAACGTTTCTTACCCAATAAATTACTGGGAGT
Organism: Coregonus lavaretus; assembly: GCF_964263955.1. Classification (NCBI taxonomy): domain Eukaryota; kingdom Metazoa; phylum Chordata; class Actinopteri; order Salmoniformes; family Salmonidae; genus Coregonus; species Coregonus lavaretus. The sequence goes on from NC_140006.1 coordinate 37,700,745, forward strand.
TTATACATAGAGAGTGCGACTCTGTTTATTTATTTGTTTTTAGAGGTCATTTTTAGACACATATTCACAGATTTATAACAATTGATGAGCTTATTTTTATTCATTAAGACCTCAATTAATCGTTAATGTATTTGTTTATCTTTATGTAAGTATATTTATGAATGTGCTCATAAAGTATCAATTGAGCATGTCACCTTTCATTTGTTTTGTGCAGGCTGCTGTATATTTGAGAAATATTTGTTTTGTATTTTGTATTTGCCTTTACATTTCTATGTCATTCCTCAGCTACTAGTTAAAAAAGTGTATATTTTTATTTAGTTAAATCATTGGCTCTAAGTATATAATCTCCCTTACAGAACATTTTCAGTAGTAGTGTTAGCCTACAGATGTAGGATCTTAATTTGATCACCCTGTGACAGGCGAACTTTCCTACAATACAGGAAATGTAAAACTTGTAGTATATTTGAGGTTTAAAAAGGCTTCCGAAGTTTGTAATCAACACTCTAACATTTCAGACTTCATTTTCCCTTACGAAAAATGTATCAACCCCTACAAAAATGTCCATTAATTATAATCCACATAATAATTCACACTTCCTATTGCTGCAGGATTATTTTCCTGCTGTAGCAAACTGGCTCAAATTAAAATCCTACATCTGTACCACTAATATAACGCAAGTTGAGGTAGAAGTGGTGGCGGTCGTGCTGTACAATAGCGTGATTTATCATCTGATGGTCCTGTATGGAAGTACATTAGGCTCCCTCTCTCTGGTGTAGACTGGTGTAGGCTCCAGGCCACAGTGTTAACCTTGCCCTTGTTCCAGGCTGCGGGCTGGAGGAGAGACTAAAGTAAGAGGGGAGCTTTGAGCTTTTGCCCATTACAAAAACTCCCTGAGGTTCATTAGACTCATAATAGCTTCTACTTTGATATAGCATGCAAGGGTTCCCTTCAGTAATTACATTCATATGACATACTCTCATATTTTGATTGTATGGATTTCCCATGTAAAGTAAGGGCTGCTCAATATCCCACAATAGTATACATAATAGACTGTATACACGACTCTAGGGTTTTCATTTTGACAATAGAAAATATCAAATTTCCATTGGGATGGTATTAGAAAATGTGTTATTATAAAATGTGTTATTATAGGTATAATACTATTCGCCTAAACAGTCTACTGGAGCTAGGAACACAAGCATTTCGCTACACCCGCAATAACATCTGCTAAACATGTGTATGTGAAAAATAACATTTGATTTGATGATTTGGTCATTTCCAAATAATGTATTTGTTTTAATAATTAATAATTACAATAGTAATGTGTAAATGTGTAACCAAAAGCCCACGGAAATGAAAGTATAGGTAGGCTTGAAGCGGTAAAGCTGGATATTCTCTGAGAAAAACGGATGGCATCAAAAGACCAAGATCAAAGTTGTTTTCGAGGACTGAGCTTCATGCTGCTGCTCTCTGATCAATGAAGCTCTAGCTCCCTCTAGTGTATAAAAAGGGACATTATAAAAAATAAATAAATTGGTCATTTAGCAGACGTAACGATGGACATTATATGAAAGGATCCAACTGTCAACGTCTATAAATGTGTAGGTCTACAAGACAAGACATTTAAACACTTAAACAAAATCTAAAAACTATCACAGAGCTGCCAACTCACGAATTGTCCGTGAGACACACGCATTTGACCCTCTTCTCACGCTCTCTAGTCACACCTCTTATACCTCACGCGTTGAAAAATACTGCTTTTGTTTTTCTAATTAGTCCATTGTATAGTCTGCGCGTTAACTTTTCAACTGTGCTTCAAATCGTTTTGAAATCGGAGCATCTGCGCCTGATATTGAACATCACGAACCTCTATCATTGTCCTGTCTTGCTACAGCACTGTGAACCGCGGCACATTGAAGCATATGATTGGTCTAGTTATGTAAAGGATCAAGGGGATTGGATGCATGTTTTAAAGAAACGCCCCTCAAGATTAGAGTGGAGATTAATAGAGAGACAACGTTCTCTGCTGAGTTTATATAACTGTAACATGCTGTCTAAACCGAGCACGCGCGTGCTTCCTTGTACATCCACACCAGACGCGATCCAAGACACACAGGCTGAAATATCAAAACGAACTCTGAACAAACTATATTAATTTGGGGACAGGTTGAAACACATGAAACATTCATGGACATGTTGTTAGCTAATTTGTCCTGAGATACAAACATTGGGTTGTTATTTTTTTCCCACGGGGGGGCAGTATGAAAATAAAAAAAATAATGTATGCACTAACTGTAAATCGCTCTGGATAAGAGCGTCTGCTAAATGTAAAATGTAGTAGTAGTCTTCTTCTGTGGACTTTATATGTCGGTTGGCAACCAACTGGACTGGAGTGTCAGCTTTCAATCACTCACGTGGGTATATGCTCCTAACAACCAATGAGGAGATGGGTGAGGCGGGACTTGCAGTGCATCAAGCGTAAAAAATAGTACCAAATTCTATTTTAGCGCCTGGGCTACGCAGACGCTCGTTGACGTGCACGAGCAGTTTAGATGAAATGATTGAATAACATCTATGTGTACATTTATTTTGCACGCAGCGTGAGCGGTGTGGTCAGCATGTGGTAGAAGAGCAGCACCATAACACTGTTTTATGTACAATGTTGTCAACAAAATGAGGTTGCTGTTGCTCCCGTCCCTATTGCAGAATGCAGCCTTTTGAAGTAGATTTAATCCACACTTTAGCATTAGTCCCGTCGTTTGTTGATTGGCATTTAGGCTGTGACAACAAAACGGCAGCAGACAGAAAGACCTACATTATGTTTTAGCAGGGAAGTTTGGTAGGGTGATCTGATTTGTAACTATGAAAATAATTTTGTCAAACAGATTGTGAACCCAAAAGTGTACATTTGAATCAAGAGGTGGGAGAATAAATTGAAAAATAATTTGGTTAGGGTGTAGGGGCAGATTTATGTAATCTTGTCTTCAGGAGATTGTATCATCTATTTACTTGATTATTTAGTCTGATCAGTGGAACAATTCTCATTCGTAACGATGGGCTAAAATATTGGGTAATTACGGTGCTTGTCAGCAAGAACACGACTGTTATTCCCCACATTTATTGTATTATTCCACTTATTCCCAGTGTTGCCAGTGTAATCCCATATTTGAAATCTGATTTGCCTACCTGTGTCTGAACATGAATTATATGAGGTTATGTATTTTTGCAGCCAGTTTTGAATAAGTCACACAAATAAGCATTGGATATTAAATGCTCCAGGAATCAAATATAATTGTTGAAATGTTAGAATTGTCCACACGCTAGGCAGAGATGGGAAGGGGACTCACAGCTTATAAACACATCATATTTTGTCTATGTAGCGTAAGATGATGGCAAGGATCTTCAACTATTAGGCATAAACCACCTGAATATTGATATTCATTATATTTTTCTTGAAGGTTGGGTGATTTTGAGAAATTAATTGTTATAACAACAAGAACATTTTCAAACACCCAGCACTTGGGAAAAATAGTTCAGGGGTGGCCAGCCCTCCTGGAGAGCAAGCAGGATTTTCTTTCAGCCCTATTTTAAAGAGAGAGTTCACCCAAATTACAAAATACAAAATGTTTGTGTCCTTACCTTGAAAGCAGTCTATGGACAAGGAGACTGCAATCTATTATTTGATTACCCACTGCCATCAACCATTAATATTACAATTTCATGTGCAAAGCCTTGGTGTAGTGGTAACACTCCCCTGCACGTGCTGCATATAACTTTACACCTGAGAACAGGGCTCAATCCCTGCTTCCAACCTTCCCACTGTTTCTAGCATTTGACATGTCTCCCTATCTCAGTTCATTACTGTTTGAATAAAGTGTCAAACCACCTAAAAAATGTTTTTTTTAAAGATTAGCATACTTTAAATTTCATCCCCCAGGTTTAAATTTGGTACCACCTGAACTCATTCTCCCAGGTATGCATTTGCATCAAATAGGCTGTCAAATTCAGACGACAAAAATACAAATGTGTAAAGATGACTATATAGGGGCAAAAGAGTGGGGTTTGAACCAGATAAAACAGGCATAATAGATTGCAATTCTTCACCTTTCCTGTTTGAAGATTGGACTCTAAAATGTAGGCCTTTATTAAAATTCTTAAACTGTATTAAGTGTATTTGATCGGATGTATTTCAACAGAGAAAAATAAAACAATCATATATTCATTGACCTTGACCCATATCTTTCTTCTTGCATGCATAGTTGTAGCATATCATTTACCTCACATGATTCTCACCCTTCTCGAGCCAATCTTTTGTAGGCTACTCTCTCCTCCAGGAGTTCGCACGCTCTGCCGACTGTCCAATCAGAAACTGTTTGGTAGCGTCTCTTTGCTTTATCTTCACACGCGGCTCTTTCTCATGACAGATGGGTTTGCAGAATTTTCCTAGCAAAATATAGGTGAACAGAGCATCAGATGTAGACCATTTCAATTTTCAATAATACAATTGCTAAAATATTTGTTTCTTCTGGTTGATGAACTTGACTTCTTGACACGCGTCATCCTATGATGTTTAGCATTCAGAGTAGCCTAGTAGCCTCTTGATACCACGCTTTACTTTTCATCGTGTGTCATGTTCTTCACACCCTTTGGATACTACTATACGTGTTTGTGTATGTGGGCACATCATCTTTAGGTTACTGAAGCAAATGTGTTACTGAAGCAAATGTTCTCAGACCAGATATAGCACAAGTAGGCTGCTACATGCTTTCTTGTGTTCTTTTTCCAAATGCACAAATCAACACTGACAGATAGGAATGCAATAAAACATTTGCATTAAGCTAACTTTTTCAATATTTCTTTCGTTTATCTTGAATAACTAAATTACCCTTCACATTTTGACTGGTTTCGTAACATGCTTACACTACCTCAGATACAGTAGATGCAACAGCTGGAGGCAGACCGCGCCTCTCTAAAATAGTCTTCCAATCAGATTATCTCATTACTGTTGCTACCAGTGGTTGCTACTAATTTTACAGCCATTCCCTATTCGGAAAGGTCTTGGTAAATTAGCATGTGGCCAATGATCTTAAGTATGCAAATGTTTGACATTACTCCAAATTATTGCCAATAGTATCTGCGTGGACACCAGTTGAGTTGCTTCATTTTCAACAGCGAACGATAAGCGGAGTACAGTATAAAAAATTCGCTAGCACAAAAAGTGACATATCAGCAAGCAATATCATTGTTTCTATTTGGATTTTATGTGCAAGATGACATTTGAGGAACTAAGTGGGGATTATTCTACAGAAAGGTAAACTATACTTTTAAGCGCTTTTACTTTTGCCAATGTCAGTACAATTTGCTAGTGAGTGACTATTCTGTCACTTCAACTTGTCAATCAAGCCATGCAATCGTTCAAGTTTCGAAAAAGAATGCGCAAAACTTCAATGTATTTTTATTCAGATTTTTAACTACAGTAAACTTTACCTAAACTTTGATATGGTTTGGTTAGTTAGCTAGCTAGCTAGGTAACATTAGCTAGCTAGCTTGGCTTGGTTGAGCTTTTTGCAGTATTCGAATATGTAACGTTAGCTAGCTAACGCCAGCTTTTCTGTTGAGCTCACGAGACACTGCAGTTTAGCCTACTGTAACGCCGGTGTCAGGTAATTTTAGGGAAGCACACCTTTGACCTGAACTAAAAGTTTCAGTGTATTTGACTATCATTGTACTCATCATACAATCGTATTTAGTCAATTATGGAGTGACATGCAACGAAAATCAAACGCGATTTCAGAGTTTCAACATGCAAATCACTTTTACTCGCAGCTAGCTCAAGGTACAGTAGCTACCTACAGTACTGTTAGCTAGCTAGCTAATGCTAGTATACCAAAGCCGGCTCCTGCGCTTGGCTGTAGTCTGCCAGGCTGACGGATTAGCCCTTGGCATTACCTCCTTTTGAAGAAGTTGAGCTTTGGCCATGAATATGTGAAAGTTGATGTGAGTTTGATGTTAATTCTAACAATTCGTTCCTTTCTCTGTTGTAGGATGGATACAGTGGCAAAAGCCTTGGAAGAGGTTCTCTCATCGGCATTACCCCAAGGATGCATAACAGTAGGGGTCTATGAAGCAGCAAAGTCATTGAATGTGTAAGTAGGCTACGCTTCTTTAAAACTGTAATGATGTAGTTGTTGTCTATGCATGCCTGTTTAGAATGTCTGCAATTCATGTGCTATTACTGTGTTACTAACCAAAGGTCTGTTACTTTCTTCACCAGAGATCCAGATAATGTGGTTCTGTGCATCCTGGCAACGGATGACGAGGATGTAAAGGACGTGGCCCTTCAGATCCACTTCACCCTTATCCAGGCATTCTGCTGTGAGAATGACATCAACATCCTGCGAGTGAACAACACCAGGCGTCTGGCAGAGATACTTGGCGGGGGAGGGAAACAAGGGGGAGAGCCCATGGACCTGCACTGTGTCCTGGTCACTGTAAGTATCCATTTCCACTCATATACACTAAAATATGTTAAATGTAGACTTCAAAGTGACTTTAAAACATACCAGGGTGCTAAAAATGGCTCCAAAGTTATTTTAGTTTACTGATGCACTTGAGACACTCATGCTCTGAACTTGCCAGAACATGTCCACACCCAGTAATTACTCACTCCTTGTGTCCTGTAGCGCACCACATAGTCTTGCCATCTAGACTTGCCACTTGTGGAATTTTCATTTAGGCAAATAACTTAATTGCTCGTAGTCGTGAAACCCCTTTGGTTTCTATCTATTCTATTGTCATATTAGGCCTATAGGCCTACAGGTCATAAAATCAGGCATTAGGATCCTTGTGCAACTATTGACTCATACTCTCTTTTTCTCTTGTCTTTGCAGAGCCCACACTCCTCGTCCTGGAAAGACCCGGCCCTGAGCAAAGTTAACCGCTTCTGCAGGGAGAGCCGTTGCATGGACCAGTGGGTGCCCATCATCAACCTCCCAGAGCGCTGAAGGGTCCCCCCTCCCCCCCCCCCCCCAACAGCAAGGCCTGCGAAGTACTCTCTCTGCACGGGAGTAGTGTGATCCCTGATGGACACACTACCCTGGGGAAATTCCTGATGGAGGAAAAAGAAGATAAACGACAACAAAATAAGGCATTTCGAGAAGAAAAAAAGATCAGACCCAGCCGTCTAGATGGGATAACAAGGGGAAGGATATCCACTGGGACTGGTGGAGTTGAACTCTCGGCTATGGCAGTCGAGGCGAGATGAGGCACATTTTGTGTTCGGTCACGAGACCGAAACCGACGTCTGTGCTTTTTAACAGAATATGGACACACTGTATAAAATCATGTATGGCTGAGCACTTCACCTCGTGGGGACTTGAAAGAGGGATAGCAACAAAAATAGGCACTGTTGTTAAGAGGACCAAGGCATTGGACTCTCTCTGCAGAAACAGAGCACTTGTAGAAACACTGGACTTTTGCAATTTCATTTTTTATTCACACTGTTGATGTTGTCGTTACTTTTGTTTTGTAATTATTTAAAAAGGGAAGGGCTAAATATCCAATGAATATTCAAGATACTATGCAATCAGTCAGTGTTTCCAATGCCAACTGTTTTTTTACTCAAGTGAAAAGTTCTTTTTTTTTTTACAGTTAAGTTATTTCTTATGATATTTAAATGTATTTATGTTTGCAATTTTTTACCATTATCTATATGCAATTCTCAGCAAAAGCACAAATGTATTATTGTGGTCAATAAAAAGTATTTTTGGAGCCAGAACTCGATGGTCCCTCTCATTCATTTTTTTCTACATTTCTGGAAATGTGACAAAGTTAGTTGAACTTTGACCCCACAACACTTGTATAGGGAATCACGTGCGGATCATGGAGGTCACACTGGCCTCTATGCACTCAGTGACATCCTCGTGCCAGGTGACAATAGCCCCACCCCCACCACACTTTGTTCTGCTTGGGTCAGCATGATCGTGCTCATTCATCCGTATGGCTTCCCCTTTTCACCCGTCCTGATTTCAGCCCACGGTTTAGCTGAGAGCCCTTCCCGCATACCTCTTTGAATGCCTCACACCTACCTGCTGCCTCGCTAGGAAAAGTACTGCACATGTGCAAAGTGCACACACAGTGCTCACGTGCACATTTGATGATCCAGGTTTCTGCTCAGTACACACATGCTTTGATTGTTCACTTGCATGCAGAACTATCTATTGAACAAGACAATAGTGAGTGCTCAGGTGAATAAAGGTAGAATGGAAAATAAACAAAGTTCACTGCTTCAACTAATAGTGCATATCCAGGGGGAACATAGTACATATCATTTGCGTCATATAACAAACATATTACAAAACCTCTGCTGAGTGAGGTTATAGCGTAAACTATACCCCAGTTATCAAACACATGCTGCTTGCAAGGCTGTTTGAGCCGGTTGCTGTTTATTAGCCTTTCACACGGAAGGTGTGGTGGAGAGCGCATGACTTTACATCCTTGGAAAGTTTTGTAAGGGAGGCACTGCTGTGCATGTAGGTTGTATAACCCACTCTCCTCATTCCTTCCTTCACAAGCTATTGCTGGCGTTGTGTGTGGATGATGTCAGAGCTGATGCAAAGCAGGCTTTCCCCTGGTTAATCATGATCACAAGAGCTTGTCACCTTTGTATAGGAAAACCCCGTTTCTGAGTGACCATCTGATATGAGGAGAATGAACCATTGCTCTCATGTGCTCATTGTAGATGAGTTTAAGAATCTTCTAGAATAGGTTTAATGATATAACAACTCATGATTTTATTGGTGTTTTTTAAAAATAGTTGTCATATTTTTTCACTCAGACTGCAAAGTATTTTTTTTACATGGATTCTATGATATTTTCATCAATAATAATGTATATTATATATTAATAACACAGGACTGGATAGACCCTCCCAACAGCACTGTTAAAGGTTACCATGTCGTAACTAAGGTGTGTGACCGACCGGTTGAGGGTGTGACACTGATGTCATGTGGTATTGTGTTGGTGGTGTTGGGGGAAAGGTTATTTTTAGATAAAAGTAGGTGAGGTGTGATGTAAGGCTTATGTTGGTACTGGAGGAGTCCAAGTCAGTCACAGGAGGAATTTTACATTCCCCAACCCTTAGTAACTACCCAAACGGCTCCTTGGGTACCCCTGTGCACTCAGGTTATTACCATCGACATACGCAGAAGGTTGTATAGGGGGTTTTAGAAGATTGTATGGGACAATAAAGACTCAGGTCATCAAAATAATCTGAATAATATTTTTCACTCAATGTAACTGTGCAGAATACATTTAGAGATTTTTATTTTCACTTACAGGTTACTCAACAGATTACACTCAATATGTTACACTTACTCAACAGATTACACTCAATATGTTACACTTACTCAACAGATTTCAATCAACATGTTATACTTACTCAACAGATTACAATCAACATGTTACACTTACTCAACAGATTACAATCAACATGTTATATTTACTCAACAGATTACACTCAACATGTTACATTTACTCAACAGATTACACTCAATATGTTACACTTACTCAACATATTACACTCAACATGTTATACTTACTCAACAGATTACAATCAACATGTTATATTTACTCAACAGATTACAATCAACATGTTATACTTACTCAACAGATTACACTCAACATGTTATACTTACTCAACAGATTACACTCAACATGTTACACTTACTCAACAGATTACACTCAACATGTTACACTTACTCAACAGATTACAATCAACATGTTATATTTACTCAACAGATTACACTCAACATGTTATATTTACTCAACAGATTACAATCAACATGTTATACTTACTCAACAGATTACACTCAACATGTTATACTTACTCAACAGATTACACTCAACATGTTATACTTACTCAACAGATTACACTCAACATGTTATATTTACTCAACAGATTACAATCAACATGTTATACTTACTCAACAGATTACACTCAATATGTTACACTTACTCAACAGATTACACTCAATATGTTACACTTACTCAACAGATTTCAATCAACATGTTATACTTACTCAACAGATTACAATCAACATGTTACACTTACTCAACAGATTACAATCAACATGTTATATTTACTCAACAGATTACACTCAACATGTTACATTTACTCAACAGATTACACTCAGTATGTTACACTTACTCAACAGATTACACTCAATATGTTACACTTACTCAACATATTACACTCAACATGTTATACGTACTCAACAGATTACAATCAACATGTTATATTTACTCAACAGATTACAATCAACATGTTATACTTACTCAACAGATTACACTCAACATGTTATACTTACTCAACAGATTACACTCAACATGTTACACTTACTCAACAGATTACTATCAACATGTTATATTTACTCAACAGATTACACTCAACATGTTATATTCACTCAACAGATTACAATCAACATGTTATACTTACTCAACAGATTACACTCAACATGTTATACTTACTCAACAGATTACACTCAACATGTTATTCTTACTCAACAGATTACACTCAATATGTTACACTTACTCAACAGATTACACTCAACATGTTACACTTACTCAACAGTAACATGTTATATTTACTCAACAGATTACACTCAACATGTTACACTTACTCAACAGGAACATGTTATACTTACTCAACAGATTACACTCAACATGTTACACTTACTCAACAGATTACACTCAACATGTTACACTTACTCAACAGGAACATGTTATACTTACTCAACAGATTACACTCAACATGTTACACTTACTCAACAGATTACACTCAACATGTTACACTTACTCAACAGGAACATGTTATACTTACTCAACAGATTACACTCAATATGTTACACTTACTCAACAGATTACACTCAACATGTTACACTTACTCAACAGTAACATGTTATATTTACTCAACAGATTACACTCAACATGTTACACTTACTCAACAGGAACATGTTATACTTACTCAACAGATTACACTCAACATGTTAAACTTACTCAACAGATTACACTCAACATGTTACACTTACTCAACAGGAACATGTTATACTTACTCAACAGATTACACTCAACATGTTACACTTACTCAACAGATTACACTCAACATGTTACACTTACTCAACAGATTACACAAATAATACAAGAAATACTGCAGAATAACAGTGTAGATAGCTAGAGAAAATAACACGTCAAATACAAATGCTGAATAACTTGTGTAACAACAGTGTAACAATATCCTCGGGGTAGTAGACAGTAGATCAGATGTCATGGTTGGCATGGTCCACTGCACTGTTGAATGGGGTGAGTGAGTGGCTTGGCCTAACCGAGGGGCTGTGCGGGGGTGGGACCGTCAACAGTGCAGAGGACTGTGCTGGGATGGGTTCAACGCTGCCCCCCTCCCTCCCCGTCTCACCCACATCAGCACATTCCAACACACTGACACTGTAACTGCCAGGCTTTCACCAAGGGAGGCACGCGGTCAGTGGGCCTGCCAGGCCTTAGCAATGTGCCCACCAGGCTCGCCCTGGAACACAATGACATTGTGCTTACCAGGATTACATTGTGTGCTTCACATCTGATACGCCTGCTTAGCACTGATATCAATACACTGCTACTGTGCAGCCAGGCTTCTGCAGGACACGGCGCCTAAAGGCATCCACAGTGACTGTACTTACTGTGGCTTTCCCAGCTGCAGAGATTAACCATGTGCAAGAGAGAACAATAGCTCAGATGTCTCTTTCGGTTACGATCCACCACTTTCCTCATAGTGAAAAAAACATGTTTACCCACCAGCTGCCCGAAGACAAGGTCAGAAAATCAAGGGGAACAAGCTTCAGGCTGACAAATCCTCAAAATAGCGCCTCCTCTCTCGATAAGTGGAAACCCGGGTTTCGGCACCTTCTATTTTTAGCTCTCTCCAGTTCCTTGGGCCCAGACGGACGTGGGCCGAGACCTATTCTAGTCTCACCATGGTAAGGTTTAAACACACACCCCACGTAATGAGAGGAAGCAAGGCTAGGCTATAGATAACTCTCAGTAGCTTTCTTTAGGCCACATGGCTGGAGTAGAACCAAACTGCTGAATGGGTAGGAATCCTATGGCTGAGCTTGGTCTGCATCCCCTTTGTACAGATGTAGAATCTTGTTGCAGGATAACTTTCCTGCAATGCAAAACTTGTAGTGTATTTTAGTTAGTAATTTCCTCTTTGAAATTTCAGACTTGATTTTCCCTAACGAAAAATGTATCAACTGCTACAAAAAGATCCATTATAATCCACATAACCTGTCACTGCTGGATTATTTTCCTGCTGTAGCAAACTGCCTCAAATTAAGATCTGTATTTGTTAATTCTTTCCTTCATATATGAGTGACATTGAATGCTGCATTTTAATAATATGCTTCAATTCATTGTTAGATTGTCTTAACATAATGGGCACAATGGATTCTTGCACATGGTAGTAGAATTACATTTTAGTCATTTAACAGACGCTCTTATCCAGTGCATACATTTTACGTACTTTTTTGCAGTGGTCCCTCGTGGGAATCGAAACCACAACCCTGGCGTTGCAAGCGCTATGATCTACCAACTGAGCCACACGGGACCATAGTACCCATCATCAGACTAACAATTAAAAAATACTAGCATTTTAAAGTGAGAAAATAACAAAACTAAAGACTTCAAAGAAGCAGAGAAGACACAAGGTGCAATTATAAATCCATGTTTAATAACAGCAGGAAAGACTGTACTGCAGCAGAGAGAGAGACAAAGGCTCCATCACTTGTTATAGAGCAAAACCACATACAGATGTCTTTAATACACCAGGTTCACACAGAGGGTCAGGGAAAGGTCACGTAAGAATCTCCTAAAGGTATATAAAGGCCATTGCTGGTATGCTGGTTGAATCAGAATTGTCTGGTGATGTCACACAAAGTAACAGTAGGCTGATTTAGCATATTGTACGTGTAAACCCACTGTTAGAGAGAAAAGTAGTCAAGATACAATTGTCATCGCTCAAGAATTCATAATGGATTACTGGGTCTCCCTGTCTCTGATTTCAAGACCTTTATGATGAATGAAGTACCTTTTGGAGGAAGCTAACACCAACAATACAAACAGTAGCACCAGGTAAGTACAATCAGACATGTTTTCTTTTCTCTTTTGCTAGTGACAAGGCATAGACAAAACAATGGCACGATTCAGTTAGAAATCACTGTAAATCAGCACAGAAAGATCCATTTAATTTAATGAATAAATAAAAAAATCTTCACACCACAATGCAAACACTTGTAAGGCTTTGCGTATGCAAACATCATTTTACTTTCCTGCCTATCTGTGCTAACCACACCGATACAGCTGGGTCGTTTTATGTTCCCAACAGCTAACTGACAGGGCATACAGGACATTCTATTTTTTACTGTCCAATAGGACAGGGTTTCACAAACTGAGTTACAGTTCATAAAAGGAAATCAGTCAATTTAAATAAATTCATTAGGCCCTAATCTATGGATTTCACATGACTGGGCAGGGGCGCAGCCATGGATGGGAGGGCATAGGCCCACCCACTTGGGAGTCAGGCCGACCCATTGGGGAGCCAGGCCCAGCCAATCAGAATTAGTTTTTCCCCACAGACAGAAATACTCCCCCCCCCCCCCCCCCCCCCCCAATTGTGTTGTGTGACAAAACGGCACATTTTAGAGTTACTTTTTATTGTCCCCAGCACAAGGTGCACCTGTGTAATGACCATGCTGTTTAATCAGCTTCTTGATATGCCACACCTGTCAGGTGGATGGATTATCTTGACAAATGAGAAATGCTCACTAATAAGGACGTAAACAAATTTGTGCACAGAATTTGAGAGAAATACGTTATTTGTGCATAGGGAAACATTTCTGGGATCTTTTATTTCAGCTCATGAAACATGGGACCAGCACTTCACGTTGCGTTTATATTTTTCTTCAGTGTAATTTGAGTGTCCCGGATTTACGTTTACTATGTTACTTCTAGTCTATGAGACCAGGCTGTTCAAATACATGGTATAGTGCACATAGTTGGAGTGAAAATAATTTATTACACCATTAATAGCAACCCATGTGCCCAGCTGATGCCCCTTCTATGGTCTCGCCCAACAGAATACTTGTACCTGAAACCCCTCTTTAAAATACCAACCTATACATTGATTATATGATCACTATCGTAAATATGTTAAGGCGACTTGGCTCACAGTGTTCTGTTATGTAACACCTGGTTTAACTGGCTGGGTGGAGTGCTGTATACTGAGGTTGTGAATGACCTGTCTCAGCTGTACAATGCAGTTTCTCATCCGACAATTGGCATTGAGTTAAAATATCCTCAGCACTAACCAAACACTTCTGCTCTTTACATTAATAGAAGGTTGAGGGCTCTGATGATGTCTATGTTGGAAAATATTTGTCCCTGGGTCTACTTCCTCTATTGCTGAACCAGGAAGTTATTAATAAACAGCATGAAGCTGCGTTCACATGCTAGTCCGAACTAGGTTACTCTGACATTTTCGACTTGCTAACTGGTTGTAGTTATACACATGCCCTGTTCAACCAGTTAGCAAGTCGAACATTTCTGAGTTTCCTATTTCCGACTAGCACGTGAACGCGGCACGAGTCAATGGGAAGAAGACAATACAGCCACATGTCCCAACCATGACTCCAAAGCCTCAAATATATTAAATTAGGTCATTGTAATACAAATGACAGAAGATACGATTAAAACAGACTTGTTAAAGGGGTGGACGAAAACCACGGCTAAATCCACTGAGCTAAATCAGACACACATTAAAACTCACTGTCCCAAGGTATATTTGAACTATGTATTGTATCGATGCACTGTATGTTATGTCTGTAACAATGGCAAATTCAAAGTGAGTGATAAAATACAATGTTTTCATTAAAGGGCTTTAAGGCTTTAAGGCATGATGGGTGGATGAGTAGAAAAAAAGAAATACAGGAACATTAAAAAGCAGGTACATAAAG
This sequence comes from Coregonus lavaretus, assembly GCF_964263955.1. Taxonomy (NCBI): domain Eukaryota; kingdom Metazoa; phylum Chordata; class Actinopteri; order Salmoniformes; family Salmonidae; genus Coregonus; species Coregonus lavaretus. The sequence goes on from NC_140006.1 coordinate 37,715,807, forward strand.
GGTACATAAAGGGGTCATTACAATATAGTGCAGGGCTTTTTGTCCTTGAAGGGGTTCTCTGAGGCAGGTATGCCCATGAGCAGAGGGTCGTACTTGGCATGTTCGCCACAGTAGTGCATGAGGTCCGCTGAGGCCTTGGATACCTACAGGAGATATGAGAGAGTGTGCATGAGTGTGTGGGTGAGAGGGTTCTGCTCACACGGGAGTCTGTATGCTCACACTCATACATGTATGCACACTATGCTTGGGTGGCATACCATATATACCATATACCGGGGTATTTGGAAATAGCCACAGGATGGTTTTTCAATACCATCAAAACGATTTATTTGTTTGTTTAAAAAAATTAAATAATAATAATATTTGTAGCTACCTTTTAAGTAAATACCTGCAGTCAACTTGTGCAATACGTTAGGAGATGAAGATTGTGTTCTTTATTTCACCTGTCAAATAATTTTTCATTATAAAGCTTACCGGTAGTCCCAAGTCAAGTGGTGTTTGTATACAAGCACACAATGATGATAGACTGGAGCCTTGCGAGTCACTCACTGTTGTGCAGCACGTGGCAGGGGATCTAGTTACAGTATGGAATTCACAACTAAATGTTTGCCAGTTAGATATCTTATAATTATTAAGTTAACCTTCGAAAATGTTTTAAATGCTCTGCAGTTGTGCATTTGGTTTGGTAATTTAGTAGCTAGTTAGCTATTTAGCTAAGTGGTTAGCTTCTTCCAAAATCAAGCTTCGTTTGGTAACAGCAGAGATACCGCTCCTGGATCAAGAGCCTTCCTGTCTAATATTTGTTTTGTGCATGCAGTAAACTGTGGTTGCATTTTTTTGTTACTTGTATAGCTTTAGGAGCTGGGATGTCTGTCCTGCAAATACTTTAGGTCAGAGACTGTATAAAATGTTCGCATTGCGCTTGTTAGCATTTAGTTAGCATTCCCTATGGGTTTGTACATGTACTTGTTAGCATTGCTAACCTTCGGATTACAGAGGATCAGTGGGGTTTGAAGAAAGTGGCCCTTGTATTCAGTGCCAGTATTACCGAATTTCCCGGTATTGCACAAGGTCAGTATGAAGGTATGACAATCTTGATACCGCCCAAGCCTAATGCAGACTCCCAAGCACACATACACGTGCATACACAGACACACACACACTAACAACAGATCATTGGGCTATCCTTAGTAGCAAGTCGGTGTGCATTTAGGGAGACATTTAGGTAAGGACCAGTAAAATCTACTTTGTTACTCAGCACTGCTTTCTACTTTCAGCATGCCGTACCTTTATCCTCTCAATACTGGCCTCTATCTTTAGCTGTTGTACTGTCCTCCTGGCCTGAGTTATGTTGTTAGAGCTTGGCATCTTCGATGACATCTTGGCCTCCACACCACTGCATGGAGGAAGTACACAAGAGAAAAGCTAATATTATAGAATTTGTCATGAAACACAACGATATGGCAAAGGTATAGCCATTCTATAGAACATTTTGACAACACTTACCGCGTCAAATATTTTGAAATCTTATGAAATCTGAAAGAAAACCTGCAAAATGAAATAACAGGGATTTTTAGAACAGGGACTGGGACAGAACATTCCACCCCTCAAACTTTCCCCAGACATACATCCTGCTATCTGACGGTAATTGTGTCAACAAAGTGTGATTTCAATCAGTTCTCCATTATGTCTTTGCTTGATATAACCATATGTTTTATTGGAGGCATGTACAGTGCATTCGGAAAGTATTCATACCCCTTGACTTTTTTCACATTTTGTGACGTTACAGCCTTGTTCTAAAATTGATGTTTTTTTTTATCCTCATCAATCTACACACAATACCCCATAATGACAAAGCAAAAACAGGTTTTAAACATTTTTGCACATTTACTAAAAATAAAAACTGAAATATTACATTTACATAAGTATTCATAATCTTTATTCAGTACTTTGTTGAAGCACCTTTGGCAGCAATTACAGCCTTGAGTCTTCTTGGGTATGACGCTACAAGCTTGGCACACCTGTATTTGGGGAGTTTCTCCCATTCTTCTCTGCAGATCCTCTCAAGCTCTGTCAGGTTGGATGGGGAGCGTCGCTGCACAGTTATTTTCAGGTCTCTCCAGAGATGTTCGATCGGGTTCAAGTCCGGGCTCTGGCTGGGCCACTCAAGGACATTCAGAGACTTGTCCCGAAGCCACTCCTGCGTTGCCTTGGTTGTGTGCTTAGGGTCGTTGTCCTGTTGGACGGTGAACCTTTTCCCAGTCTGAAGTCCTGAGCGCTCTGGAGCAGGTTTTCATCAAGGATCTCTCTGTACCTTGCTCTGTTCATCTTTCCCTCGATCCTGACTAGTCTCCCAGTCCCTGCCGCTGAAAAACATCCCCACAGCATGATGCCGCCACCACCATGCTTCACCGTAGGGATGGTGCCAGGTTTCCTCCAGACGTGACACTTGGCATTCAGGCCAAAGAGTTTATTGGTTTCATCAGACCAGAAAATCTTGTTTTTCATGGTCTGAGAGTCCTTTAGGTGCCTTTTGGCAAACTCCAAGCGGGATGTCATGTGCCTTTTACTGAGGAGAGGCTTCCGTCTGGCCACTCTACCATAAAGGCCTGATTGGTGGAGTGCTGCAGAGATGGTTGTCCTTCTGGAAGGTTCTCCCATCTCCACAGAGGAACTCTGGAGCTCTGTCAGAGTGACCATTGGGTTCTTGGTCATCTCCCTGACCAAGGCCATTCTCCCCCGATTGCTCAGTTTGGCCGTGCAGGCCAGCTCTAGGAAGAGTCTTGGTGGTTCCAAACTTCTTCCATTTAAGAATGATGAAGGCCACTGTGTTCTTGGGGACCTTCAATGCTGCAGACATTTGTTGGTACCCTTCCCCAGATCTGTGCCTCGACACAATCCTGTCTCGGAGCTCTACGGACAATTCCTTCGACCTCATGGCTTGGTTTTTGCTCTGTCATGTACTGTCAACTGTGGGACCTTATATAGACAGGTGTGTGCCTTTCCAAATCATGTCCAATCAATTGAATTTACCACAGGTGGACTCCAATCAAGTTGTAGAAACATCTCAAGGATGATCAATGGAAACAGGATGCACCTGAGCTCAATTTCGAGTCTCATAGCGAAGGGTCTGAAAACGTATGTAAATAAGGTGTTTCTGTTTTTAATTTGTAATACATTTGCAACAATTTCTAAAAACCTGTTCTCTCTTTGTCATTATGGGGTATTGTGTGTAGTTTGATGAGGAAAAAAATGTATTTCATCAATTTTAGAATAAGGCTGTAACGTAACAAAATGTGGAAAAAGGGAAGAGGTCTGAATACTTTCCAAATGCACTGTATACTTTAAGAGGCAGTACAGCTGGTTGCACTCAATGGTGGGAAAAATACCCAATTGTACTACTTGAGTAAAAGCAAAGATACCTTAATAAAAAATGACTCAAGTAAAAGTGAAAGTCACCCAGTAAAATAATACTTGAGTAAAAGTCTAAAAGTATTTGATTTTAAATATACTTAAGTATCAAAAGTAAATGTAATTGCTAAAATATACTTAAGTATCAAAAGTAAAAGTACATGTATAAATAATTTCAAATTCCTTATATTAAGCAAAGCAGATGGCCACATTTTCTTGTTTTTTATTTTATTTACAGATAGCCAGGGGCTCAATCCAACACTCAGACATAATTTACAAACAAAGCATGTGTTTAGTGAGTCCCCCAAACAAGAGGCAGTAGGGATGACCAGGGATGACAGGTCCCCTGTAGCTCACTTGGTAGAGAATGGCGCTTGCAAACGCCAGGGTTGTGGGTTTGTTTCCCACGGGGGGCCAGTATGAAAAATGTATGCACTTGTAACCGGTGTGAAATGGCTAGCTAGTTAGCGGTGCGCGCTAGTAGCATTTCAATCGGTGACGTCACTCGCTCTGAGACCTTGAAGTAGTTGTTTCCCTTGCTCTGCAAGGGCCGCGGCTTTTGTGGAGCGACGGGTAACGGTGCTTCGAGGGTGACTGTTGTCGATGTGTGCAGAGGGTCCCTGGTTCAAGCCCAGGTAGGGGCGAGGAGAGGGACGGCAGCAACACTGTTACACACTCACTAACTGTAAGTCGCTCTGGATAAGAGCGTCTGCTAAATGACTAAAATTTAAATGTAATGTTCTCTTGATAAGTGTATGAATGAGACCATTTTCCTGTCCTGCTAAGCATTCAAAATGTAATGAGTGCTTTTGGGTGTCAGGGAAAATGTATGGAGTAAAAATTACATAATTTTCTCTAGGAATGTAGTGAAGTAAAAGTAAAAGTTGGCAAAAATATAAATAGTAAAGTAAAGTACAGATACCCCAAAAAACTACTTAAGTAGTACTTGAAAGTATTTTTACTTAAGTACTTTACACCACTGGTTGCACTTTGCAACAAGGGTAATCATTAAAAAATATATATATTATATATAGTTTATTTTTTAATATATATATATATTTTTTACACTCCATATACAAACATATAAATACGAACAACAACTTACAGACACACACAAACAATGACTACATCTCATCTGCCCAGACCCCCATGCTCACACTACCATCCCTAGTGCCTCAATTATTGTTTGCCACTTGGCCTTAAATTGTACCAATTTGTTTTTCTCGGTCGCCCATGCTATTTCAATATTTCAATAATAAATCATTGCAACAAGGGTAATCATGAGTGTCAACAGCTTCCGCTCACACACTTCCTCTTCTTAGACTTTTTCCCATAAGTGACATCACAAGGGTGTCCTCATCGTGCACAGTCACAAGATACTTGAGAAGGGTGAAATTGCGCAATTCAGGGCGTTCCTGCATGTGGCTATATCTGCAGGAACCCCTCTTTATACTTCTATTGGTCCATTTTTTAATTAGGGACAGGCGGGAGGCCGGGGCGCTCCAGTACAGTAGGTGGCGTTAATGCACAATAACGTTGGATGCCAGCCACAGATAAACCTCACAGAAGAAGGGCACTGCTTTCCCGCAGTTCTGTTAACGACGGCGGGGGCAGCTGTTTGGCTGGCGGGAGCGAAGGACACTGTGTGCTAGCTTAGCCAGCTAGTCCTAAGGAGGACACTGGTACACAGCAAGCGGGAGGCGGGGGCGACACCGTGTGCTAGCTAACTAGCAAGCTAGCTAGCACACGGTGTCACTAACTATCAAGCTAGCTAGTAGTCGTTGTCGCCCTAGCCTCCCGTCTACCATGCTAGCTAACAAGGAGGACTCCGGTAGGCGGGGGCGAAAAAACTCAGATAATACTTTTATTTCCCTTTTGACAGACATTCAAAAGTGTCACACAAGCATGAAGATGTAGTGTATTCATGCAGGAACCAATGGGGTGCTGGAGGGGGATGGGGGGGGTGCACCAACATAGAGCAGAGAGTAGAGTCCTGAGTAAAGTAAAGTGGGATAAAGTTCACAGTCGTTTAGAGGAGACATTCCCTCTGAGCTCTATTTCCACTTCCTGGTAATCATTTACAGGGATGATGGGAACATGCCTGGACACATCCTCTCCTCTGCTTCCTGGGATCTCTGGTTTCGATGTCTTTTTCACTCCCTCTCTCTCCCTCTCACACACACATACACACTTCATTTTTACTGCAAGAGACAGGAAGCTTTGAGCACTTTTTCTCAGAACATATTGTGTAATAAACAGAAACACCACATGTGCAACAACGAGGCCCACAATAAGGTCGGCCTGGTTTACCTTATTCCAAACTGTATAAGCTGAGAACATTCTTGTTGCTAAAATCTTCAACTAAGCCAATCAGCAACCAGTGTTAAAAGTCCTATGTTCATACACACTGCAGAGGAATTAAAGCAGAGTGAAATGTAAGAACTATTGTCTGCAATAAGTGAATGCTTGAGAATGTTCCAGGAGAGTTTGAAAAAAAAGAAATGGGTAGAATCAGTAAAGAATATGAATGCAATTACACACAACTTAATGATCAAAATACAGAAGTGTGCAGTGTGCACTGGACCCGAGCTAGGATTCAAATGATCCTGTTCCTCCATTAGAGTGATTGGGTTGTTTCGTTTGACCCCTGTGCCCAACAGGATGTGGTTCCGTCTAAAGTCTTTGATGCTACGACAGGAGTCCACTGTATCTCTCTTTGTGTCCAGGAAGGAGGGAAGACTCTCATTTCCTGGCCTTTGCTTTGGGATGACTGATTAAAGCACGACATTTCAGAGAAAAAATAGCTGGACAATGATGGCGCTGCAAAGCTTTGTTGCTGCATTTAGACCTGGGTCAAATACATATGTCAGATACTTTCAAATACTTTCTTGATTTAGCTTCCCCGGTACAATGCAACCAAAGGAAAAATCTGTGCCACAAGTACAATCTCTGCCTACCCTGCATTCCAGTCAAGCCAAATCAACCTGAATCCAAAAACCCCCAATGCAATTATGATTCAAAACTCTTCCAGAGACACTTCAAGCCAAGAGTTCTGAGAAAACACCCACCCATTTCCCACCATGTCAGGTTTTTGGTGGGTCAGTTCCTGGTGTTAAACTGACACAATGAGTCAAGCTAACAGAGCTGAACAGTCAATGACCTGATGAAAAAAAGGATGTAACATCATCCTCAGACAGAACAGAAGCATGATAACTTCCAAGTGAATCGTAACAATAGAATGAATAAATTAGAAAACTGATTTGTCCATCTTCTGGTAATACATCACTAGCTCTCTTAACTTCATAAATAGTAAAGACGTATGTAATATTGCAACTTTGCACCACGACCTTTACAGTCAACATGACAGAGAATGTTGTTAGGGTATCGCGGGCTAAAGTAAAGATCCCTCCTGGGAGCAGTAAACAGCAACCGGATATTTATTTTCTCTTCTTGGAAAGAAGGAAAGGTAGGCCTGAGGAGTTGAGCTAATGTGTTCTGCTGTTCCTAGCAAGAGGAAGAGAGTGCTGCATTAAAACCTGAGTCAAACGGGGCTCTTTGGGTTCTGATGGAGCTGCAGTCAGTTGATGTTGGCTGTCACTTGTCAATATTTATATTTTAAATTCAACCTGAAATTCTTAGAAGTTAGGGTTGAATAGAGTTCACAGTGCATGCTTACAAATAACAGAACATGGTTATCCAGCACCAGCTTACCAAATGACTGTGTGTAGCAGAGGTAAGCTGGTCCTGGATACCGTAGCCTCGTACAGCGATGGTAGGCCTGTATTAACTGTCGCCCCCGAACCATAGAAACTCTTCTGTGGCTTCGAAACACCAGTTCAACCAGTCTGCAGTGAAAGGGAGTTTTTCTGACCCGCTCAACATTAGTATTTTTTTAAACAGTCCAACCCAGGCTAGCAAGCCCTCTGATCTGATGCCAACCGCCACCACCATCCGAATTGACTTTGGGAGGGCACCCTCATCCCCCTGCAGTAACGCCAAGACGTGGGGCCACACAGCCACCATCCAGTAGGTCTACCACCTAGGAGAGAGAGAGAGACCACCCCATAACATAGACCACCCCATAACATAGACCACCCCATAACATAGCCCACCCCATAACATAGACCACCCCATAACATAGCCCACCCCATAACATAGCCCACCCCATCGCCCCCCACCCCATAACATAGCCCACCCCATCGCCCCCCACCACCACTCTCCAGCCCTCAACAGGACCACCAACAGTACTGAATACAGCAGGCCCACTACTGTGTTGTACCCTACACACACTCACCCACACACTATTAATTAACATTACATTCGAAGCACAACGCTGGGGAGTCCTTTGTGAGTCACTAGAATGAATAGAGTTTTCTATGAATAGGCTGTGTTAATTAATCTGATATAGTCAGGCCACTGTGAATGCTATTGACGCTGACTAATCCATGTTAAGTGCATTGCAAGATAATGGACCGTGTCAACTGGTTGTGTGGTCCTTTAGTGTGAAAGTTAGCAAAAAGTAGGTAGCATGCAATAATACTTGACACCTCTGACAATAAATATCCCCCTATGGCTGCAGCTGTACAGCTTTGCCTGAAGCCAGGACTCATAAACAAACATTTTTGCAGGTCATATAACGTCAGCATGATTATATCTAAAGAAGGCTATGGCTTATTGAAATGTGTTCATATGGGTTGTCTATAGACATTGTCTGGGGCTATGGCCCACTGCCAGAAAAGAGGTGACGCCAAAGTCGCCACTCTTTTGCATGGAAACAGTGTAACGTGATATTTGGAGTCTAGACAGATGTCTGCCTCTTTGAACTTTCCTGAGTTCAAAGCCCTGGGCTGCAAGCCAGAATTGATTTCTCTCTCACACACACACTCTACGCTTGCTGCAGGAGTTATTTTGTCTGCACCCGAAAGCTAAAAGTAGCTGTTCACACTGCTGGAGCCATGCTCTTTAGCCAGTATCAGCACTTTCCAGCTGAGTCTGTGAATAAAATAAAACCGTTTTCTACTACAAGACCCACATTGTGGCTATTTGAAGATCAGCCCTGCTGGTGACTTCTTGTTTACAGTAAACACCCAGTTGGGTTCACTTGGTTACCCAGTTTATCCAACCCCATAACAAAGACACCATTGGTTTTGCTGAGTAAAGTAGGATAACTTTATGAGTCGGTGAGAGAAATGGAGAAGCTGCTGATGGTGGGAGCTTGTCTTTGTTAAAGTGTGAGAAACATTGAGGCACTGAAGAACTAGAGAGGATGACATCATTCCAATCCCACCAGAAAACCTGCTCAGAGTTGTTCAGCCTTTACACTCTTATAAAAAAGGGTTCCAAAAGGGTTCTTCGGCTGTCCCCATAGGAGAACCCTGGTAGAAAGAACCCTTTTAGGTTCCATGTAGAACCCTCTGTGGTAAGGGTTCTACATGGAGCCCAAAAGAGTTCTACCTGGAACCAAAAAGGGTTATTTAAAGGGTTCTCCTATGGGGGCAGCCAAATAACCCTTTAAGGTTCTAGATGGCACCTTTTAAGAGTGTAGCTTGCCAAGCAACTGTTGTCATGCACACTGGTTGGGACTGCATTGGTCCAGTCTTTCTGTTGAATATCTTTTGTAACCTAGGGCAATCAAACAGCCTAGACAACTCAAACAGAAGTCAGTGCATGTAGAAACTACAAACATTACATCACAAAGATAACTCTTTGTTTTCAGTGCGGTGAGAGTTCAGTGACTTTATAAATCATGGTGGTTATCTGAGCTGTTCCAGTAGTAGGTAATTGACTACACGGGAGAAAGCTACAGGGGTGAGACATAGGTCACTTCAGTTCTGGGGTATGAGGAGAGTGAGAAAAGCACACCATCCAAAGAAGAGGGCATGCTAACAAAGATAACTTAGCTAGGGTGACCACACCCAGTCTGGTGTCAGCGTTGGTGTCAGACTGGAGAGTTGAATGCTAATTAATCATTAAGTAAAAATACTAATTAAATTATCCGCTTCAGGCACCCTAATGCTCCGCTCGAGGCATTATAAAGAAATAATAATAAAAATCCCCATCAAAATCCGTCAGTTTAAGCTAGAGATATGTTTTTTTGCATGGGTTGCGTCTCAATCCACCGCATCTGCCGATGTCGTCCTTTCGCATCTGCGGTGGAAGGTGGCTAAGCTACAGCTGTGTTTGTCAGACCAGGGGATGTCGTAGTGTCGGAACCATTTGGGTTACACACTAATATGGATAGACGAGACTTTCACGAACACGATGGTGTCCTCCGTTTTGCTCTACGACCCCCACAAGTGTCACGAGACTTGTCTGAAGGTAACCCGGTATTGAGCCAACAAATTATTAACAAAGCATTTCCATGCCTTATTCAAAAATAATAATCCTCATCAATCTACACACAATACCCCATAATGACATGTCAGAGCAAAAACCAAGCCATGAGGTCGAAGGAATTGTCCGAGACAGGGTTGTGGCGAGGCACAGATCTGTGGAAGGGTAACAAAACATTTATGTAGCATTGAAGGTCCCCAAGAACACAGTGGCCTCCATCATTCTTAAATGGAAGAAGTTTGGAACCACCAAGACTCTTCCTAGAGCTGGCCGCCCGGCCAAACTGAGCAATCGGGGGAGAAGGGCCTTGGTCAGGGAGGTAACCAAGAGCCCGTTGGTCACTCTGAGAGAGCTCCAGAGTTCCTCTGTGGAGATGGGAGAACCTTCCAGAAGGACAACCATCTCTGCAGCACTCCACCAATCAGGCCTTTATGGTAGAGTGGCCAGACAGAAGCCACTCCTCAGTAAAAGGTACATGACAGCCTGCTTGGAGTTTGCTAAAAGGCACCTAAAGGACTCTCAGACCATGAAAAACAAGATTCTCTGGTCTGATGAAACCAAGATTGAACTCTTTGGCCTGAATGCCAAGCGTCACGTCTGGAGGAAACCTGGCACCATCCCTACGGTGAAGCATGGTGGTGGCAGCATCATGCTGTGGGGATGTTTTTCAGCAGCAGGGACTGGGAGACTAGTCAGGATCGAAGGAAAGATGAACGGAGCAAAGTACAGAGAGATCCTTGATAAACACCTGCTCCAGAGCGCTCAGGACTTCAGACTGGGCAAAGGTTCACCGTCCAACAGGACAACGACCCTAAGCACACAACCAAGACAACGCAGGAGTGGCTTCGCGACAAGTCTCTGAATGTCTTTGAGTGGCCCAGCCAGAGCCCGGACTTGAACCCGATCAAACATCTCTGGAGAGACCTGAAAATAACTGTGCAGCGACGCTCCCCATCCAACCTGACAGAGCTTGAGAGGATCTTATATATATATATTTTTATTTTATTTTATTTATTTTTTCACCTTTATTTAACCAGGTAAGCCAGTTGAGAACAGGTTCTCAAAAACAACTGCGACCTGGCCAAGATAAAGCAAAGCAGTGCAATAAAAACAACACAGAGTTACATATGGGGTAAAAAACATAAAGTCAAAAATACAACAGAAAATATATATACAGTGTGTGCAAATGTAGCAAGTTATGGAGGTAAGGCAATAAATAGGCTATAGTGCAAAATAATTACAATAGTATTAACACTGGAATGCTAGATGTGCAAGAGATTATGTGCAAATAGAGATACTGGGGTGCAAAAGAGCAAAATAAATAACAATATAGGGATGAGGTAGTTGGGTGGCCTAATTTCAGATGGGCTGTGTACAGGTGCAGTGATCGGTAAGGTGCTCTGACAACTGATGCTTAAAGTTATTGAGGGAGATAAGAGTCTCCAGAGAAGAATGGGAGAAACTCCCCAAATACAGGTGTGCCAAGCTTGTAGCGTCATACCCAAGAAGACTCAAGGCTGTAATTGCTGCTAAAGGTGCTTCAACAAAGTACTGAGTAAAGGGTCTGAATACTTATGTAAATGTGATATTTCCGTTTTTTAATATAAATTTGCCAAAAATTCTAAAAACCTGTTTTTGCTTTGTCATTATGGGGTCTTGTGTGTAGATTGATGATTTTAAAAAATGTGGAAAAATTTTGGAAAAAGTGAAGGGGTCTGAATACTTTCTGAATGCACTGTATATATATATATATATATATATATATATATATATATATATATATATATATATATAGCAGTAAAGCCAAATTCAATGTTTCATCAAATCATTTTTATATATATATATGTTTTTATACCTATCGGGGTCCTAATATTCAAAATCAAATATCTAAATGATCCTTGGTAAGACCATTTTAAAACAATTCCATATGTTAGCCAAGTGGTAACCCAGCCTTGGGCCGTCTAGGGGGATACAATACGCACTTCTGTAGTAAAAAGACAGCTGCTGCTGATAATACTGCCATCATCATTGAGGCAGAGTACATGTACAGTGAGGGAAAAAAGTATTTGATCCCCTGCTGATTTTGTACATTTGCCCACTGTTTATTTGAACAGTGAGAGACAGAATAACAACAAAAAAATCCAGAAAAACGCATGTAAAAAATGTTATAAATTGATTTGCATTTTAATGAGGGAAATAAGTATTTGACCCCCTCTCAATCAGAAAGATTTCTGGCTCCCAGGTGTCTTTTATACAGGTAACGAGCTGAGATTAGGAGCACACTCTTAAAGGGAGTGCTCCTAATCTCAGCTTGTTACCTGTATAAAAGACACCTGTCCACAGAAGCAATCAATCAATCAGATTCCAAACTCTCCACCATGGCCAAGACCAAAGAGCTCTCCACGGATGTCAGGGACAAGATTGTAGACCTACACAAGGCTGGAATGGGCTACAAGACCATCGCCAAGCAGCTTGGTGAGAAGGTGACAACAGTTGGTGCGATTATTCGCAAATGGAAGAAACACAAAATAACTGTCAATCTCCCTCGGCCTGGGGCTCCATGCAAGATCTCACCTCGTGGAGTTGCAATGATCATGAGAACGGTGAGGAATCAGCCCAGAACTACACGGGAGGATCTTGTCAATGATCTCAAGGCAGCTGGGACCATAGTCACCAAGAAAACAATTGGTAACACACTACGCCGTGAAGGACTGAAATCCTGCAGCGCCCGCAAGGTCCCCCTGCTCATGAAAGCACATATACAGGGCCGTCTGAAGTTTGCCAATGAACATCTGAATGATTCAGAGGAGAACTGGGTGAAAGTGTTGTGGTCAGATGAGACCAAAATGGAGCTCTTTGGCATCAACTCAACTCGCCGTGTTTGGAGGAGGAGGACTGCTGCCTATGACCCCAAGAACACCATCCCCACCGTCAAACATGGAGGTGGAAACATTATGCTTTGGGGGTGTTTTTCTGCTAAGGGGACAGGACAACTTCACCGCATCAAAGGGACAATGGACGGGGCCATGTACCGTCAAATCTTGGGTGAGAACCTCCTTCCCTCAGCCAGGGCATTGAAAATGGTTCGTGGATGGGTATACCAGCATGACAATGACCCAAAACACACGGCCAAGGCAACAAAGGAGTGGCTCAAGAAGAAGCACATTAAGGTCCTGGAGTGGCCTAGCCAGTCTCCAGACCTTAATCCCATAGAAAATCTGTGGAGGGAGCTGAAGGTTCGAGTTGCCAAACGTCAGCCTCGAAACCTTAATGACTTGGAGAAGATCTGCAAAGAGGAGTGGGACAAAATCCCTCCTGAGATGTGTGCAAACCTGGTGGCCAACTACAAGAAACGTCTGACCTCTGTGATTGCCAACAAGGGTTTTGCCACCAAGTACTAAGTCATGTTTTGCAGAGGGGTCAAATACTTATTTCCCTCATTAAAATGCAAATCAATTCATAACATTTTTGACATGCGTTTTTCTGGATTTTTTTGTTGTTATTCTGTCTCTCACTGTTCAAATAAACCTACCATTAAAATTATAGACTGATCATGTCTTTGTCAGTGGGCAAACGTACAAAATCAGCAGGGGATCAAATACTTTTTTCCCTCACTGTATGTGTAGCCCATGTATCTGATGCTGTTTGGCCAAAAGGATTATGGCATGTCAGACAGCCTCAGATACAGGGGCTACATAAAGTAAGACAGAGGGGCGCTGTTTCGCTCGCTCGGATGCTTTCTCCGGTGAGATAGTTTCAGCCACTTGCAAATTGAAGGAAAGTTGGCAGGTGCAGAGCTCACTGTTTCGGATGCTGGAATTATTTGGGATGAACGTGCAAAGGTAACGTTTAAAAGATTGACGTTTCGAACTTCAATGGCCTTCTTCAGACTAATCACAAAGGGAATGGACAAGTTCATTTCATATTTCTGTTTTCTCACACAAAATACACTTTTCCAGTACTGTAAACGTACAGTCATTCCCTTGTCCACACATACCTTCAGACATGCAGTACATGCACACACACCGGCTTTATTGAAAATGGTCCTGTTGCTTATACAGGTTTCACTCTCTAAGCTCTGGTTCAGCAGCACAGCACAGCTCTGTCTAGACAGTCGCCTCTACACTGAACTCATTTCTGAGGAATCCACAAATCCCAAATTCCTATGTAATTACTATAGGCTCATTTCTAACCCGCTCCCCAACCCATGTTGATTCTATACTGACAGAGCAGCCATAGAGGTAGAATGCTAGCCTCTAGGTAGCAATGCTAGCCTGTTAGCTAGATTATTTATACATTCAGGAATGTCTGCATTCTACATGTTTGGCATGAAAATGTCTCATAGGCTAATGCATGAAAGACCGGCACCCGGTTCGTAAAACGCATTAGGAGTAAATCCAAACTTGTCTTGTTCTTGCTTCATATTCAACATGATAAAACTAGGTTTGATGTTCTCGCATGCGATTATACAAGCAACCCATGATTGTGTGAGTGCAACACCATGCTGTGCATCCAGTAGTAGTGGGTTAAGTAGGTACATAGTTGAAGAGCACAGAATGTGTTTGGAGTCTGACGGTCTGACTGACTTGAAGAGATAACATGTGATAACACAGGGATATGTGGTATGTGTGGATTAAGCTGAATCCAGTCTGACTCATGACTTAGCCACGCATTAACAGTAACAGACTGGACTCTGCCCATTCCACCTCACACGCTTCTACTCTGACCACATACTGAGTAACATGTCCAGGCCCTGTTCATACACTTAAAATAAAAATGCATCATTTTTTACTTGATGTAGGCCGAAGCATCTGATAAAACAGTTTCCACCGTTTCAGCATTCCAACCAGTGATATCTTCAAGAAAAGAAGGAAGGATACATTGTTTAAAATATTCTAACAGGGCACCCGAGACTGTACACACAGTGTTGTCATGGTCTACTAGAATAACTACATTTCTGGGCAGAATCGTTTTCCCAGACTGTGGAAGAGGGGAGTATTGGGCCATTGAATCATTGAAATATAATTATTCTTCAGCATTGGGGATAAACAGTACGGAATTTTCCTATTGACCCATTCATGGAATTTAGTTATAAATAGCTTGTGTCAACTGACAGTTTCTTCTCCATGATCTAAGTGAAGGGAAATTCTGGCACCTGCCCCACATCACAAGACCACAATCACAAGGAGGAAGGGGGAGAGAGAGAGAGAGAGAGAGAGAGAGAGAGAGAGAGAGAGAGAGAGAGAGAGAGAGAGAGAGAGAGAGAAGGACAGAGGGAGAGAGAGAGAGAGAGAGAGAACGAAGAGAGAGAGAGAGAGAGAGAGAGAGAGAGAGAGAGAGAGAGAGAGAGAGAGAACGAAAGAGAGAGAATGACTTTGGAAAAGGGATTTTGCTGTCTATTTTTATTGGTGCAACTGTCATCTGAGTTGTTCACAATCTTTCCAAAGAACAGGCTAGGCACCACAGATTAGGCCTAGATGAAACAGAAACCTAGTACATGACGGTAAGGTCTCTTCAGTACACCAAATCTTCAGACACATCCCACAGCTTCACACACAGGACGTCAAGTGTCCTATTACACGGTGAAACACTGATACAAAACCCAGCCAACGCGATGACATCATAAGCACAAACAGCCCCATACAGCAGGTCCTAAAAATAGCCTGGCCAGTGGCTACCGTGGAGTAAGCAGGGAGCAGGGGGAGTTGCCAGCTGGGTAGGATCCAGATTGTAGACAGTGGGTCTTCCAGCCAAGAGCACAGGAGCCCTTATTCTCCAGTAATGGGGCCATTATCAGCCACTGGGCGGCCCAAAACAAACAGAGGCTTATGGGAGATAATATCCCTCAGACGTCACCGCAGACGCAAGGGGGTGGTGACATGCAGGAGCCAAGGTGGCCGAGTAGAACAGACAGTGCCTCAGCCCTTTGGAAAGCAGATGGTATTGTTGTTAGAACTTGGTGTATACAGAACTTGGCCTATATACTATATATACAGTGAGGGAAAAAAGTATTTGATCCCCTGCTGATTTTGTACGTTTGCCCACTGACAAAGAAATTATCAGTCTATAATTTTAATGGTAGGTTTATTTGAACAGTGAGAGACAGAATAACAACAACAAAATCCAGAAAAACACATGTCAAAAATGTTATAAATTGATTTGCATTTTAATGAGGGAAATAAGTATTTGACCCCCTCTCAATCAGAATGATTTCTGGCTCCCAGGTGTCTTTTATACAGGTAACGAGCTGAGATTAAGAGCACAATCTTAAAGGGAGTGCTCCTAATCTCAGTTTGTTACCTGTATAAAAGACACCTGTCCACGGAAGCAATCAATCAATCAGATTCCAAACTCTCCACCATGGCCAAGACCAAAGAGCTCTCCAAGGATGTCAGGGACAAGATTGTAGACCTACACAAGGCTGGAATGGGCTACAAGACCATCGCCAAGCAGCTTGGTGAGAAGGTGACAACAGTTGGTGCGATTATTCGCAAATGGAAGAATCAAAAAATAACTGTCAATCTCCCTCGGCCTGGGGCTCCATGCAAGATCTCACCTCGTGGAGTTGCAATGATCATGAGAACGGTGAGGAATCAGCCCAGAACTACACGGGAGGATCTTGTCAATGTTCTCAAGGAAGCTGGGACCATAGTCACCAAGAAAACAATTGGTAACACACTACGCCGTGAAGGACTGAATATATAGGGCCGTCTGAAGTTTGCCAATGAACATCTGAATGATTCAGAGGAGAACTGGGTGAAAGTGCTGTGGTCAGATGAGACCAAAAACGAGCTCTTTGGCATCAACTCAACTCGCCGTGTTTGGAGGAGGAGGAATGCTGCCTATGACCCCAAGAACACCATCCCCACCGTCAAACATGGAGGTGGAAACATTATGCTTTGGGGATGTTTTTCTGCTAAGGGGACAGGACAACTTCACCGCATCAAAGGGACGATGGACGGGGCCATGTACCGTCAAATCTTGGGTGAGAACCTCCTTCCCTCAGCCAGGGCATTGAAAATGGGTCGTAGATGGGTATTCCAGCATGACAATGAGCCAAAACACACGGCCAAGGCAACAAAGGAGTGGCTCAAGAAAAAGCACATTAAGGTCCTGGAGTGGCCTAGCCAGTCTCCAGACCTTAATCCCATAGAAAATCTGTGGAGGGAGCTGAAGGTTTGAGTTGCCAAACGTCAGCCTCGAAACCTCAATGACTTGGAGAAGATCTGCAAAGAGGAGGGAAAGCAATGCCAAAGAGCTCGTTTTTGGTCTCATCTGACCACAGCACTTTCACCCAGTTCTCCTATGAATCATTCAGATGTTCATTGGCAAACTTCAGACGGCCCTGTATATGTGCTTTCTTGAGCAGGGGGACCTTGCGGGCGCTGCAGGATTTCAGTCCTTCACGGCGTAGTGTGTTACCAATTGTTTTCTTGGTGACTATGGTCCCAGCTTCCTTGAGAACATTGACAAGATCCTCCCGTGTAGTTCTGGGCTGATTCCTCACCGTTCTCATGATCATTGCAACTCCACGAGGTGAGATCTTGCATGGAGCCCCAGGCCGAGGGAGATTGACAGTTATTTTGTGTTTCTTCTATTTGCGAATAATCGCACCAACTGTTGTCACCTTCTCACCAAGCAGCTTGGCGATGGTAGCTGCTTGGCGATGGTAGCCCATTTCAGCCTTGTGTAGGTCTACAATCTTGTCCCTGACATCCTTGGAGAGCTCTTTGGTCTTGGCCATGGTGGAGAGTTTGGAATCTGATTGATTGATTGCTTCTGTGGACAGATGTCTTTTATACAGGTAACAAACTGAGATTAGGAGCACTCCCTTTAAGAGTGTGCTCCTAATCTCAGCTCGTTACCTGTATAAAAGACACCTGGGAGCCAGAAATCTTTCTGATTGAGAGGGGGTCAAATACTTATTTCCCTCATTAAAATGCATATCAATTTATAACATTTTTGACATGCGTTTTTCTGGATTTTGTTGTTGTTATTCTGTCTCTCACTGTTCAAATAAACCTACCATTAAAATTATAGACTGATCATTTCTTTGTCAGTGGGCAAACGTACAAAATCAGCAGGGGATCAAATACTTTTTTCCCTCACTGTATATACACTGCTCAAAAAAAGAAAGGGAACACTAAAATAACACATCCTAGTTCTGAATGAATGAAATAATCTTATTAAATACTTTTTTCTTTACATAGTTGAATGTGCTGACAACAAAATCACACAAAAATTATCAATGGAAATCAAATTGATCAACTCATGGAGATCTGGATTTGGAGTCACACTCAAAATTAAAGTGGAAAACCATACTACAGGCTGATCCAACTTTGATGTAATGTCCTTAAAACAAGTCAAAATGAGGCTCAGTAGTGTATGTGGCCTCCACGTGCCTGTATGACCTCCCTACAACGCCAGGGCATGCTCCTGATGAGGTGGCGGATGGTCTCCTGAGGGATCTCCTCCCAGACCTGGACTAAAGCATCCGCCAACTCCTGGACAGTCTGTGGTGCAACGTGGCGTTGGTGGATGGAGCGAGACATGATGTCCCAGATGTGCTCAATTGGATTCAGGTCTGGGGAACAGGCGGGCCAGTCCATAGCATCAATGCCTTCCTCTTGCAGGAACTGCTGACACACTCCAGCCACATGAGGTCTAGCATTGTCTTGCATTAGAAGGAACCCAGGGCCAACCGCACCAGCATATGGTCTCACAAGGGGTCTGAGGATCTCATCTCGGTACCTAATGGCAGTCAGGCTACCTCTGGCGAGCACATGGAGGGCTGTGCGGCCCCCCAAAGAAATGCCACCCCACACCATGACTGACCCACCGCCAAACCGGTCATGTTGGAGGATGTTGCAGGCAGCAGAACGTTCTCTATGCCGTCTCCAGACTCTGTCACGTCTGTCACATGTGCTCAGTGTGAACCTGCTTTAATCTGTGAAGAGCACAGGGCGCCAGTGGCGAATTTGCCAATCTTGGAGTTCTCTGGCAAATGCCAAACGTCCTGCACGGTGTTGGGCTGTAAGAACAACCCCCACCTGGGACGTCAGGCCCTCATACCACCCTCATGGAGTCTGTTTCTGACCGTTTGACCTGCTGGAGGTCATTTTGCAGGGCTCTGGCAGTGCTCCTCCTGCTCCTCCTTGCACAAAGGCGGAGGTAGCAGTCCTGCTGCTGGGTTGTTGCCCTCCTACGGCCTCCTACACGTCTCCTGATGTACTGGCCTGTCTCCTGGTAGCGCCTCCATGCTCTGGACACTACACTGACAGACACAGCAAACCTTCTTGCCACAGCTCGCATTGATGTGCCATCCTGGATGAGCTGCACTACCTGAGCCACTTGTGTGGGTTGTAGACTCCGTCTCATGCTACCACTAGAGTGAAAGCACCGTCAGCATTCAAAAGTGACCAAACATCAGCCAGGAAGCATAGGAACTGAGAAGTGGTCTGTGGTCACCACCTGCAAAACCAGTCCTTTATTGGGGGTGTCTTGCTAATTGCCTATAATTTCCACCTGTTGTCTATTCCATTTGCACAACAGCATGTGAAATGTATTGTCAATCAGTGTTGCTTCCTAAGTGGACAGTTTGATTTCACAGAAGTGTGATTGACTTGGAGTTACATTGTGTTGTTTAAGTGTTCCCTTTATTTTTTTGAGCAGTGTATATATGGGCTCAGAGGAAAGAGTTGATCTGGAAATGGTCTTGGATGTGATGGGTTTTGTGTGAATATAGGGAAAGTTGTGAGGACCGGGGAAAGAAAGAGTGAGGGTTTTGAGGGATAAAAAGTGCAGGGGTGTGAGAGAACTAAATAGACTAGAGACACTGTGAAAATGTGTATAAGAGTGAACACATTACGCGAGAGAAGCAGAGAAAGAGAGAGGGAGCATTAGAAACAGAGGGGGCAGAAAGAGAGTTCAGTTGAGCTGGGGAAAGCATGCTCTGCAGCTGTGTGCGTGTTGCCATAGGCCCGTGCCAAAATCTGCTCCAGCAACAGTAGCACCATAAAACTTAAAGCTATTGTATCCTCTTGCTCTCGCCTCCCCTCTACTGAATACTGCTATTCATGATGCATGTCCATCTCTCGTCCTAACAGAGCCCTGCCTGTATTGAACAATAAACAATGTATTCTTTCTCTCCACTCCCAGAGCTAGTCCAGCTTCGTATACATTACTATGTTACTGTTTCCAGAGAGAGTAGGTGGCATTTATAAGGCTAAAGGTCCACGGTGCACCCTGCATTCCGCCCTCTTCCTCCTCTTCCATCCATCCGGGGCAGCACCAGGGGTGTGTCACGATCGTCATAATGATTGGACCAAGGCGCAGCGTGATATGCGTACATCTCTTTAATAGTGTACTAGCAACACGATACAAAGACAACAAAATGGTAGGTGAAGTCCTCGGTCATGAACACAAACCAACACGGAACAAGATCCCACAAAACACAAGTGTACAACAGGCTGCCTAAGTATGGTTCCCAATCAGAGACAACAAGCAACAGCTGATTCTCGTTGCCTCTGATTGAGAACCACCCCGGCCAACCTAGAAAACACATGAATTAGAAACTGAACATAGAACACAAAACATAGACCCTACACACCCTGGCGGAGGACAACAAAGGGAGCGTCATAAAATCGCGAGGAAGAGAGGAAGTTGGCTTAGTAGAAAGGTGGAACTGGTTTGAGGGGGGAGGAGAACAGAGAGGAATACAGTAGGAGTTAGCCAACAAAGGACATTGATGCACATCCGCATACCATATGGCTCCTGCTTTCTGATTGGCCAAGGAACATTCAAGCAGTGACAACATTCTGCCTGACAACACAACACCAAGCCATATTCATGATATACCACGGCATCTTGTGCATTATCATTTTAGCATAGGTTTATAAAGGAACTATTAAACCATTCATTGACAGATGGACACAAGAGAGAGAGAGAATACCTGAATACTGTGGCTGACAGAATACCTGACCACTGTGACTGACCCAAAATTAAGGAAAGCTTTGACTATGTACAGACTCAGTGAGCATAGCCTTGCTATTGAGAGAGGCTGCCGTAGGGAGACCTGGCTCTCAAGAGAAGACAGGCTATGTGCACACCGCCCACAAAATGAGGTGGAATCTGAGCTGCACTTCCTAACTTCCTGCCTCAGATTACACAGACCCACAAAACATTTGAAATCAAATCTAATTTTGATAAACTCCCATATCTATTGGGTGAAATAACACAGTGTGTCATCACAGCAGCAATATTTGTGATCTGTTGCCACAAGAAAAGGGCAACCAGATAAAAAAGAAACACCAATGTAAATACAACCCATATTTATGTTTATTTATTTTCCCTTTTGTACTTTAACTATTTGCACATCGTTATAACACTGAACATAGCCATAATATGACATTTGAAAAGTTCCTTTGAAACTTTTGTGAGTGTAATGTTTGCTGTTCATTTTTTATAGATTATTTTCATTTTGTTTATTATCTATTTCACTTGCTTTGGCAACGTAAACATATGTTTCCCATGCCAATAAAGCTCTTTGAATTTAATTGAATTGAGAGGAGATAGTGTGATGAGGTGTGAAAGAAGGAGTCAGGCGCAGGAGGTAAAATACCGAAGTCACGAGTTTAACCGTTTGCATAAATCAAACGCCCCAAGCGTCAAACGAAACTGTACAAGGGAAAACATCCACCTTGGCAATAACACAGTGAAATGTAGCTCAACCGAGCTACACACTCTCACAACAAAACAATCACTCACAAAGGGGAACAGAGGGAACACTTATACACATACTAATTAGGGGAATGAGCACCAGGTGTGTGTGATTGACAAGACATGACAAGTGGACGACGAATGCCGAAGCCTGCCCGAACCAGGAGGAGGGGCAACCTCGGCGGAAGTCGTGACAGTAACCCCCCCCCCCCAACCCCCCCAACGCGCGGCTCCAGCAGTGCGTCAACCCCGGCCTCTGGGACGGCCAGGAGGACGCGGAGCAGGGCAAGTCGGATGGCGATGGTGGAAATCCCTCAACAGGGAGGGATCGAGGATGTCACGCCTTGGGACCCAGTACCGTTCCTCCGGACCGTACCCCTCCCACTCCACGAGATCCTGAAGGCCCCCCACCTGACGCCTCGAATCCAGGATGGAACGGACCGAGTACGCCGGGGCCCCCTCAATGTCCAGAGGAGGTGGAGGAACCTCCCGTACCTCAAACTCCTGGAGCGGACCAGCTACCACCGGCCTGAGGAGAGACACATGAAACGAGGGGTTAATACAGTGATCAGGGGGGAGTAACAACCTGTATGTCACCTTGTTTATTCTCCTCAGGATTTTAAACGGCCCCACAAACTGCGGGCTCAGCTTCTGGCAGGGCAGGCGGAGGGGCAGATTCCGGGTCGAGAGCCAGACCCGATCCCCCGGTACGAACACCGGGGCCTCCCTGAGGTGGCGGTCAGCGTTGGCCTTCTAACGATGCACGGCCCGCTGGAGGCGAACGTGGGCAGCGTCCCAAGTCTCCTCCGCGCGCCGAAACCAGTCATCCACCACGGGAGCCTTGGTCTGGCTCTGGTGCCACGGTGCCAGGACCGGTTGGTACCCCAAAACACATTGGAAGGGTGTTAGGGTAGTGGAGGAGTGACGGAGAGAGTTCTGAGCATATTCTGCCCATGACAGGAACACCGACCACTCCCCCGGCCGGTCCTGACAGTAGGTCTGCAGGAACCTACCCACATCTTGATTCACCCACATCTTGATTCACTGCCTTCATGAACTTTCCACCTGCCCATTGCTCTCGGGGTGAAAACCAGAGGTCAGGCTGACCAAGACCCCCAGACGTTCCATGAACGCCTTCCAGACTCTAGACGTAAACTGGGGACCTCGGTCGGACACTATATCCTCTGGTACCCCGTAGTGCCGGAAGACGTGAGTAAACAGAGCCTCCGCAGTTTGTAGGGCTGTGGGGAGACCGGGCAGAGGAAGGAGGTGGCAGGACTTTGAAAAGCGGTCCACAACGACCAGGATCGTGGTGTTACCTTGGGAGGGGGGAAGATCAGTGAGAAAATCAATACTCAGGGAAGACCATGGTCGTTGTGGAACTGGTAAAGGTTGTAGCTTACCCGCTGGGAGGTGTCTAGGTGCCTTACTCTGGGCGCTCACTGAGCATGAGGAAACATACACCCTCACGTCCTTAGCCAAGGTAGGCCACCAGTACTTCTCGGTCAGGCAGCGCATTGTAGGACCGATACCTGGATGACCAGAGGAGGGTGACGTGTGTGCCCAGTAGATCAGACGATCACGGATAAGCACAGGCACGTACTGCAGCCCAGCTGGACACTGCGGTGGAGATGGATCTGTGCGTAATGCCTGCGCTATATCTGCGTCCATCGCCCATACTACCGGCGCCACAATGCATGAGGCCGGGAGTATGGGGGTGTTGTCTCTGGGCCTCTCCTCTGTGTCATACAGCCGAGACAGTGCGTCTGCCTTCATGTTCTTCGTACCCGGAATGTATGAGAGTGTGAAATCAAACCGGGTGAAGAAGAGGGCCCACCTGGCCTGGCGAGGATTCAGCCTCCTCGCTGCCCGAATGTACTCCAGGTTACGGTGGTCTGTCCAGACGAGGAAAGGGTGTTTCGCCCCTTCGAGCCAATGTCTCCACACCGTCAAAGCTCGGACAACAGCCAACAGCTCCCGATCACCAGCTCCTATCCCTACCTCGCATGCATCCACCTCCACTACGAACGGTAGTGATGGATCGGGGTGAGCCAGTACCGGGGCTGAGGTGAACAGACCCCGCAATATACTGAATGCCAAATTAGCCTCAGCAGACCAGCGGAGCCGGGACGGCCCACCCTTCAACAAGGAGGTAATGGGAGCTGCGACCTTGCCAAAACCCTGAATAAACCTTCGATAGTAGTTGGCAAAGCCAAGGAAGCGCTGCACCTCCTTTACCATGGTTGGAGTCGGCTAATTACGCACGGCTGCAATGCGGTCTCCCTCCATCTCCACACCTGTGGTGGTAATGCGATATCCGAGGAAGGAGATTGACTGCTGGAAAAACTCACACTTCTCTGCCTTGACATAAAGATCATTTTCCAGCAGTCGGACCAGTACTTTGCGAACCAGGGACACATGCTCGGCGCGCGTAGCGGAATACACCAGGATGTCATCGATGTAGACCACCACACCACGACCAAGCATGTCCCGAAACACCTCGTTCACAAAGGACTGGAAAACGGATGGAGCATTCATCAAACCGTAGGGCATCACCAGGTATTCATAATGCCCCGAGGTTGTGCTGAATGCTGTTTTCCACTCATCCCCTTCCCGAATACGCACCAGGTTGTAGGCACTCCTGAGGTCTAATTTGGTGAAAAAACGTGCCCCATGCATTGACTCAATCACTGAAGGAATGAGGGGAAGAGGATAACTAAATCGTACCGTCACATTATTCAGTGGTCGATAATCAATGCACAAAGAAGAAACTCGAGGAGGCAGGTGAAGTGGAGGGACGTATATACCCCTGGCGCAGGGACTCGGTGACGTATATTTCCATAGCCTCCGTTTCAGCCTGCGACAGGGGATACACATGACTCCTGGGAGGTACAGCGTCTACCCGAAGGTTTATCGCGCAATCCCCCTCCTGATGAGGTGGTAATTTAGTCGCTTGCGTCTTGGAAAACGCGAGCGCCAGATCATGGTATTCGGGGGGAATGCGCACAGTGGGGTTACCGTCTGGACTTTCCACCGTGGTCGCACCAACGGAAACACCTAGACAACTACCCGGACACTCACGCGACTACCCCGTAAGAACCCTCTGCGGCCATGAGAAATTGGGGTTGTGAAGGGCTAACCACGGGATACCCAAGACTACAGGGTAAGCAGGAGACTCAATAATCATAAAGGTGATCTGCTCAACATGTGTCTCCTGCGTAATCATGGTGACTGGTACAGTAACTTCCTTAACCAACCCGGACCCTAATGGTCGACTATCTAGTGCTCTGATGGGGAGTGGAATGGTTAGGGGAACCAGCGAAATGCCTTGACGGTATGCAAATGCCCTGTCCATAAAATTCCCAGCTGCGCCTGAATCGCCTAGCGCCTTACACTAGGAACCTACCAAGTGATCTGGAAAGGAGATAGATAAAGTACAGGGCGTCGCAAAGGGCTCTGAACACGTTTGGGTGTTCGTTACCTGGGGTGATGCGTGAGTACCCTGCCTACCGCCTCCAGACCCAAAAGAACGTTGACTGCGACGTGAGGTGGATTGTCCCTTCGTGCCACCAGAGTGGCACTGTCGCTGTCCTCCTGCGCTCTCTCGACCGGCGGCTTCCCCCAGCTCCATCTGCTCGGGGTCAGAGTTGTCAGGAGTGGGAACGGGCAGACCCAGCGTCCGGAACGGGTGTTAAGAAGCGCGGTTTGGCGGGTCATGTTTCGGAGGACGCATGACTCGACCTTTGCCTCTCCCGTGGCCGTTGGGGAGTTGCAGCGATGAGACAAGATTGTAATTGGATGGCAATTGGATATCACGAAAAAGGGGGTAAAATAAAAATAGAAAATAGAAAATAAAAACTCATTTTCTCCTGGCTCTCTCTTGTCCTTCTGCAGCAGACATATGGTTTGGAATATCGGATCGCAATAAAATCACAGTATCGAATCGCAATACATATATAATCGTGAGAATCGCAATATGTATCAGCACCTAAGTATCGTGATAATATCCCAGCACTACAATTTACAAGTTTGCAGAATGCGTGTGTGCCGTGTATGCATGTGTATGCGTGTGTGTGTGTGTGTGTATGTGCATATGAACATGTGTATGTGAGCACCATATGCGTGTGTGTGAATGTGTGCACGTGTGTTATATACATCTAGACTAGAGCACTGCCACCATGATTTAAAGGCATCATTAAATGAAGGGACATTCGAGAAGCTGCACATACTACATCAGTGTCAACTGGGTCAAGTGTCAATAGTCTGTTGACCTTTGGCTTACAGGTCAGAGTTCAACTCTCTCAGTGGACCAGACTGGATATCTGTTTCTGCCACCCGTCATGTTCTGACACTGCTAGATGTGGCAACGGTCAAAGGAGAATAGACACACTCTTCAACTAAACTGAACACTGGTTGAAAGTTGGTCAAAAGTTCTGTATATAAAGCTTCTTCCTAGTGCTAGCTTTAGAGGTGTGGAGTAAAACAGATGTATTGAGCAAGAGAGGATGCTTTCAACACACCTTCAAAAACAAGGAAAGTCTCTCCTACACTTTTACAACCAAAACTCACTTAATGACAAAAACCTGCTGGAAGAAAGGCGACAATTTGAGTTGATGATAATAGGCAGACAGGGTTTGGCTCTCTGTGCGTACTCAGATAGACAAGGACTGAAGTTAGACAAAGACTGAAGGTAGACGAGGACTTCAGATAGACAAGGTCTTCAGACAAAGACTTCGGATAGACAAAGACTTCGGATAGACAAGGACTGAATCATCCACCATTATCAGTGAGCTGTGACATTTCCAAGTGGGCCTGAACAAAAAACACAGCCATGCTGGGAATGAGAGGCATGCGGACACTGGAAAACATTCCACAAGTGATAGGAGCTGAGGAGGTTTCGTCTGCTATCCTTCCTCCACAACTCAATATCCTCTAACTAGCATTGGGGGAATATTTAAGGAGGATCCCATGACAGGAAAGCCAGTCAGGACTCAATCGTTTTTATTTATTTGTATTTAGAATTGCTGCTATGCTAAAGGGAATGTTCCAGATTGTATGATTTTATGACTGGTTCAATGGTTCAAGGACAAGGACTGTTTGAATCTGAGAGCAAGGAATGGGCAGGGTCAGGTCATGAGAGTCCAGCCCAATAACATCTGACGAATGGAAAAAAGAAAGTGAAAGGAGAAGAACGTAGCAGAACAGGGCTGGGTTTCCCAAAAGCATCGTAGCACTAAGATTATCTTTCGTTCATTTAGTTTCAATGGAATATGATGATCTTTAGTGCTACAATGGTTTTGGGAAACCCAGCCCAGGAGTAGGCCTATAGGACTGCCAACCAATGAGCCATGACTTCAAGCCGTTACACCTCGATCACACCAACAGCATCATTGCATTTTGGTACACCAGAAGTACATTAATGTCCAATGGAACGCTGCGTTTGCCTTATAGCATGCAGTTGCAGTGCGTTCTGTGTGGCGCATACGTTGGATTTATTGAATGTATGCGTCAAACTGTATGTGCAGACGGCTTGACAGAAACAGTAGCATAAGGTGAATGTTTAACTTTTGTTGCACACATATCCAGATGATGCTGCATACTATTTTGCGCAATGACCCTATCGGTGTGATCAAGGCGTTAGGGACTTCACATGAAGTTCCAAATAATGTATCACCTGCTCAAAATCCCACAGATTTTACAGAATTATAGAAAGCACCATCATTCAAGTCAAGCTTTTGATTTGATTTTTCAGACATTGAGGTGGAGGATAAGAGCCACAGAGGAAGGAATTACCTACAACAACACGTCTGGTTTTGCTTTTCAGACACGAGACA
The DNA here is from genome assembly GCF_964263955.1 of Coregonus lavaretus. NCBI lineage: Eukaryota > Metazoa > Chordata > Actinopteri > Salmoniformes > Salmonidae > Coregonus > Coregonus lavaretus. The sequence goes on from NC_140006.1 coordinate 37,743,103, forward strand.
GTGGTAAAGAAAGAGAAAGAGAGACAAAAAGCATGAGCAAGACAAAGAAAGAGGGACAGGGGGAGAAAGCACCATGCTTTCCCTCTCTTGCATCAGAGGTAAATCCTTGACCCCTCTCACCCCTGGTTCAGCTGTAGATCCATCAGTATACAGCCAGACACAGCCAGCCAGCCAGACACAGCCAGCCAGCCAGCCAGCCAGACACAGCCAGCCACAGCCAGCCAGCCAGACACAGCCAGCCAGCCAGACACAGCCAGCCAGCCAGACACAGCCAGCCACAGCCAGCCAGCCAGACACAGCCAGCCACAGCCAGCCAGCCAGACACAGCCAGCCAGCCAGACACAGCCAGCCAGCCAGACACAGCCAGCCACAGCCAGCCAGCCAGACACAGCCAGCCACAGCCAGCCAGCCAGACACAGCCAGCCACAGCCAGCCAGCCAGACACAGCCAGCCACAGCCAGCCAGCCAGACACAGCCAGCCACAGCCAGCCAGCCAGACACAGCCAGCCACAGCCAGCCACAGCCAGCCAGCCAGACACAGCCAGCCACAGCCAGCCAGCCAGACACAGCCAGCCACAGCCAGCCAGCCAGACACAGCCAGCCACAGCCAGCCAGCCAGACACAGCCAGCCACAGCCAGCCAGCCAGACACAGCCAGCCACAGCCAGCCAGCCAGACACAGCCAGCCACAGACAGACACATATGGGAAGACCAGGGTTTCCATTAGCCGGCAATAGCCGGCTTTAGGCGTTTTTTTTTTTTTAAACGCAGATAAATAAAATTGCCACCGGCCAATTGTCCAGGAGAAGAAAACAAATCCCATTGCAAAATAATACTTTTCTGACTATTCATTGATGTAAATATCAGTTGATACATTTGACCGGTCATGCCTATCGGTCTATGGATTCATTTGCATATTGTGTGGAATCAAATTGGCGTATGTGTATATTCATTATGTATCTTATTTATCACCCACGCACAGCACACAGCTACAGAGGGGAACATCTGTCAGACAGCACTTATAAACCCAATTATTGCGCAACCATTCTAAATGCAATTGTGTGCTAAAAATAGTTTTTGGGCCACGATTAAAAATAGCTAATATTTGTATTTCTTAACTGCTAATTGAAGTGCGCTTCCCATTCGCCATTCAAATGCATAGTCAACGGAAGGCAGGCTTCATCAGCACGTCAAGCAGTACGCCTCCAGCTCATTTAGCTACTTAGTTGTTGGAAATCTGAACGTTTTAACAACATATCCGACCATATCCGTGGAGGCAATTAGTTTATAAAGACTTCCATATGCCATTTGAAACCAGTAGGCTATTTCTCTCATGTTCTATTGGTTTTAAAATGTATTTCATTGTCCAGTAGCCAAATGCACACTCACACGTAGCCTACTGCCTTGTGTGCATTGCTGTGCTAATAATGTTAAGAAATAATAGTTTATCAACATTGTATGCTAAACGTTCTGATCTGTTGCATCAGATTAATTGCTTTGTAATGTTTTTTTTCTATGTAGCCTAGGCCTACTGGTTGTATGAATTTGGGATCTATTGTCCCACAACTGTCCAGGAGTCTGTTTGGGCTATTTCTTTCTCGACAAGCTGACCAATAGAATAGGTAAACTTTTCTACCATGGGGGATAGTAGATTGACATAGGCTGATAGGTGGCGTGTCCATAAGGCTAGGGGAAGCTTTCCCTAAAGTAAATTGAATTCAACTGCACAAAATTATATAACCTAATTAGCTTACTCCTGTCTATACAAAAATAAATAAAATCATTAAAAGTAGGCTACTAAAGCATTAGCTTCCCCTAGCCTTAAAAATATATAAGTTGTGTATTGTTTTAAATCGCATTGCCTACAGTCAGAAGGAAAGGCAGCATGCACAATTTGGGCAGCACGCTGCAAATACCAAATAGATGATTGTTGAGTTGTGGCTGTCAGTGAAAAGTAGAGACCCAGCCAGGCATATCGCAATATTTCAAAATGTAATCGTGGGAAAACATAGTTTGGAAAGCAAATGGCTATTGCTGTAAAGAGATGACAATGAAAAAACTCTAATATGTATTTTAGTTATCAAAATTCTCAACTTACAACAACAGTAGGCCTATTGCCGATTTTATTAGCATAAGTGGAGAGCATTGGCCATATCCCCGGTGAGTGTGCACTGCGCATATTCACCCTTTATCATTGTTGGGTCAGTGCCACTAAAACGTTTGTTTTTGGACAATAATTTCCTCCTCCAGTTTACATTTACATTTACATTTTAGTCATTTAGCAGACGCTCTTATCCAGAGCGACTTACAGTTAGTGAGTGCATACATTATAATTTTTTATTTTGCATACTGGCCCCCCGTGTTTAGATGGACGACATGACATATTCCATTTGTGTCTCCCCTTCTCGTAGGCCTATTAAATGGACAACGTCGTATTTATTGATCTGTTTGTCAGTGTCAGCAAAGTAGGCTGGCTACCCTGTAATTTGTCGTATTAAAAAAGATTCTGCTGATGTCTCCAGTCATATAAAGTGTAGTAGAATTACATGAAATGGGGTTTTCCCATGCAAAGAAAGAAGAAACGTATCTGATATAACCTATAGCCCAGGCCTCTACACGCACTCAGCCATGCATCGAACTGTCTTTTTAGCTTTTTACCATAATCTAAATGTGATTTCTGTCATTCTGAGCACCATGGGTGGACGCCCTAATCAGGTTACGCACCCAATGTAGGATCAAGTTAGATAGCTGAACTAGCCAATTTAGTTGTTTCAAATTTCATCCTGGCAGCTGAGTTGTTTAGAAATGCGTCCTGACAGCTGAAAAATATATATTTTTCCAGATCACAGAAAATGAAAAAAAAACACTAGTTTCATAAGCATCCGTTACGTTGGATCCATTTGCATTAAATATATGTTATTTTATATTCTCAAACTAACAGCAGTGCCTATATGATGTCCTTCCATACAGGTGTGACATTCTGGAGTGATGCTTTTCTTTTTTTCTTTTTACAGATTGTTGATCAGTAGGCTAATATAAGTCCCACATGGAAGGCAAACATATTGTTTGTCATCTGTAGCACCACAGACTCCACTGATCAGCCAAAGTAAGCTCAATAGCTCAATGCATACACACACTCCTATTGAATATGCATTTACCTGTATTGTGAGTAGGCCTATGCCATCTTAATTTACCCAGTTTATCAAGAGCGATACCATTCAAATAAAATTATTACCATTATGTTGTTATGTAGTTAGGTTAGTCAAATGTATTGTTTGATTTAAAAATTCATGCCATAATGCATACATGCCATCTCTGGGAAATTTTGTCATCAACATTTCCTAATTTAATGATATTGAATATCGGCCTAAAATATTGGCCATTGGCCTCCTTGACCCGGCCAAAATCCTCATCTCCTAAAAAATCCATATAGTTTATTTTCTAAACCGGACACAGTCAGACAGACACACATGTAAGCAGCCAGCAAGCCAGACACACAGACAGACAGTGGGGTAGGGTAGGTAGGACCCAGGGGCCCAGATGAAAGGTTGTGTGGTTCTGTATCCGGCTCCTCTTCCTCCTCCTGCAGTAACTCCATCTGTCTGAGACGTCACAATCCAAGGGACAGGGGGCGGATACCACAGGGTCAAACTGAGGTCACTTCCTGGAGAGGCCACCCTGATATCTGTCAATTTTCCTATACCCGTCTTTACATCCCCTCCCTTCAGATTTTCTCTCATGTCTTCTTTTCTCTGCACAAATACATGGGTCTGGGTCAGGGTTGGCCCATTCACGCTACCATAAAGATGTGTTGCCAGTTTTGTTTTGAGTTAAAGGTGGCGACCTTTACAGAAAATGAGATTGAGTGAGTGTCCAACACAAAGAGTTAGTTTACTAGCACACTTTCTCTTTTAAAAAAGGTTAGTTAAAGCAGCAGAATGGATTCTATTAGGCTGTACACTTTGGGTATTTTATTAGGATCCCCATTAGCTGTTGCGAAAGCAGCAGCTACTCTTCCTGGGGTCCACACAAAACATGAAACATGAAATAATACAGAACATTTATAGACAAGAACAGCTCACGGACAGAACTACATAAATGTAAAATGTCACACATAGCCTACATATCAGTACATACACACAATATCTAGGTCTAATAGGGGAGAGGCGTATCTGTTTTTTGAAACCAGGTTTGCTGTTCACTTGATCAATCTTTGATGGGTGGGAGTTCCATGCAGTCATGCCTCTATATAATACTGAACGTTTTCTTTCATTTGTTCTGGATTTGGGGACTGTGAAATGAGATGCAAATAAAGTTTTGTGCACTTTGAATGTGAATGCAGCACCTGAGTTTGGTGTAGGATGAGTTGGACAAAGAGTGTGTCTGTGCAGTTCTCTGACACCTGTGTGTGCCTCTTCAACACATTGGAACAAGAGACAAAAACGTTGGGGCCCAAGGAGCATAAAGGGTAGTGTCACTCCACACACACACACACACACACACACACACACACACACACACACACACACACACACACACACACACACACACCCACACACACACACACACACACAATCCTCCTCCACAGGTGTCCAGTTAATTTCTCACCACACAGACACTGAAAACTATCCCAAGACTGAACAAGGACCCACAAATTACCCACAATCCCTCCCTTTGTTTGGGTTGCCAGCCGACTTCCCTGAGGACTCTAAAGAAATGAAATAAATCCATCAAACCGACATCAGTTCTGAGCATTCTGAAGCCTGAGCTCCACAAAAAAGACAACAGTTAGCAGATTACAGAAGATGCCATTTGGACAGTGGTGGAAAAAGTACCCAATACTTAAGTAGTACTTTCAAGTATTTTTACTTAAGTACTTTACACCACTGCATTTGGAAACACAAGAAACACATCTATTTCCTCTCCTTATTCTATCAAATAAAATGTTATTCGTCACATGCTTCGTAAACAACAGCTGTGGACTAACAGTGGAACGCTTACTTACGGGCCCTTCCCAACAATGCAGAGAGAAAGAAAATAGAGAAATAATAGAACATAAAACACATAATAATAAAAGTAATAATAGATAGACAATGAGTAACGATAACTTGGCTACATACAAGTGGTACCAGTACCGAGTCCATGTGCAGGGGTACGAGGTAGTTGAGGTAGATACAGTATGTACATATAATTAGGAACAAAGTGACAGTAAATAGTAGCAGCAGCATATGTGATAAATCAAAAAAGTTTGTGCAAAAAGGGTCAATGCAGATAGTCCGGGTAGCTATTTGGTTAACTATTTAGCAGTCTTATGGCTTGGGATATAAGCTGTTCAGGGTCCTGTTGGTTCCAGACTTGGTGCATCGGTACCGCTTGCCGTGCAGTAGCAGAGCGAACAGGCTATGACTTTTTAGGGCCTCCCTCTGAAACTGCCTGGTATAGAGGTCCTGGGTGGCAGGGAGCTCAGCCCCAGTGAAGCCAAGCAGTTGCCATACCAAGCGGTGATGCAGCCAGTCAAGATCAGTGGTGGAAAAAGTACCCAACTGTCATACTTCAGTAAAGGTAAAGATTCCTTAATAGAAAATGACTCAAGTAAAAGTGAAAGTCCAAAATCTAAAAGTATTTGGTTTAAAATATACTTAAGTATCAAAAGTAAATGTAATTGCTAAAATATATTTAAGTATCAAAAGTAAAAGTGTAAATCATTTCAAATTCCTTATATTAAGCAAAGCAAATGGCACCATTTTCTTGTTTTTTTAATTTATGGAAAGCCAGGGGCTGCTACCATCATTCAGACATCATTTACAAACTAAGCATGTGTGTTTAGTGAGTCTGCCAGATCAGAGGCAGTAGGGATGACCAGGGATGTTCGGTTGATAAGTGCGTGAATTTGACTATTTTCCTGTCCTGCTAAGCATTCAAAATGTAACGAGTCCTTTTGGGTGTCAAGGAAAATGTATGGAGTAAAAAGTAAAATATTTTCTTAAGGAATGTAGTGAAGTAAAATTAAAAGTTGTCAAAAATATAAATAGTAAACTAAAGTACAGAAACCCCCAAAAACTATGTTTGTAGAACTTTAAAATATTTTTACTTAAGTATTTTACACCACTGGTCAAGACACTCTCAATTGTGCAGCTGTATTACTTTTGGAGAATCTGAGGACCCCAAATCTTTTCAGCCTCCTGAGGGGGAAGAGGCCTTGTCGTGCTCACTTCACAACTGTGTTGGTGTGTTTGGACCATGATAGAGTGATGTGGACATCGAGGAACTTGAAGCTCTCGACCCGGTCCACTACAGCCCCGTCGATCACTTTCATCGCTAATGCTTTCATCGACTTGACTGTGTGTCATACACCTTGAGCTTCCTTTGGTTTTGAATGTGAGCTATAAAACATGCATTGTCATTGTTATTATTGATACCACTTCCTCCTGATCGGCTCCACCTAGAGGAAGTCATATCTATTGTATAACATCTACCTTTACCTGGGTTAGTGCTATCCAGAATCCTTGGGACATCCCTATTCTAAACCCTAACCTTAACCCGTACCCTTACTCTAACCTCAACCACAACCTTAACCTTAACCGTTTAAAATTTGATGTGATGTCAGAGTTGGGACATCCCAAGGATTCCGTTTCCCCTTTACCTGTCTGGCAGGAAATTTACGTGGGCTGGTGGAGCCTCCTCCCCTTAGGCGGGGGAAATGCCCATATAAGGACAGTATGGTTATGAAATGCTGTAGTGTATAGGTCAGGGTCGATATTAATATTGCTGCAGGTAAGAGAGTTGGCGTCTTTATGAAAGGTGTGTCTTCCTGTGTCGCCCTGACAGGAGTCTACATATCTCTTGGCCCAAAGACACACTCACAGGAAGCCTTTAATGCAACTCTGACACAGCTTACACTAAAGAGAACTATACCCCCCCCCCCCCCCCCCCCCCAACAAAAAATAATAATAATAATAATTGTGTAAACAAAGGAGCAAATTGCAAATTGAGAGAAAATGTGTTAGTGGTAATCGCAGATGAATGCAATTGGGTCTGCTAAATTAACATTCACAACAACACAACATGTCTCAAATAACCAAGAGATCAACATTCAATGTGTTGTATGGAAAATTACAGAAGCCTAACACATTTCACGTGAACGTTATCATTGGCAATATGAGCTCTAAAATAGACAACAACACCTGCCAGTGTTTTATCAAGCAAACCACAAAGCTATTGGCCTACTATTCAATGTACACGTCTGTTATTAGAGTAAACTAAACACCATTTGGTCTCCCGGCAACCCACAGAGCTGTTATCAGAGCTGTTGACAGCATAGTGGGATCAATAAGCGAGAGACACATATCTCTAGGAGCTTGGGGAATCCTCTGCAAAAAAAACACACACACACACATATGACACTATAAACACTCCACACACTCTGTGGAGCTGCAAGAGGACACTTCAATGGGGCCAGGCCGCCCGTTAGACACAGACAGGGTAACTTTACCTCAGCGACCCAACTGTCGTTTGCATACAGACACACACACACACACACACACACACACACACACACACACAGAGGAGATATACAATTGAAGTGAAAACAATATCAAAGGGCTGTGGATGAGTCTACTCACTAAAGGTTGTAGTTAGCCCACCTGGCAATGCCAAGCTGGCATAAGGGGGGGTCATTGTCAGGACACCTAAACCTTGTAGTAAAGCCCCTCGTCCCTGTCTCCATAGTAAGACGTGACGTGGGGTTAAGGAATTCCACAATGCATCACTTCCCATCCTGACTGAGTCATTACAGATTTAGTATCTAAATTTGAGCCAGTTTGCTACAGCAGGAAAATAATCCTGCAGCAACAGGAAATTTGAATTATTATGTGGATTATAATTAATGGACATTTTTGTAGGGATTGATACATTTTTTGTAAAGGATTATCAAGTCTGGAATTTCAAAGTGTAAATTACAAACTTCAGAAGCCTTTTCAAACCTGAAATACACTACAAGTTTAAAATGTCCTGCATTGCAGGAAAGTTCTCCTTCAATCTATAGCTAATGGGGAACTATAATTGCACCTGTAAGTGAGGACCCTATTACCCTACTGACCGAGTGCAGTGTAGTGTAGTAAAAGTAAAAGTTGTCAAAAATATAAATAGTAAACTAAAGTACAGAAACCCCCAAAAACTATGTTAGTAGAACTTACTTATGCACGCACGACTGTAAGTCGCTTTGGATAAAAGCGTCTGCTAAATGGCATATTAATATTAATTAATTACTAGCTAACGCACATTACCCTAACTTTGTCCTCTACCAAACAAAGCAGCCTTGTTTCAGGAATGGGGGTGTTGGAAACTTTTGCTCATTCAAGTATTTACTTCAGTATTTAGTCTAAGGTTGCGACTTAAGTATATTTACATTCTTTAAACCACATGTAGCACAATACATACTGCAATTTGAGATGATACTGCTCTGCCAAGGCGGCAAACCCTCACATACGCACAATATCAGAGTGACGTATGTATTTCAATATTTGGATATGTCATTGTTTGTAAGTAGCCCATTAAAAGCAGATACAAGTGTATGCTCTGCCGCAGGAAAGTTTCAGACCGGCTGACGCAAAGACAATGTGAGAGCTGGGAATGTAGTCTAGTCTAGTGCGCCACTTAGTGTTCATAAAGAGGAATTGCTACTTCTTTGAGCCATATGCCATGCCAACCCTAACCTAAACAATTCGGCGCCAATTTCAGCTGATTTTAAGAAAATAAAAAGTGGTCATTTCATTATTACCTATGTTTCTCCTAAGTTAATTTAATGTCTGGACAATGTTTAAATAATTAATAACTTTGAGTAAGTGGCCCTTTTGAGGGCTGTAAACAGATTAAATGTAACTGACAAAACCGTGGCAACCAAACATTATTTTATAATCTGAGACTCTACCAGCACAGCCACAACAAATATAAGACAAGTTTCAGCAACAAAGTTCCACAGTAAAATATTGCTTTTCCATGAGGAGCACAGAGACAGAAACAACCCCTAGCTAGCCCTCTGATAGGCCAAGTGGAATTTCTGCCATATATATATTTTTTCTATCCAATGTTTTCAGATCTAGCCTGGGGCCAGGGCTAGGGAAAGTTTCTAGACAGGGCCACCGTTTCAACCCATAGACTTTTGGTTTCAACAGAAAAATCCAAGTTGTGCCAATGCCTGCATTCCCACCAGATCAGCAGCAGGGGACAGCAGAATATTCCATGTGTATCTATTTACATTTTTTGGAGGTGATACCATTATGAGCTCTGTGCACATACAGTAGACTACACACAAATGTGTTCTCTGCATTTCCATCAGTTACTACTATAGTTAATAATAGTAAGCGTTAAACTGTCTTTAGTATCTCATTTCCAGTGGTGGAAAAAGTACCCAATTGTCACACTTGTGTAAAAGTAAAGACACCTTCATAGAAGATTACTCAAGTAAAAGTGAAAGTTACCCAGTAAAATACTACTTGAGTAGAAGTCTAAAAGTATTTGGTTTTAAATATACTTAAGTATCAAAAGTAAATGTAATTGCTAAAATATACTTAAGTATCAAAAGTAAAAGTATAAATAATTTCTAATTCCTTATATAAAGCAAACCAGATGGCCTCATTTTTTATTTATGGATAGTCAGGGGCATGCTCCAACACTCAGACATCATTTACAAACGAAGCATGTGTTTAGTGAGTCTGCCAGATCAGGGGCAGTAGGGATGACCAGGGATGTTCTCTTGATAAGTGTGTGAATTAGGCAATTTTCCTGTCCTGCTAAGCATTCAAAATGTAACGAGTACTTTTGGGTGTCAGGGAAAATGTATGGAGTAAAAAGTACATAATTTTATTTAGGAATGTAGTGAAGTAAAAGTAAAAATATAAATAGTAAAGTAAAATACAGATACACAAAAAAACTACTTAAGTAGTACTTTAAAGTATTTTTACTTAAGTACTTTACACCACTGCTAATTTCAAACATATTAAACAGCCACTGAACACACCGATTGGCACATATGTTTTTCTGTTGCTCATTAGAAAAACAAGATTTCAGTCTTGGAGGTGTGTTTCCTGACCGATTCCACGTTTGGTTAATGATGTTTGTCAAAAAAAAGTTTTTAAAAATGCACAACGTGTTGTTTTATGTCAACTGTCTCACTGTCTATGCTATTGGATTAAGAGCAATCACCGCAGCTGTTCACCCCATGTTAGTGGGCAAATGGACATCGTCAAATCAAAACCTTCATTTAACCATTGTGAAGCATGGATGTTCCAAACTCATGATGATCATATTTACACTTTGTAGTCAATTTTGACATTAGAATAACCTTTTCTGACTCATATCGATGCCACATAGGCCGTTTTCAAAGGGATTTGTTGCTTTTTAAAGGCAGTGGCTCTTTAAGTAATTTAATACAATGAGTAACACATTGTATTACACACACATTTAATATTGCACATACAGTACATTACATTTGTTCACTGCATTTCTATGATTCAAACAATTACTAGTACTACTAGGCCAGGATTGGCGGCCCGGAAGTTAGTGGAGATCGCATTAATGGTAAACGCTAAATTTCAGCTCAAGCGTAAATTACCTTTAAAAGTCAAGAGCAATACGCTGCTCTATAACATGCCTTGGATTGAATTCCGGCCCTAGTCTTCCAACACGAAGACAAAGCATTAGAACAGTGACCAAGGACCCTTGTTGAAGTCAAGCCCAGAGCTCCATATCAACAACGGAAGGACGTTAACGTTAGCTTGACATTAGTCTGAGCCGCTCACCGGAGGAGAGACTCGACAGTTACAACAGGAACCTCAAATTAAAAAGCAATATTTTACCCCCCCCCCCGGACTGGTTCAACATGTCTGCCTTCAGGGAATAAACGTCACACTTCCTGAGCTCCCTGGTTTGGATTAGATTCACTGTATCAACCTCAGGGGTTCTAAATCACTACTATAGAAACACTGCCTGATATAGCTTACAGTCCATTTACTTACTGGACTATATCATGTCAAAGCCACCCTCTCCACTCTCTCAGCTACTACTAGTCCTATAACAATGCCACAACATGTATGGTGTCAGAGATAATGCTGTTCTGTCCTCAAGAACCACTTTGTCTTTCTACATGGATAGGCCAGCTTGGCTGAGTTTTCAGTGCTTACTGTATCTTTGAATTTAATAACAGCAGCCTATGGGTTAACTAAGTCGATGGGCTAAAGAAGTGATCAAAAGCAGCTCAATACAGATGTAGGATCTTAACTGGATCACTTTTGTTGCTGAGATGTTTCCTGCATAACAGGATGTTCAAACTTGTAGTGTATTTGAGTTTTAAAAAGGGTTCTGAAGTTTGTAATTTCCACTTTGAAATTTCAGACTTGATTTGCCCTAATGAAAAGTGTATCAACCTCTACAAAACTTTCCATTAATTATAAACCACATAATAATTCACATTTCCTGTTGCTGCAGGATTATTTTCCTGCTGTAGCAAACTGGCTCAAATTAATATCTGTAGTACTGTATTATAACTTCACTCTTAGAAAAAAGGGTTCCAAAAGGGTTTTTCGGCTGTCCCCATAGGAGAACCCTTTTTGGTTTCAGGTAGAACCCTTTTTGGTTTCTGGTAGAACCCTTTTGGTTCCAGGTAGAACCCTCTGTAGAAAGGGTTATACCTGGAACCCAAAAGGGTTCTACCTGGAACCCAAAAGGGTTCTACCTGAAACCAAAAGGGTTTCTTAAAAGGGTTATTCTATGGGGACAGCCGAAGAACCCTTTAAGGTTCTAGATAGCACATTTTTCTAAGAGTGTATGATTTACATCCTCCCTTGGTTTGGACAAGCAATCAGTTATCGTTGGCATCACCTTCAGTATCCACAGCTGCTAACCTCACTGGGATGGATTCAAAAGGCCAGGCAATGAGTGCCTAGGGCTGGATTTGAGCTTCAGTGCATGTGTAAATTCATGAGAAAACAATTGCTTCACCATAAGAACACAAGTGTGTGTGCGTGCGTGCGTGCGTGTGTGTGTGTGTGGGTGTGTGTGTGTGTGTGTGTGTGTGTGTGTGTGAAAGAGAGAGAGAGAGAGTGCACTAGGTGGAAGACAAAGCTCGCCCACTGAAGAGGTCTCTGCATATGACAGCTTCTACATGGTAACAACTCACGTGGTCACGACGACGGCATGCGGCACAATGCTACCTGCATCCAAAAATAAACCATTGTCATATCCCTCCCTTCTTTATTGTCTTCTCATCTATCCTCTCTTCCTCCCATCCCCCCTACTAATGGACATCTTAGAATTCCTTTTGGAATTCTGCTCGTCATATGGGGAAATCTAGGAATGTTTTAAGATTGATCGGAAAATCTGGAAATGTTTGGAGATTGACCCTCGATAACCTGAGAATGAGGATCTGTAGGCTGTTTGAACCACTTGATGGACTACTCAAGAATACAATGGCTATCTATCAATCTGATCCACAAACAAACACTATCCTCTACACTTCATCTGAATGGGAGCTTTTTCACTCCAGCAGGACAACAAAGATGTTGAATGAGCATCCAGGATGCATGACCAAAACAGAGTATTCACCGTGTAGCTGATTGAGATAGAGAGAGGTAGAGAGATAAATGGGTAGAAAGGAAGACTTTACACTAGTGTGTCACACAGGGCTTGTAAGGACGAAACACAACATGTTACACACCGCCTGAGTTTATGACTACACAAATTAGGTGGAAGTCCGCTTCCATCTCAGATAGTTGCTACGACAACCATTAAATTAGTGAAGCAAACATTTGGTCCCCATTCAAATCAGATTAAAATATTGGTCCTAACAGACAGGAAAGCAGAGGAAGAGGTGTTTATCTATTATATGTCATTTCCTGTGAAGTAATATCTAGCTCTTTATAAAAAAAAGTATTACTTTTTAGGGGAGTCTAAGAAGAAACAACTCCCAGGGCACAAAGGTTTAATAACCCAATTTTGTCTGTTAAATATCACCCTCTTGGTGCATTGTTTTGAAGTTCAATTCATCACATGATACCTAAGGCAAACCTATCGCTGAATCATCCTCTTTTGGGTGTGACTACTGTACATCGTTAATGTCAACACTCCTGCTGGGTCATCGATACTGAACAAAAATATAAGCGCAACGTGCAACAATTTCAAAGATTTTACTGAGTTACAGTTCATATAAGGAAATCAGTCAATTGCAATACATTCATTAGGCCCTAATCTATGGATTTCACATGACTGGGAATACAGATATGCATCTGTTGGTCACAGATACCTTACAAAAAATGGGCCTCACAATGATCTCGTCACTGTATTTTTGTGCATTCAAATTGCCAATCGATAAAATGCATTTGTGTTTGTTGTCCGTAGCTTATCTCTGCTCATACCATAACCCCACCGCCACCATGGGGCACTCTGTTCACAACGTTGACATCAGACAACCGCTCACCCACATGATGCCATATACATGGTTTGCAGTTGTGAGGCCGGTTGGACGTATTGCCAAATTCTCTAAAACGATGTTGGAGGCAGCTTATGGTGGAGAAATTAACATTCAATTCTCTGGCAACAGCTCTGGTACAGTCAGCATGCCAATTGCATGCACCCTCACAACTTGAGACATCTGTGGCATTATGTTGTGTGATTAAACTGCACATTTTAGAGTGGCCTTTTATTGTCCCCAGCACAAGGTGCAACTATGTAATGATCGTGCTGCATTTTTTTTTTTTTTTCAGTGTACGTTCTTGGGTCAGGTGGACAAACTGTCCCAAGCGTACTGCTGCACCAACCACCACAAACAACAAGATAAAACGTGACTGGATTTGCAAGCACTAATAAAGTCATTTTTGTTTGGTGGCACTTTAACTACACTGTAAAATGATTATTACACAGTTATACTCTATTTTTTGATTTATTGGGATTGTCTTTGGGATTCATTTTTAAACTCACCTCAGACCCCATTTTAGACTAGTGAAGTGCTAGTGAAGATGACAGTGTTATTGATGTTGCACTGTTTTGTCAATGCAATTTGTGTGCGATGAGAAAGGGCTCATTTCCACATTATGTCGACAATTAAGTTTTATGTTGTATTAGTTTATTATGATATTGTCTTGATGGATTTCATTAGGCTGTGGAGTGAGCAGTCATCCTCTGACTAATAGTAGCGCAAAGTGATAGAGGAGAGAGTTCATTACTGACAAGGTTATTCAATTACCCACATAAACATGGACTAACTGGAAGAGAGGATGTGAGTGACTGTGTGTGTGTGTGTGTGTGTGTGTGTGTGTGTGTGTGTGTGTGTGTGTGTGTGCGCGCGCACATATTTTAATCACTGGCAAGACAGTTAGTATTAAACTGTATCAAGAACAACTTGAAGCCTCACAAGCAGAACACACAGAAACTCACAAGCAAAGATTGCATTGCGTCTAAGGTCTTCCTTCCTCAATAACAAACCTGAGAGTTTATTCAAGACTGTAGCAAGTTCTGCAGCATTCTCTTTCAAAGAAGACACTTGCTTCTGAAATCATTACAAGTTAGCTTCACCTGTGTATCCAAACAGGCCATTGACTCAAAAGTCAAACTGTGTGAGTACCCTGTGGGTTTATTGTTAAGTCAAGAATGTACAGCTTCCCAGTATTTATTATTATTATTATATCAGCCCAAAACAGGAGGAAGGAAGGAAGACAGAAGGAAGGAATAGCCTAAATTGAAACTACTACAGTTTCAACTACTAATCGTTTCCAAATTAAACTACTACTACTACATTCATGTTAAGATGAATTCACTAACAGTAAGTCGCTCTTGATAAGAGCGTCTGCTAAATGACTAAATGTAAATGTACAGTTTCTAAATAAAAGCTAGAACAAAAACAGATGGTTTATGTCGTCATAAAAAGCTGAAATTGGACGTTACCGGAAATTATTACAATGACAATTCATAGAATAATCCTTAGAATGAGAATGTTTTGCTTTAGCGGTAACTGTACCGATATCCCAATAAACAGGCCGGGGAGCCTTATGACAAAACCACACGTTTTGACAAGACAGCCTTCCATTTTAATAGGCGTCGTAGAGTGAGGCTTTGATGAGGGTAAATAAGGGTACTAATGAGTTGGTCTAATCAATGCCGTGCCTGTGTTCACTCTGTGATGGGGCGAGAGATCCCAGGGCGGCTTATTGTCTGTGTATAAACGCCTTGGCCTAGGGCCTCCCTAGCTGGCCATAATTATGCTTCATCATCCATCTATCTCAGTCAGCGCTCTTGTTGATGATAATAATGTCAACTGTAGCACGCCACACGAGGGGAGGTCCTCGGGACATGTTAAGCACAGGTCTGCCAAATAAATGACAAACAGAGTTCCAAAGTGCCAAGGTTTATTAACATCGCGTAGCAATACAAAAGTTCATACAATTGGGAGTCACAGTATCCCACAGAAGCACACACACTGGCTGGGGCTATGGCTTAGAAGACGCACAATGAGTTCGCAGCAGGGCAAGAAATAATAACAAGTATTCACACTCTGTGAGACAGCACACTCATGATGAAACACTCTTAGTAAAATGATAACACACTTAATAATTAGCTAAACACGCACGCACGTGGATTAATAAGATTCGCTTCTGCTCTCTAACTAAATAGTTCCCTCCTAAGTAAAGCCAGCTGTGGATGTATCTAGGAACGTGGTGACCAAATAAACAGGTACTATAGACCAACAAACATAAAAATAAAATAAAAAACTAGTCCGCCCGCCAACGCAACCCCAAATATTTTGCCTGAAATACCAGCTCATTTGCTAGGGCGGACTAAACAAAATACCAAACCTTGCCTACCTAATGTAAGGAACTCAATAATACAGTTAGAGCAGTGAAAAGGCTTCTCCCAAGCTCTCTTTGAAGTTGGCAAGCCATGCTCTTTCCTGGCCTTCACAACCACAACACGGTATCAAAGCCGCTTCTCCCAACAGCATTGAACACATAACAAAACAAAATTTTGACTTCGACTTCTCCGTCATTATCTCCTCCGTGACCCGGAAACCAAGAAGTGGTCGAGGAGAGTACATTTGTTTGTATGCGAACTAAGGAGTCTGTTCCCATCCTCGATAACCTACTTCGGCAGAGGATGAACAAGAGTATCCTCGCAGTGTCTAGGCGGAAGTGTTTAACAATCCGCAACACCCCCTTTGAATCAGCTGTTGAGCTGTTGTTTTCTCGAAGGAGAAAAGCATGCACACATTTAAAAATGATACGCTACTTATCCTTTTATCTATAAAATGTCTTTCACAACTAGCTAAATTAGTGTTTATCACTTCACACATTTATTTTGGGATTCAACCCCTGTAAACACCATTTGCCTGATGACACACAAGTGGAGAAGGAGGTTCTCATTTCTTAAAAGCCATTTCCCACTGGGCACAGACGTCAATTCCACATCTATTCAACGTTGGTTCCACGTCATTTCATTGAAATGGGAAACAACGTTGATTCAACCAGTGGGTGCCCAGTGAATTGTTACCACGTTTCCTTTCCTCCTGTCCTCGATTACTTTGACATTTTTCAAAAGGAGGAGAGGAGGCGAGCAAAACCATTTGAGATACTCCCACGGAGTGAACCGGGAATGTGCACTGTCCCTTGTCCTCCCGGGCGGAAACAACACTCTTTCCCTGAATGTTTCGCTTCAGGTATTTACGCAAATCGCACACCTCATCTCATAGCGGCCAGTAGGTGCCACTGGCTACAATAAGTTACACGTTGTACAGAACTGAAGGCACAGGTGGGTCAAGCTGACCTTCAGGAGCCAAGAACATGCAATAATGCACTTTCTTCTATCGGGATAAAAATGTGGAATCTGGCCAGAGAGCTGTCATATAGCCTAATGGTTGCTCGACTTCTCATTGAAATAGTAGGAATAGAACATCCTCACTTTGTAACTGGTTTACTACAGTATTGCCATATTTGATTATCTACTGCATGCATGTGGGTAACAATGTTTATTCAGATAGAAAGGAAGGTTTCCATTAAAGGTGGTATTAAAAAAATATTCCCACTCCTCAAGCCCACTGTGTGTGCCTGGCCTGTCACATCTATATGTATGGAGAAGGATTGATATGAACAGGTAGCCTATGACTTGTTGCACGAACAAGTCGACCAGTCTCTGGAAGGCCTAACGATAAGTAGCCTACATGAATGGAAATACTGCCACTGTATGTTGTGCTTCAGCTGTTCCTATTTCACAATAGGCGTATTACAATTCGTTCTTGGTCAGAAGGGCGATTACCGTCGACACCCAAAGGCATAGCCTGCAATTATCACGGTAATAACCACATAATGCACTTACGATATGCGCACAGCCTATTACGCACGCTACTAATGTGACACGTTCTGTCCCAATGTAAGTAAAATTGGTAACAATGTCAATATTTTATGTTGTCGATATGGGTGCCACCGGAGTAGCCTACAAATACATACATTTGAATGGCAAGTTATCTTTCTGAACGTTTTGAAGAGCGTAAAACGGTGAATGTGTTTTATAGGCCTATTGATTAACCCTTGTGACTTCCAAGGTACACTGACACGACACACTTACCTGGCGAGGGCAATACAGGCTGGTCTCCCCGTGTCGCCTGCTGTATCCGTCACCAACTAGGAGGAGACCTCACTCAATAACAGTTGACAGCTATGAAAAGCAGATCAAACGACGGTCTTTGGGACTGCCAACTGGTGCCACTTACTTTCTCACAGTGTTGGCTGTCGCTTATCGTTAGTATCGTTTATTTTTTATTTTCTCCACCTACTTGCCCGTATGACTAGGCTACACTCTCTCCTCCGCTTCGTGACGAAAACTAACGAACCCAGCCGGATAGAGAAGTGGAGTCACAGAACAGTGGGAACACTAGCGGGTGTTTTGAGAATTTGTTGTTTTGCAGTCTCTGCTCCTTCATTTCTTGGTGCCTCCCAGGCGCCCTCTGTCTGTGCAAAGCGTTTCTATACAGTACGTACTAGACCAGGGATCATCAACTAGATTAAACTGCGGGACGATTTTTTCTTGAGCGGATTGGTCGGGGGGCCGGAAGATAATTACAAATCATTTGGAGACGGCAAATTGACCGCAAGAAGCCCAAACAGATATGTTTGACTAAAACCTAATCATTTCAAACCTTGATTACATTTGGATACGATCACGATTCTCTCTATTATGCGTGGGAATACTTGTGAACAGATTTCTTAAATTAAAATCACTTGGAGCTGATTTTCTGGGTTTTTTTAGTCTATTATGTCCAAACTTCATAAGGCACTCGCATATCTGAGCTATCTTTTTTGCAGGTGCATGGTAGCAGTTGAAATCTATATATATTTTTTTTAAATATGAAACCCGCACACTGCTCTTTAATAAGCTTTACATATCGGCCTCAAGGCCTTCGTCAGAGCTTTTTTTTCTGTCTATTATGTCCAACATCCATAAAAAAAAATAAAAAAATTACCAAATGTTTTTTTTTTGCTCGGAAACTTGGGGGGCCAAATAAAACCACCCGCGGGCCTCCAGTTGGGGGAACCCTGTACTAGGTTATACTTCATATTAGCCCAAAGACCGGCAGATGGCGATATTGAGTGGTTTCAATTTACCATCAAAAGGCAATGGGCTCGTTCGAGCGGATCACTTTTGTCAAGATGGTCACTGCCTTTCAAAGTCTGAGCCATTATGGGGATAAAAACTGTCAGATTTGCGCCTACATGTCGACTGCATGAACTTTCGAAAAACCATGTGATCAAAGGTAATAAATGATCGACTGCAATTTTCTGCTCTTGCTCCTTACCAGCTACAACTTGCAGCCGCCTGCATTGTGGGAGGCACTATTGTCAACCAATCATTAGGGTACTTTTGTTTGACCAATGCGAACGTGACCAAAGATGCCCTTACGAAAAAAGATTGCAGTCAGAGTGCAGTATATCTGCAGTTGGTGCGAGAGACTCAAATATCACATTCATTTCTACATATCCAATAAGAATTTGTTCTTAACTGCCTTGCCTAGTTAAATAAAGGTTAAATAAAATAAATACAAATACATGAATGTGCAAAGTTGGTTCCTGTTTCAGTCACACCCTTACAAAAAAATATTTCAATTTTAAAACTGCAGTAAGTGCTGTAACTGCAGTCGACTGTGGTATTTTCTAAACCTCTCCAACACAGAGAAAACCCCGCCTCCATCTCCCCCCAGAGAGCGGTCAGTGAGCTCTGTGGACCCTCACGATGGCATGCTACTGGCTGAGACCCCACGGCAGCAGCCCATCAGTGATGAGATGCTGACCACCGGTGGAAACACTATGCTCCTTCAACGGGAGACCAAGGAATCAGAGAAAGAACTGTCCTCCACCAGCCTCTCCACTGCTACAGGTGGGAAGAAGGCTGGAGGAACTGGCTGCTTCCGTGGAGCACTGAGGAGGCTGAGGAAAGGACAAGAAGCCTGGAAGCACTACTAGTCACTCCGTTCTACTTTTACTCTGTATTTCAATTCTGTAATATTGTAGCAACACAGAAGTTGAGGATAACGTTTTTTCCCTTCTTCAGGCTCACTGATTTACTAAGGCAGAAGATAAACTCCTGCAAGCAAAAGAGGAATGATTTCCATTTATTTAGGAACAGAAAAATGTTCAGTAAACTTGTAATTTCCTTGCAAATGAGTTGTTTCTCATTGAAACTAAGTATTGTCTAATAACAGTAAGCACATACAATAAGAAATAAAACAAACAAATAGCCTACAATAGAAATGCTAGTTAAGTTGCATTTTTCTTAGACCACAAGTAAATTCCCTGCAACAACTTGTGAATCTACTTTGAAAATATTCCAAAACTAGACAAAGTACATGTTTTATTTAAATTAGCATAAAAAGCACAAAACTACTACACTACCACGTCATACAGTCATCTTCGAATCTCAATTTTTTATTTTTTTTTGTTGCCAACAGAGAGTAAGTGATACAGCATATGCAAATCTTTCATACAGATGAAAATAAGCACTTTATAAAATATATATCTACATCGTAACATAATGAACTTGGTGTTTCCCAGAAAGGCCCTGTGGTTTGGAATTTCCCCCCCCCCACAATACAAAAAGGTATCCCCCACTTGGGAGAGTGATAGACAAGAGAACCCAGTAGTCTAAAAAGTTCCATGGATGTGTACTGGTGAACGTGAGTGTGGACAGAAGTGACAAAAAAGACAAAGATATTACTGACAACTTGCGGAGATATGCTTCCTTTTGACTGATCTTCTGAAAGTGGTCATCTTGGACCTTGTACCATGAAGCATCTACATACACTTATGTCCTACTGGTTATTTAAATCTAAAACTGCAGAGGTGGAGTGCCAAAAACAGCAGTCATCCAAATGTAGTTCTCTCTAAAGAACCAAGTAATGTTGTCTTCAGTGAGGCAACCAGTTACGCCACAATATAATGCCTTGAAAGCCCACAATGTTTTTCCTGTAGTTTGATGTCGTTGCCACTGGACACTGATCTATGTTCAGATTTGCACTTGACCCCTAATGGGTTTGTTTAGGATTTGAGGGATGACAACGTCTACCTGGAGTGTTTTGTTCCCTCCCCAACTACCTCTTATGACCACCAGATGGAGTGCTACGTCCTTCCACTCCTCCACCTCTAAGCAGCTTTTCACAACCTGGACTTCATAAGAGTACTGTTGTGCAACAACAACAGCAACATTACAAACACTGATAGTTAACAGACTGTCAAATGTCAAAAATGTATATACAATCTGGCCCCATGTCTGCAATGAAATGAAAGGACCAAAGGGCTACAGATAAAGTTGCTTTTGAACTTTTGGGACAGCGAGGGGGACATTGGGAAATAGGGTTAAAGGAAGCACAGTCACTGTTTGAGGGAGGGGTGTTTGTAGGTGGTTTGAAGTCCAGGGAAAGGGAGGCTACTCTTGGGCCTCCTTGCCCATCATCTTGTAGATCTCGGTGGGTCCGTCCACGTGGGTGATGGTGGTGGTCAGCTGGATGTCCTCTCCACTGGCTCCTGCGTCTCCTGCACAGAGACCAACACAACATCAGTCCAGTATACACAGACAGCAGTCCAGTATACACAGACAGCAGTACATCTGGGTCATCTGCTTTGTGCTCATTAGGCACCAAATGGAAGGAAACTAAACTGAAACAGGGAGGGGCAGGGCCGGCTCTAGCCCTAAGTGAGATTTGGTTGTGGGGGCCCCCCACCTCGCAGCAAAATATTTTAGGTGTCCCCCCTCTTGACAGTGGTGAGAAATTGGTATTTTTAAAAGTTAATGTCCTGCTATTCTACACATTTTGCCATGGGGTTGACAGAAGACTTGGCAATTTAATATATTTATTTATAACACATTCCATGCAATTCTACCCATTTTGCCATGGGGTGGAGATACTTTTTTGCGGTTTTAAAACACATTTCCTGCAATTCTATAGCTTTTGTAATGACTTATGCCATGTTAATAAGATATCTGAGTGAGAATGACTAACAAAATCAATGGGGGCCCCTGGAGGTCAGGGCCCCTGGGAACGTGTCCCCGGTCGGTATTTGGCCATGATTACTACAAGTTTAGATAGCTGGCAATCAAAAAAATTGTTAGCTGACCGGGCTAATTGAGTAACTGTCAGTGACTGACATAAGAGAAAAACTGCTGAGGCACAACCAAATTTCGAAATTGCACCTGGTGTATTCTACTATTCTTACTCTCAATACTAAGTTGAGACCATAACGAGTTCCCCCCCTAAAAAATATATACAGTGCCTACAGAAATCATTCACACCCCTTTACTTTTTCCACATTTTGTTGTTACAGCCGGAATTTTAAAAATTGATTAAATTGAGATCTTGTCGTCACTGGCCTACACACAATACCCCATATGGACCTGGTGCCGACGAAGATGGCGGCATCGCGACTAGCTCTTAGGAAACGTTGCAGTATTTTGTTTTCTTATGTATTCTTTTTTTACATTATTAGCTCAGAGTGTTTTGTATTTACATACAACCGGGGAAAACAATTGGATATCAGAGCGGCGGTAACTCAACAGCATTACAACTAGGAATACGACTTTCCCGAAGCAGTTCCTTTGTTTGCTCTCCCCAGGGCAACTGCACTGATTCCAGCGGCTGACCCAAAACATCGCCGGTGGAGGAGAGGCACTCGGAGCGGCATGCTGGTTCGACTTAGAAGGCGCGCACACCACCCACCACTTCCAAGTATACTACTCGCTAATGTTCAGTCTTTGGTTAACAAGATCGACGACCTCCGGGCAAGGATTTCTTTCCAGAGAGACATCAAGGCCTGTAACATACTTTGTTTCACGGAAACATGGCTCTCTTGGGATATTCTGTCGAAATCGGTCCAGCCAGAGGGGTTCTCAGTTCATCGCAGAGACAGGAATAAATATCTCTCCGGGTAGCAGAAGGGCGGAGGTGTGTGTTTCATGATTAACGACTCATGGTGTAATTGTAGTAACATACAGGAACTCGAGTCCTTTTGTTCACTCGACCTAGAATATCTCACAATCAAATGCCGACCGTATTATCTCCCAAGATAATTTTATTTTGTTATATTCACGGCCGTGTATATCCCCCCTCAAGCCGATACCACAACGGCCCTCAAAGAACTTCACTGGAGTTTATGCAAACTGGAAACCACATATCCTGAGGCTGCATTTATTGTAGCCGGGGATTTTATCAAAGCAAATTTGAGGACTAGGCTGCCGAAGTTCTATCAACATATCGACTGTTGTACTCGCGCTGCCAAAATCCTCGACCATTGCTATTTGAACTTCCGGGATGGTTATAAGGCCCTCCCGCGCCCTCCTTTCGGCAAATCTGACCACAACTCCATTTTGCTCCTCCCTTCCTATAGGCAGAAACTCAAACAGGAAATACCCATGCTAAGGACTATTCAACGCTGGTCTGACCAATTGGAATCCACGCTTCAAGATTGTTTTGATCATGCGGACTGGGATATGTTCCGGGTAGCTTCCAAAAATAATTTTGACGAATACACTGAAACGGTGACATAGTTTATCAGGAAATGTATAGGTGATGTTGTGCCCATTGTGACTATTAAAACCTACCCTAACCAGAAACAGTGGATAGATGGCAGCATTCGCGCCAATCTGAAAGTGCGAACCACCGCATTCAAACATGGCAAGGTGACTGGGAATATGGCTGAATACAAACAGTGTAGCTACTCACTCCACAAAGCAATTCAACTGGCAAAACATCAGTATAGAGACAAAGTGGAGTCGCAATTCAACAGCTCAGACACGAGAGGTATGTTGCAGGGTCTACAGACAATCACGGACTACAAAAAGAAAACCAGCCACGTTGCCGACACCAACGTCTTGCTTCCAGACAAGCTAAACACATTCTTTGCCCGCTTTGAGGAGAACACAGTGCCACTGACGAGGCCCACTACCAAGGACTGTGGCCTCTCCTTCTCCGTGGCCGACGTGATTAAGACATTTAAGCATGTTAACCCCCGCAAGGCTGCCGGCCCAGACGGCATCCTCAGAGCATGCGCAAACCAGCTGGCTGGTGTGTTTATGGACATATTCAATCTCTCCCTTTCCCAGTCTGCTGTTCGCACATGCTTCAAGATGGCCACCATTGTTCCTGTACCCAAGAAAGCAAAGGTAACTGAACTAAATGACTATCGCCCTGTAGCACTCACCTCTGTCATCATGAAGTGCTTTGAGAGACTAGTCAAGGATCATATGACCTCTACCTTACCTGTCACCCTAGACCCACTTCAATTTGCTTAACGCCCCAATAGATCCCCAGACGATGCAATCCACATCACACTGCACACTGCCTTATCCAATCTGGACAAGAGAAATACCTATGTGAGAATGCTGTTCATTGACTATAGCTCAGCATTCAACACCATAGTACCCTCAAAGTTCATCATCAAGCTCGAGGCCCTGTGCAACTGGGTCCTGGACTTCCTGACGGGCCGCCCCCAGGTGGTGAAGGTAGGAAACAACATCTCCACTTCGCTGATCCTCAACACAAGGGTGCATGCTCAGCCCCCTCCTGTACTCCCTGTTCACCCATGAATGTGTGGCCAAGCACGCCTCCAACTCAATCATCAAGTTGGCAGACGACACAACAGTAGTAGGCTTGATTACCAACAATGATGAGACCGCCTACAGGGAGGAGGTGTGGTGCCAGGAAAATAACCTCTCACTCAACGTCAACAAAACAAAGGAGATGATCGTGGACTTCAGGAAACAGCAGAGGGTGCACCCCCCCTATCCACATCGACGGGACCGCAGTGGAAAAGGTGGAAAGCTTCAAGTTCCTTGGCGTACACATCACCGACAAACTGAAATGGTCCACCCACGCAGACAGTGTGGTGAAGAAAGCGCAACAGAGCCTCTTCAACCTCAGGAGGCTGAAGAAATTCGTCTTGGCACCTAAAACCCACAAACTTTTACAGATGCACAATTAAGAGCATCCTGTCGGGCTGTATCACCACCTGGTACGGCAACTGCACCGCCCGCAACCGCAGGGCTCTCCAGAGGGTGGTGCGGTCTGCCGAACGCATTATCAGGGGCAAACTACCCGCCTCCAAGACACATACAGCACCCGATGTCAAAGGAAGGCCAAAAAGATCATCAAGGACATCAACCACCCGAGCCACTGCCTGTTCACCCCGCTATCATCCAGAAGGCGAGGTCAGTACAGGTGCATCAAAGCTGGGACCAAGAGAATGTAAAACAGCTTTTATCTCAAGGCCATCAGACTGTTAAATAGCCATCACTAGCACATGAGGCTGCTGCTGCCTATTGAAATCACTGGCCACTTTAAGAAATGGAACACTAGTCACTTTAATAATGTTTACAGTCACTTTAATAATGTTTACATATCTTGCACTACTCATCTCATATGTACAGTGGGGGAAAAAAGTATTTAGTCAGCCACCAATTGTGCAAGTTCTCCCACTTAAAAAGATGAGAGAGGCCTGTAATTTTCATCATAGGTACACGTCAACTATGACAGACAAAATGAGAGAAAAAAAATCAAGAAAATCACATTGTAGGATTTTTAATGAATTTATTTGCAAATTATGGTGGAAAATAAGTATTTGGTCAATAGCAAAAGTTTCTCAATACTATGTTATATACCCTTTGTTGGCAATGACAAAGGTCAAACGTTTTCTGTAAGTCTTCACAAGGTTTTCACACACTGTTGCTGGTATTTTGGCCCATTCCTCCATGCAGATCTCCTCTAGAGCAGTGATGTTTTGGGGCTGTCGCTGGGTAACACAGACTTTCAACTCCCTCCAAAGATTTTCTATGGGGTTGAGATCTGGAGACTGGCTAGGCCACTCCAGGACCTTGAAATGCTTCTTACGAAGCCACTCCTTCGTTGCCCGGGCGGTGTGTTTGGGATCATTGTCATGCTGAAAGACCCAGCCACGTTTCATCTTCAATGCCCTTGCTGATGGAAGGAGGTTTTCACTCAAAATCTCACGATACATGGCCCCATTCATTCTTTCCTTTACACGGATCAGTCGTCCTGGTCCCTTTGCAGAAAAACAGCCCCAAAGCATGATGTTTCCACCCCCATGCTTCACAGTAGGTATGGTGTTCTTTGGATGCAACTCAGCATTCTTTGTCCTCCAAACACGATGAGTTGAGTTTTTACCAAAAAGTTCTATTTTGGTTTCATCTGACCATATGACATTCTCCCAATCCTCTTCTGGATCATCAAAATGCACTCTAGCAAACTTCAGACGGGCCTGGACATGTACTGGCTTAAGCAGGGGGACACGTCTGGCACTGCAGGATTTGAGTCCCTGGCGGCATAGTGTGTTACTGATGGTAGGCTTTGTTACTTTGGTCCCAGCTCTCTGCAGGTCATTCACTAGGTCCCCCCGTGTGGTTCTGGGATTTTTGCTCACCATTCTTGTGATCATTTTGACCCCACGGGGTGAGATCTTGCGTGGAGCCCCAGATCGAGGGAGATTATCAGTGGTCTTGTATGTCTTCCATTTCCTAATAATTGCTCCCACAGTTGATTTCTTCAAACCAAGCTACTTACCTATTGCAGATTCAGTCTTCCCAGCCTGGTGCAGGTCTACAATTTTGTTTCTGGTGTCCATTGACAGCTCTTTGGTCTTGGCCATAGTGGAGTTTGGAGTGTGACTGTTTGAGGTTGTGGACAGGTGACTTTTACACTGATAACAAGTTCAAACAGGTGCCATTAATACAGGTAACGAGTGGAGGACAGAGGAGCCTCTTAAAGAAGAAGTTACAGGTCTGTGAGAGCCAGAAATCTTGCTTGTTTGTAGGTGACCAAATCCTTATTTTCCACCATAATTTGCAAATAAATTCATTAAAAATCCTACAATGTGATTTTCTGGATTTTTTTTCTCAATTTGTCTATCATAGTTGACGTGTACCTATGATGAAAATTACAGGCCTCATCTTTTTAAGTGGGAGAACTTGCACAATTGGTGGCTGACTAAATACTTTTTTCCCCCACTGTATATACTGTATTCTATTCTATAATTTTCTACTGTATCTTAGTCCATGCCGCTCTGTCATTGCTTGTCCATATACAGTTGAAGTCAGAAGTTTACATACAGTGAGGGGAAAAAGTATTTGATCCCCTGCTGATTTTGTACGTTTGCCCACTGACAAAGAAATTATCAGTCTATAATTTTAATGGTAGGTTTGTTTGAACAGTGAGAGACAGAATAACAACAAAAAAATCCAGAAAAACACATGTCAAAAATGTTATAAATTGATTTGCATTTTAAATGAGGGAAATAAGTATTTGACCCCCTCTCAATCAGAAAGATTTCTGGCTCCCAGGTGTCTTTTATACAGGTAACGAATTGAGATTAGGAGCACACTCTTAAAGGGAGTGCTCCTAATCTCAGCGTGTTACCTGTATAAAAGACACCTATCCACAGAATCAATCAATCAATCAATCAATCAGATTCCAAACTCTCCACCATGGCCAAGACCAAAGAGCTCTCCAAGGATGTCAGGGACAAGATTGTAGACCTACACAAGGCTACCATCGCCAAGCAGCTTGGTGAGAAGGTGACAACAGTTGGTGCGATTATTCGCAAATGGAAGAAAAACAAATCTCCCTCGGCCTGGGGCTCCATGCAAGATCTCACCTCGTGGAGTTGCAATGATCATGAGAACGGTGAGGAATCAGCCCAGAACTACACGGGAGGATCTTGTCAATGATCTCAAGGCAGCTGGGACCATAGTCACCAAGAAAACAATTGGTAACACACTACGCCGTGAAGGACTGAAATTCTGCAGCGCCCGCAAGGTCCCCCTGCTCAAGAAAGCACATATACAGGGCCGTCTGAAGTTTGCCAATGAACATCTGAATGATTCAGAGGAGAACTGGGTGAAAGTATTGTGGTCAGATGAGACCAAAATCGAGCTCTTTGGCATCAACTCAACTCGCCGTGTTTGGAGGAGGAGGAATGCTGCCTATGACCCCAAGAACACCATCCCCACCGTCAAACATGGAGGTGGAAACATTATGCTTTGGGGACGGGACAACTTCACTGCATCAAAGGGACGATGGACGGGGTCATGTACCATCAAATCTTGGGTGAGAACCTCCTTCCCTCAGCCAGGGCATTGAAAATGGGTCGTGGATGGGTATTCCAGCATGACAATGACCCAAAACACACAGCCAAGGCAACAAAGGAGTGGCTCAAGAAGAAGCACATTAAGGTCCTGGAGTGGCCTAGCCAGTCTCCAGACCTTAATCCCATAGAAAATCTGTGGAGGGAGCTGAAGGTTCGAGTTGCCAAACATCAGCCTCGAAACCTTAATGACTTGGAGAAGATCTGCAAAGAGGAGTGGAAGAAAATCCCTCCTGAGATGTGTGCAAACCTGGTGGCCAACTACAAGAAACGTCTGACCTCTGTGATTGCCAACAAGGGATTTGCCACCAAGTACTAAGTCATGCTTTGCAGAGGGGTCAAATACTTATTTCCCTCATTAAAATGCAAATCAATTTATAAAAATGCGTTTTTCTGGATTTTTTTGTTGTTATTCTGTCTCTCACTGTTCAAATAAACCTACCATTAAAATTAGACTGATCATGTCTTTGTCAGTGGGCAAACGTACAAAATCAGCAGGGGATCAAATACTTTTTTCCCCTCACTGTACACCTTAGCCAAATACATTTAAACTCAGTTTTTCACAATTCCTGACATTTAATCCCAGTAAAAATTCCCTGTTTTAGGTCACTTTATTTTAGGTATGTGAAATGTCAGGATAATAGTAGAGAGAATTATTTATTTCAGCTTTTGTTTCTTTCATCACATTCCCAGTGGGTCAGAAGTTTATATACACTCAATTAGTATTTGGTAGCATTGCCTTTAAATTGTTTAACTTGGGTCAAACGTTTTGGGTAGCCTTCCACAAGCTTCCCACAATAAGTTGGGTGAATTTTGGCCCATTCCTCCTGACAGAGCTGGTGTAACTGAGTTAGGATTGTAGGCCTCCTTGCTCGCACACACTTTTTCAGTTCTGCCCACACATTTTCTATAGGATTGAGGTCAGGGCTTTGTGATGGCCATTCCAATACCTTGAATTTGTTGTCCTTAAGCCATTTTGCCACAACTTTGGAAGTATGCTTGGAGTCATTGTCCATTTGGAAGACCCATTTGCGACCAAGCTTTAACTTCCTGACTGATGTCTTGAGATGTTGCTTCAATATATCCACATAATTTTCCTTCCTCATGATGCAATCTATTTTTCCTGCAGCAAAGCACCCCCACAGCATGATGCTGCAAGGTCCTTTGCTGTTGTTCTGGGATTTATTTGCACTTTTCGCATCAAAGTACGTTCATCTCTAGGAGACAGAACGCGTCTCCTTCCTGAGTGGTATGACGGCTGTGTGGTCCCATGGTGTTTATACTTGCGTACTATTGTTTGTACAGATGAACGTGGTACCTTCAGGCGTTTGGAAATTGCTCCCAAGGATGAACCAGACTTGTGGAGGTCTACCATTTTTTTTCTTAGGTCTTGGCCGATTTATTTTGATTTTTCCATGATGTCAAGCAAAGAGGCACTGAGTTTGAAGGTAGGCCTTGAAATACATCCACAGGTACACCTCCAATTGACTCAAATGATGTAAATTAGCCTATCAGAAGCTTCTAAAGCCATGACATCATTTTGTTTAAAAGGCACAGTCAACTTAGTGTATGTAAACTTCTGAACCACTGGAATTGTGATACAGTGAATTATAAGTGAAATAATCTGTCTGTAAACAATTGTTGGAAAAATTACTTGTGTCATGCAGAAAGTAGATGTCCTAACTGACTTGCCAAAACTATAGTTTGTTAACAAGACATTTGTGGAGTGGTTGAAAAACGAGTTTTAATGACTCCAACCTAAGTGTATGTAAACTTCCGACTTCAACTAAATGTATATTTTCTTAAATTCCATTCCTTACTAGTTTTGTGTGTATTGGGTATATGTTGTGAAATTGTTAGATATTACTTGTTATATATTACTGCACTGTCGGAGCTAGAAGCACAAGCATTTTGCTACACCCGCTATTACATCTGCTAAATACGTGTATGTGACAAATAAAGTTTGATTTGATGTCAAAGTGGAATTATGTTTTTGACATTTTTAGAAATTAATTAAAAATGAAAGGCTGAAATGTCTTGAGTCAATAAGTATTCAACCCCTTTGTTATGGCAAGCCTAAATAAGTTCAGGAGTAAAAATGTGCTTAACAAGTCACATAATAAGTAGCATGGACTCACTCCATGTGCAATAATAGTGTTTAACATTATTTTTGAATGGCTACCTCATCTCTGTTCCCACACTTACAATTATCTGTAAGGTTCCTCAGTTGAGCAGTGAATTTCAACCACAAAGACCTGGGAGGTTTCCAATGCCTCGAAAAGAATGCCACCTATTGGTAGATGGGTAAAAATAAAAAAGCAGACATTTAATATCCCTTTGAGCATGGTGACGTTATTAATTACACTTTAGATGGTGTATCAATACACCCAGTCACTACAAAGATACAGGCTTCCTTCCTAACTCAGTTGCCGGAGAGGAAGGAAACCACTCAGGGAATTCACCATGAGGCCAATAGAGACTTTAAAACAGAGTTTAATGACTGTGATAGGAGAAAGCCGAGGATGGATTAACAACATTGTAGTTACTCCACAATAATAACTTAATTGACAAAGTGAAAATAAGGAAGCCTGTACAGAATAAAAAATTACCAAAACATGCATCCTGTTTGCAACAAGGCAAATTAAAGTAATACTGCAAATGTGGCAAAGCAATTAACAGTTTGTCCTGAATACAAAGTGTTCTGTTTGGGGAAAATCCAATCCAACACAATATGGAGTACCACTCATGTTATTGGTATACTTCGTTAATCGTTAAGGACTGGGGAGTTTTTCAGGATAAAAAATAAAAGGAATGGAGCTAAGCACAGGCAAAATCCTGGAGGAAAACCTGGTTGCCTGCTTTCTACCAGACACTGGGAGATGAATTCACCTTTCAGCAGGACAATAACTTCAAACACAAGGCCAAATCTACACTGGAGTTGCTTACCAAGAAGTCAGTGAATGTTCCTGAGTGGCCGAATTACAGTTGACTTAAATCTGCTTGAAATTAAATAGCAAGACTTGAAAATGGTTGTCTAGAAATGATCAACAACCAATTTGACAGATCTTGAAGAATTTTGAAAATAAATGGCCAAATATTATACAATCCAGGTGTGCAAAGCTCTTAAGATTTACCCAGAAAGACACACAGCTGTAATCGCTGCCAAAGGTGATTCTAACATACAGTGGGGGAAAAAAGTATTTAGTCAGCCACCAATTGTGCAAGTTCTCCCACTTAAAAAGATGAGAGAGGCCTGTAATTTTCATCATAGGTACACGTCAACTATGACAGACAAATTTAGATTTTTTTTCTCCAGAAAATCACATTGTAGGATTTTTTTATGAATTTATTTGCAAATTCTGGTGGAAAATAAGTATTTGGTCACCTACAAACAAGCAAGATTTCTGGCTCTCACAGACCTGTAACTTCTTCTTTAAGAGGCTCCTCTGTCCTCCACTCGTTACCTGTATTAATGCACCGGTTTGAACTTGTTATCAGTATAAAAGACACCTGTCCACAACCTCAAACAGTCACACTCCAAACTCCACTATGGCCAAGACCAAAGAGCTGTCAAAGGACACCAGAAACAAAATTGTAGACCTGCACCAGGCTGGGAAGACTGAATCTGCAATAGGTAAGCAGCTTGGTTTGAAGAAATCAACTGTGGGAGCAATTATTAGGAAATGGAAGACATACAAGACCACTGATAATCTCCCTCGATCTGGGGCTCTGCGCAAGATCTCACCCCGTTGGGTCAAAATGATCACAAGAACGGTGAGCAAAAATCCCAGAACCACACGGGGGGACCCTCCTCAGGTCCGGTTCTGAAGGCACTGTATAATTTTTTGGGGTCAAGGGCCCCCTAGCGGCCAGGGGCCCTAAGCGACCACTTATGTTGTTTATGCCTGGAACCGGCCCTGAGGAGGGGCAACCTGAACCTGAAGTCAATAAGAAAACCTTAATTTCTGTTTCTGTTGAAAAGCATTGACTTGGACTTATTTTGTCTGAGTTCCCCGCAATGTGCAAACTTTTTAAGACAGCTTTTATTGAACTTTTTCCTCATTTCATGCCTTCTGCTTCACGAAAGACGGCATACTTTATTACTTTGTCTTTTGAAACTGTGCAATGCAAAAAGGGAAATCTAAGCAAGCCTAATAAATATCTTACATTCTGTGATAAAATTAGTGTTTTATTTCTATTTTTTACTTACCATATATAAAGTCATTGGCAGATAATTTTGCTTAATTTAATCTAAAAAGGTTTATCTTATTTCAAGATACATTTAAAAATTACATAAAAATTAAAATGTAAGATATTTAACTTTTAGATATTTTAACTTAATCGTCACAAAAGGAGACACTGCTGTGTGTTATTATTTTCTCTGTACAGTAAAGTTTATTGAGACTATTATGATGCACTTAAATAAAATGTTTGACCTACTGACAGAGTTGACTATTAGAGGCAGATGTTAGTTGTACTCACCGCTGGACTGCTCGTCTCCGTAGCGTTTGTGTGAGGGAGCATACAGGAACATGATGGCGAACACGTAGAGGTTCCACATGCCGTAGATCCCCGTGAAGAAGGCACTGTTCACCTGCACCGTGTAGTCTCCCCAGTGCCAGTGGCCCTCGTTCACCTAGACACCCACAATATGCGGTGTGTTCAGTAGGTACAAAACGTAAGCAAAAACACCATGAAACCCTGAACTTGTCCAATAAGAAACACTTGTTTTCATTTTTCCGGTTTAAAACATTTAGCTACGGAGTGCCCTAATGAACATGCTTAAAAACCTAATCCTCTCCAGAGGATTCTGGGATACCCCTGGAGTCACACTAAGACAGAACTTACCTGACTGATGATGAAGAAGATGACTGTCATGGCAGCACAG
Organism: Coregonus lavaretus; assembly: GCF_964263955.1. Taxonomy (NCBI): domain Eukaryota; kingdom Metazoa; phylum Chordata; class Actinopteri; order Salmoniformes; family Salmonidae; genus Coregonus; species Coregonus lavaretus. The sequence continues at coordinate 37,775,667 of NC_140006.1, forward strand.
GTCAGAGTGACCAACATGAGGAACTTGAACCGGAAGATTAGGCCCTGAGAGAGGAAGATTAAAGTTACTATTACTTTCCATGAAAAAGGAAACACACACGTGAAATTTCTTGAGAAGACACATATTTAGATACACCCGGTACACACGCACACAAATTTAGACAGGCAGAAAAAACACAACAAATATATGTATAAAAACGCACTTTTAGGTGCACAAATGTATACACACAAAAACAGACACACACCTCATAGTGTAGGCGTCTTGCCTTGGACATGGCGGGCAGGGAGGACCTCTTCCCACTGATGTTGCGGAACACTTGGAACACCATGAAGCACAGGAAGAGGAAGTACAGACAGGCACAGATCCCCGCCACGATGATGAACGCCATCTGTTATCAACCTCAGTCAAGGAGGGAACTAGCATGGTGATGCTAATAGAGCATAGCTTAATAAATCGTTACGATATTACTCAACAAACTGAAAGACTAACTGTAACAGAGAAACAGGACCGAACATAACTGAAGCGCCATCATTTGGGAATCGCTGCCCTTACTTTAGATATGGACGCCCAGCCTTAGCTCAACGTACATTTTCCAACAGACTGATAGAAACCAATGGCTGGCTTCGGACAGCTTAATTCTAGGAACACTAAGTAGAAAAAAATAGAAACCTCCTCGGCTGAAAGGTTCTAAAAGCTAGTGAATATGCCATGTTCTACTTCCAGGCTTGATAGAGATGGCTGTCTTTTCACAGGGCTTTCTTCTTCCACTGGACTGGAGAGTGAGCAAGAAAGAAAGAGCGTGGGAGAGAAAGAGGGAATGCTAGAGGGAGAGAGCAAGAGTGAAGGAGAGAGCGAGATGCACCAAGAGACTCTTGCTGCCACAAGTTATTGATGGGGGGGGGGGGGGGGGGGGTGTGTACTGATGAATCTTGCATCAACTAGGCCTGTGGGTTTCCCTACTGCAGCTCTCCTCCACACACAGTGAGGAGGCAGAGGGGAGACCCAGGAGAGAGATGGCCCAAGGCAGGAGTAGGCACTGCCAGCAACACTGAATTATTCCTCCATCCTCACTGCAGCACAGAACACAGTGGAGAGGACCTCAGGGACAGCCTGTGACTGATGGAGGAGGCGTGCTCTGATTAATGTTAGTATGTCTCTGTCAAATATTGACATACAATCTGTCCCTATGTTACAATGAAATGAAAGAGAGATCAGATAAATTATAATTATAGGATACACTGGGAGCTTAAAATGGGGATATACAGTACAATGGCATGGACACATTCTTTTTCAGACTTACAAGGGATAATTCATCCCTAGTTTAGTCTCCCTTGGTCTGTCCACTTAAGGTAAGGAGTAATCAAAAGGATACAGCCAACTCAGTCCCCACGTCGGAAGCCCAAATACTGTAGAAAGGGTTCTTCAACTGGACTCCCCTGGTGGGAAAAACAAATATGTCAGAAATGGTCCCTGCAGAATTGTGGCGGTAACCTTTAAATACGTTTTATTTTGACAGTGTGACGAAGGAACTGTGTTGTGTGTGTGTTTCAGCCTCACCTCTCACACATGTCGAAGATGAAGAGGCAGAAGGAGCCGAAGACAATGGGTCCCACCTGCTTCCAGTAGATTGAGAAACGGTTCCTCTCCATCTGGTCCTGAGGAAGGGGTAATGATAAAGACAGAACAGAAAGACAAGAGAGGAGGGATGAAATGACAAAACAAGTTAGAAAACAATCCTGGTCTAAACAAACCATGTATCTACATCAGAAAGTGTTCACACCCCTTGACTTTTTCCACATGTTGTTATGTGACAGCCTGCATTTAAATGGATTACATTTCCATTTTTTTTCACTGGCCTACACAAAAAAAAACATAATGTCAAAGTGGAAATACGTTTTTAGAATTTTTTACAAATGAATTAAAAATGAAAAGCTGAAATGTCTTGAGTCAATAAGTATTCAACCCATTTGTTATGGCAAGCCTAAATACGTTCAACGGTAAAATAATAATGAGTTGCATGGACATGTGGGCAATAATAGTGTTTAACATTATGTTCGAATGACTACCTCATCTCTGTACCCCACACATACAATTATCTGTAAGGTCCCTCAGTCCAGCAGTGTATTTCAAACAGATTCAACCACAAAGACCAAGGAGACTTTCCAATGACTCGCAAAGGGCACCTATTGGTAGATGAGAAGGAAGGAAACCGCTCAGGGAATTCACCATGAGGCCAATAGTGACTTTAAAACAGTTACAGAGTTCAATGGCTGTGACAGGAGAAAACTGAGGATGGATTAACAACATTGTAGTTATTCCACAATACTAACCTAATTGACAGAGTGAAAATAAGGAAGCCTGTACAGAATAAAAATGTTCCAAAGCATCCTGTTTGCAACAAGGCACTAACGTAACACTGCAAAAAACATTTTGTTCTGAATACAAAGTGTTATGTTTGGAGAAAATCCATTACAACACATTACTGTGTACCACTCTCCATATTTCAAGCATAGTGGTGGCTGCATCATGTTATGTGTATGCTTGAAATCGTTCAGGACTGGGGAGTTTTTCAGGATAGAAATAAACGGAATGGAGCTAAGCACAGGCAAAATCCTGGAGGAAAACCTGGTTCAGTCTGCTTTCTAACAGACACTGGAAAATGAATTCACCTTTCAGCAGGACAATAACCTAAAACACAAGGCCAAATCTACACTGGAGTTACTTACCAAGACAGTGAATGTTCCTGAGTGGCCGAGTTACAGTTTTGACTTTAATCTACTTGAAAGTCTATGGCAAGACCTAAAAATGGTTGTCTAGCAATGATCAACAACCAACTTGACAGAGCTTGAAGAATTTAGAAAATAATAAAATGGGCAAATGTCGCACAATCCAGGTGTGTAAAGCTCTTAGACTTACCCAGAAAGACTCACAGCTAATTTGGTGTTTACCACAAAGGTCACAATACCATGACAGACCTATCCTTCTATAACTTTTATTTATCATAGCAGATAGCCAGACACTAAGCAGCATAAAAGGTTTTAGGACTATGGATACAAAGTAATACGAAGTCATACTAAGTCCATGGATACTAATTCAAACCGCTCGCCCACGCGACGCCATACACGTGGTCTGCGATTGTTAGGCCGGTTGGACGTACTGCCAAATTCTCTGAAACGACATTGGTGGCGGCTTTCTGTATAAGCACTTTGTGACATCTGCTGATGTAAAAAGGGCTTTATAAATCAATTTGATTGATTGATTAATTATGGTAGAGAAATGAACATTCAATTCTCTGGCAACAGCTCTGGTGGACATTCCTGCAGTCAGCATGCCAATTGCACCCTCCCTCAAAACTTGAGACTCCTGTGGCATTGTGTTGTGTGACAAAACTGTACATTTTAGAGTGGCCTTTTATTGCCTCATGCACAAGGTGCACCTGTGTAATGATGATCATGCTGTTTAATCAGCTTCTTGATATGCCACACCTGTCAGGGGATGGATTGTCTTGTCAAGGAGAAAGGCTCACTAACAGAGATGTAAACAAATTTGGGCACAACATTTGAGAGAAATAAGCTTTTTGTGCACATGTAACATTTCTGGGATCTTTTATTTCAGCTCATGAAACCAGCACTTTACATGCTGCGTTTATATTTTTGTTCAGTGTATTTGACCCTGCTGGTCATCTATGAACGTTTGAACATCTTGAAGAACGATCTGGCCTTAATGGCCATGTACTTTTATACTGTAATCTCCACCCGGCACAGCCAGAAGAGGACTGGCCTCCCCTCAGAGCCTGGTTCCACTCTAGGTTTCTTCCCTGGTTCCTGTCTTTCTAGGGAGTTTTTCCTAGCCACCGTGCTTCTACATCTGCATTGCTTGCTGGTTGGGGTTTTAGGCTGGGTTTCTGTATAAGCACTTTGTGACATCTGCTGATGTAAAAATAACTTTATAAATACATTTGATTTGATAGGCAATGTTACCACTTTCGCGTAGACTGCATTCACGGTAAACGCTGCATATGTCAGCTCAATCGGAAATTACCTTTGAATGTCAACCGCGCTACAACGGTGATCTTCCGCACTACAGATTGAATCAAGCCCTAAGTCATACTAAGTCAATGGATACTAATTCAATGGATACTAATTCATACTAAGTCAATGGACACTAAGTCAATGGATACTAATGAATACTAAGTCAATGGATACTAATTCAATGCATACTAATTCAATGGATACTAAGTCAATGGATACTAAGTCGCATTAACTCAATTGATACTAAGTAATTAGCTCGATGGATACTAAGTCATTAGCTAAATGGATACTAAGTCGGTGAGAAGAAAGGTGAAGAGACAGGCGACAGACCATGAGGTGCTCTCCACAGAAGATGATCCAGAAGGAGAGCAGCATGGCGTAGAAGATGCCCTGCCGGATGTCCCCGAACAGCAGCATCCAGGTCCAGTTGAAGCCCACAGAGAACCACTCCACCGGGATGTTGATGAAGGTCATGCACAAGCCCAGTGCAAAGATCACCCTGGAGGACACATCATCAACTCCATCATCATCATCAAAATCATTATTATCACCACTACCACCATCATGATCAACATGATCATCAACATAAAAACAAATATCAATCATCGTCATTAATAGCATACTTCATTAACATAATGCTCACAATCAATATAAATCACTATAGACATTACTTTTTTTTTTAAATCAGCAGAATTGTTAAAAGGTTGGGCTCAGATACTTTAACACGTTCTTTCAACTCAACATAGCCAAACAAAAATCGGACAGAAATGTCACCGGAGAACTCATAACATGGGGTCAGACATAGGGGAGACCCATCTCATTAGACTGCTAAGGGAGACATAGTCGGGGGAGTCTCTCTGTGGAGACTCCATAGTCCAACTACCTAACCACTGGGGAGACTCCATAGCCACTAGGGAGACTCCATAGCCCACCTCCATAGCCACTAGGGAGACTCCATAGCCCACCTCCATAGCCACTGGGGAGACTCCATAGCCACTAGGGAGACTCCATAGTCCACCTCCATAACAACTGGGGAGACTCCATAGTCCACCTCCATAACAACTGGGGAGACTCCATAGTCCACCTCCATAGCCACTGGGGAGACTCCATAGTCCACCTCCATAACAACTGGGGAGACTCCACCTCCCTGACCACTGGACCACACTGCTGGCTTTGATAAATCACTGCGGGTAAAATAAATAAATATCAACCTAATAAGGCTTCTCTGTTCAATGGCTGCAAGTCCTTACATGCTGGGACAAGATGAAAGGATAATCACAAAGAGGATGGGAGGAAGGCAGGGGAGTGGGTGAGGGATAGAGAGGGGGGTGTAATGCAGGGAGCGGGTGAGGGATAGAGAGGGGGGTGTAATGCAGGGAGCGGGTGAGGGATAGAGAGGGGGGTGTAATACAGGGAGCGGGAAGGAGGGGTGCAGTGCGGGCTGAGAGTGGGGGAATTGTGTGTGTGTGTGTGGATGAGGGTTTGCAATTGACTCTAAAAACATTAATCACATTCCAGAAGAGTCGGCAGCGAGAACCGTTCCGGCATGTTCTACCGAGTGAACAGTGAGACCACATTGGGCTGGTATGCAGGGAATGTCCTGCGCTCTGCGACTATACAGTCGTGAGAGAGGAGGTGTATATAAAGAAGAGCACTTAAACTAAACAAGCTGCAGAGTTAGCTACATAACTCGTAAGAGAGGCCTCAACTTACAGCACACTTGAATGTTTGTGTAGTAAATTATTAGTTTTTTGTGCTCAAGTACTTTGAAAAACAATACAACACGATGACCACCACGCCTTAGGATACAGTTCTCTTTTAATAACTAAACTAAACAGAATAAAATATAGCTTTAGTGGAAACAGACTTCAGGCATAGATAAATTGATTCTTCGAGTACTTTATATTTTTCCAGGAAACCTTTCCAAGTAGTCCACCAGCAATTAATTGTGTTAAATACTGATAATGACAATGTACTTTCGGTTTGGAAAGAGAACCGTATCCTGAGGCATGGTGGTCATCGAGTTGTTTTGTTTTTCAAAGGTCTTGAGCACAAAAACCTAAATAATCCACTACACAAACATTCAAGTGCTTTTAACAAATCCGGTGTCAACCACCTTGCTCATTCAGTCAACTGACTTTTCTTACATAGACAATAATGTAATATTGGCCCAGTTCCCACGAATCCCACCATCAGAGACAGCAGGGAGCCTAAGTACCTATGAGAGGCATTTCCCCATTACATCTCTTGTTAGTTCTAAAATAAAAGTTATCCGATAAGATTTCCATCTCAACACCTCTAAGGAATAGCATGACGGCTTCACCAAAGCTTTTACAGCATGAACATTTTTTATCTCCTCTCCACAAATAGAGTTCGAGTGCCATTTCCTGAGAACTCTGCGGCCATTTGGGAATGAGGGCTCTGAGCCGAAGACCAAGGACAAGATGGAGAGAGTGAGGAAAGATTGAGGTGGAAGTGTTAGTTGTGTGCTAGAAGACTGTGTTACACGCTTTACGCCTCAACGAACGTTCCTGTGGTGTTGAACGCAGAGACATACTGATACGCTCTCCCCTCACTGCAGGGGGTAAACTAAACTGAACCTTTAGCTCCCTGCACAGGGTATCATTCTACACTACATTGGTACATCATTGCAATCTGGTGTTAGTTATCATTTTAGTTAGAAAAAGCTACATTTGGTTCTAATTTTTATTAAACAGTGTAGCTGCTGCTCTAGGATCAATTTAGCCTTTTAGATCATGATGAATACGAGTGCATGCACAAAGGGGAGCTGATCCTAGATCAGCAATCCTACTCTGAGATGCTTTGTGAATACGGACCCAGGACACTGCGCACTGAGAAGATCTGACCTAGATGCACAGTTCATCCATAGTTAATCTAATGACATGTCTCTTCCTGTACTAATGTTACCATAAGCACTAGGCCTAACTGGTATCCACTGGGGTTACTGGGTTTTACCCTGGCTGAAGGTTTGACTTGTGTGTATAGCTAGGACAAGGACATCCATGCATTTTGGATTAGAGATACATTCTTAATTCACACAATCTACATGGTGCGCCAGCGCACAAAGCAACCAATGTCAATGGATGACTGAACTCTGTTTTGACGCCAAATTTGAATATAGAACAAAGAAACATCCCGTTTACAGTACAATAAACAATATGGCCGCCTTACTTTTCCAACAGCACAGGGGGTCGTGTCATCAGGGTGATGCGTCTCCAGTACCACACCATGATGATGAGGATGCTGGGTGTGAGAAAGGTCTTCATGGCGAACCACACCTTGGTGAAACCGCCGTTCTGATGGATACCCTGATAGGATAGGAAATTAAACGTTAGCCACAGTCTTTCACACAGTTCATCTCAACATCTTGTTTTGCCATTTTGACGATCAGTTTGGACAAAATCAAAAACCGAACCAAAGTATTTTCACACTTTGGGCGTGTGAAGCCTCGATAGTAAAGAATATTTGATAATCAAGGATATATTATAGTCTCTCCCAACTGAGAGGAGACGGGGCGATATGGAAGAGATGTGTGGTAGAGAATGCTCACCACCAGGCGGATGTCCTTGATCTCACCGATGCCCACGTTGATCTTCTTGCGTTCGCTGACGGGCAGGCGGATGTTGAGCAGGTAGTACTTGTGGGCCACGTTGCCCAGCTCCATGAAGGGCAGCAGGTCACACTCATAGTAGCGGCCCTCATTCTCATACGTCTACAGGACACAAGATGATAACGGTAAGAGATATCCAATTGGACAACAACTCAACTTATATGGATTTCTTCTTTTACACAAAAATAATCTGATGAGCTGAAACGATGGGACTTTGAGAGACTGATTAATACCTGAAAAATCAAGTGTGAGCAATCAGATGGCAAAATTAAACAAAAGCCAGTAGCACAACAGATATTGAGGACTGGAAGTGTTGAGCACTCCACAAAGTGTTTACCTTGGTGGTGGTGAAGTTGCAGCTGAGCTTCCTCTGTTCTATGGAGTGGGCCATCTCTGTCCACTCGCTGAGCGTGTCATCCCTGTAGGCCAAACCCACGTCGATGGTGGCCAATGCTCCATCCTCTGTAGGGGGAAAATGTCAACATATCACACTTTAGGGTGATCTGAATGTTCAAAAGGTTCACAAATTGACCAACTACCAAACTTTATATAGATACCAGTTATGGAGACTTCATTACAATGACACATCTATCCTGTTTTTGATCTATGCAGGTCTGAACAAGCAGATCAGCATTTAAGGGGGAATTTGCAATTAATTAAATTCTCCATTTACACCTGCTCAACTTAAATTTGTAGCTTTGACATCAATACATCTGTGTAAACCAGCGATGACTGGGATGAAATAAGTCTCTGATGACAGAGAGACAGTCTTTTTGGTAAGAGGCTAGCTCTCAATTGACCAAAGGGGGCCCAAGGGGGCTTACAATGGTCCCCGTCTTGGCTTATCAGCTTTTGGCTTTTCAGCTGAACATATGGATTGCAGCTGGCTCCATGTGAACTACAATCCCCACGCTCGGTTTTAAAGTTTAGAAACATTAACAATCCTCGCTTGCGATACGGTTTTGGAAACATTTGGATTTTAACTTTCATACCAGCGAGAACTAATCTTTCAAATACAAAAGATACACTTACAATACACAGTTTAGCAAAGTAGCACCCGACTCTTTTCACACACTGCCTCCAGCCGAGGTAGGACACATACTCTCACCTTGTGCTCGCATTTCCATTGGACCATTCCATTCCACATTTACGGCTGGATCGCATGAGTTTCTCAAAATACAGCCGGATGCAACTTTGCTAAACTGGGTACAGTAAGTGTATATTTTGTATTAGAATAATAATTTCTCGCTTATAGAAAAGTTAAGTTCTAAATGTTTCCCAAACCATATAGCGTTGCGAGGCATATTTGCATTTAAACAGAGCATTTGGTTAGAGTCGGGCAGCGTCGGGACATTTGCCTCAGGCAGCATATAGCTATGTGGAATGACCCAATGGAATGCAATGGAACTGGAGTCATGATAAGGGGTAGGAAGAGGCCAGAGAGGGAGCAACGTCTGGACCTGTGAAAAGGATGCATATCTCTGCTAAACATAAGATCTGATAAGAGCAACACTGGGTAATTTTAAGGCTGTCAAATCACCCGACACATCATTTGCTTTCACTTAGTGTGAATGAAATGTTATCATTTCCCATGCATATGCATCAACATCCATTAAAGACAAAGAGTGCAAGTCTAAACTACTCCAAAGGCTACAAATGTGACACTGGGCTCATTGGGCTGATGAAAGGGATAGTTCAACCCACAAAAAGGGCTGTGCCTACAGATAGAGAGCTTTCGCCCTGCCCCTGCCCACACCTCCAGAAACCCCTTAAAGCTATGGATCTGGATCACGTTCTGCGCATTTGTTATTTTACGCACACATTAGTTTTACTAACGTAGCTGCTGTTCATACTTCGCCTCCCTTCACGTTTCGCTCTTCAAAGCCAATTTATGCTTGCTCAGGTAATGTGATCTGGAGGCTCCGTACAGAAGGTGTGACGCAATTGCGGAGCCACCAAAGGCGAGCTCCGTACCGCATCGCCGTGCACCTACCGTCAACCAACATTTTCATGAGGTCCTGTATAAACACAAACTCAATTACAACTTCCTTCACAACAGCTCTTCAATGTGTAGCGCAAGAAGTATGAATCCCCTTAATTCTGCAGTGGCCTTATCACAGTAAATGCTGTACGGCCACTGCAGACGTTGGATTGACCATGCAGTGGCCGTACAGCCTCTTCTGAACCATGATGACGTAGCCTATGTCTCTGCCTCGTATTTCTCAACAGCTGAAATAAAAAGCCTGAGGCAATTTGAATGAACATTCCAAAACATGTATACGAAGGCTACAACCTTCTCGGTCTGTCTGTTGTCATGTAGATTGCAGTTGACTGCCTGTCTGCCTCCTGTGCAGCATAGCCAATGTTTGCAATGATGATGAAAGAAAAATAACATTCAATCACTAATTGTCTTGCTGCGTTCCACCTCTGGGCAGCCGAACGTTCTAGGCAGCCGGGCATGTATCCAGATCGATAATTTTTTTTTAAATATCTGACAATGGGCAAGTTCCATATTTATGCCATATAGTGATATCTTGGAGAGAGTAAATAGCTGCATTTACCTCAGCAGCTAAGAATAACATGAAATTGGCTAGACTACCTGTTTGTGTCTTGCTTATGTTTGAAATACTGACAAAGTTTGTACGATCAAGTTGATAATGCATATTGTGTAAAATATGTAATTAACCTACTACCCTCCTGCAAAAAAAGGACATGAAATCGCGCTTATGATTACCAAGGCATGTTATAACAGTTTTGTGGACGACATTAAGTTTGTAAGCTACACCAGTGACCAGAGGCGATCAAGGAGGGGGGAGCGGCAGCGGAGCACTCAGCAGCCGCTACGTAGGCAGCGGAGTGGGTACTCAACTACGTAAAAAAGAAATAATCCTGCACATGCGCAGAAATATCCATATATTTTTTGCCTTAGGAAATTGGGATACAGAAACTCCATATCCGTAGCCACTCCATTTTATGTCCTTAAATGTGACTCATTTGATCGTTTGAGGTATGAAAACGTTGGAGAAACTTTCAAGTTGGGGTGAACTATCCCTTCAACCTTCAAAGTATGTAGGAAAGAAAGAAACCATGTCATCAAAAACACTATCAGAACAGATGCACCAAAACCTCTCACCTGCATGCCATGTTGATCCAAAAATAGTCCAAGGATGATCAATGATCTGAAACATTTCCCTGTTGAGGGGCTTAAAGCTATTTTACGTACATGTACGTAAGGCCTTGAGTTCAGTCTACTACTACACAGTGGGTAATGATACTATAGGCCTGACTTGAAGGTGAAACCTTTCAGAGCTGAACCTCGTTTTAAGTGCTTTAAGAAACAAAATGGGAGTGAGCATGCCAAGACAGGCTTTAGATCACATTGCAAAGGCAAAGTGTTCTGTACTTCCCCCTTCCAAACAGACTCTTGTGCAGTTATGAAACAAGCTGGAGAGCACTGAAAGAAACCCGGTGGCCTGACCGGGAGAGGGGGAAGAGAGGAAAAGAGGGGGGGGGGGGGGGTTATTGGCAGTCCTCTCTCCTCTACCGTCTCCCCGAACCCCTCTATCCCTCCCCTCTCAAGCGAACACTACCAAAGATCCTGAATGTCAGCTTACCGCACACAAACATTCCACCCCAGTCCAGCGCCCATCGCCACAGTGACTAAGCCTTCTCAACAGCTGTGTTATTGCTGGACCCCTGCCAGGGGTGATTGGAGCCGGGGTAGAGTGGGGTGGGGGAGGAAGAAAGGGGGTCAATTCATCTCAGGGACCAGCTTTATAACACCAAGTGGCCAAGGTGCTGTTGGGGGGCTTCTTTACACATTCCGCAATAGTCACATGACTGAGGAGTAGAATCCCCTTACCTTTGGTATGGTACTGTCTAACCCTTTGGTATGGTACTGTCTAACCCTTTGGCATGGTACTGTCTAACCCTTTGGCATGGTACTGTCTAACCCTTTGGCATGGTACTGTCTAACCCTTTGGCATGGTACTGTCTAACCCTTTGGCATGGTACTGTCTAACCCTTTGGCATGGTACTGTCTAACCCTTTGACATGGTACTGTCTAACCCTTTGGCATGGTACGGTCTAACCCTTTGGCATGGTACTGTCTAACCCTTTGGCATGGTACTGTCTAACCCTTTGGCATGGTACTGTCTAACCCTTTGGCATGGTACTGTCTAACCCTTTGGCATGGTACTGTCTAACCCTTTGGCATGGTACTGTCTAACCCTTTGGCATGGTACTGTCTAAAGAAAGTGGTTCTGGTTGAGTTATAGACAGAGGCCATTTTGTCAGACACTGAGAGCTCTGATTCTTTGCTTACCTGTCAGCCAGAGAGATTTGGATGCCGTGAGAAAGTAATAACCTAGAGCGCTGTCAATAGACTGCTGGAACTCCTCAACCTAGAGCTGTCAATAGACTGCTGGAACTCCTCAACCTAGAGCTGTCAATAGACTGCTGGAACTCCTCAACCTAGAGCTGTCAATAGACTGCTGGAACTCCTCAACCTAGAGCTGTCAATAGACTGCTGGAACTCCTCAACCTAGAGCTGTCAATAGACTGCTGGAACTCCTCAACCTAGAGCTGTCAATAGACTGGCTGGAACTCCTCTTCCTTGAACAAACTAGCGCTCCACTCCTTGTTAATGTAACAGTGGTTGTTTGCAGAGCTAGACTCGCATGAAGAGTATTCCTGCCTGAAACTATCTGACCTCTGTTGAGACCAAAAAGAGACCTAGAGTTCAACGAGCTAATATGATCTTGAGTTGCAAGGACAACCTGGATTTGATTTGCGATCGGTTACATTACAGCTACACGTTTCAGCACTGAAGTTGAATATGTCGTTTGATATGCAGCTGCTTGCCATTTTCGTCCCGGATGTCTAGCTCTCCTCCGCGGCTCGGTCATTGGCAGCTGTTGGCATCAAGGTGATCATTAGGCCCTTGCCTCAGGGCCCGCGGCCAGGCACATTAACACTGCTGGCAAATGATCAGAGGTAGTCTGCCTGGCCCCGGCTGCCCCAGTGGCTCAGAGTGGGGTGGATAACAGTCCCATTCCACAGCATCTGTGTGGGTGGAATTCTGGGACGGAGTGGTGAATCACAGACTAATCTGGCAGCGCAAGCTGTAAACAACCCCAACAATTTCATGCTTGGGACAGGAACTTATTTCTTTTTTTTACGACTCGACACTGACGAGTATACACTGAAACATGACTTGGTTTATATGGGAATAAACCGTATAAACCTCACTCAAACAAGATAGAAAATATAAAATGTATGTTTTGTCGTAGTAAAATGCAACTTCACTGCTCACAAGCGTACTTCGCAACATATCTTTGGTGAGAGGAGGAAGTTACACAGTTCCCCAACTGGAGGCCCACAGGTGATTTTATTTGGCCACCCCAAGTTTTTATTGTTGGACATAACACCAGCAAATCATCTCCATGTGATTTTCATTTTGAAAATCTGTTCCAAACTACTCCCACGCATAATAGAGAGATATATGTGATTTTTTTTTTTACATTTTTGTCATTTAGCAGACGCTCTTATCCAGAGCGACTTACAGGAGCAATTAGGGTTAAGTGCCTTGCTCAAGGGCACATCGACAGATTTTTCACCTAGTCGGCTCGGGGATTAGAACCAGCGACCTTTCGGTTACTGGCACAACGCTCTTAACCACTAAGCTACCTGCCGCCCCATACACTCTTTTGATCATACACAAAATGTAAGCAAGGTTTGAAATTATTGTGTTTTAGTCAAAAGTTATATCAGTTTGTGCTTCTTGCGGTCAATTTGCAGTCGACAAATTATTTGTAATTATGTTCCGGCCCCCTGACCATCCACTCAACAACAAAAAAATACGGCCCGCGGCTGAATGTAGTTGATGATCCCTGCTGTACAACCGCTGCTAAGCCAGCTATGAAATCTGTTACACAACATAAGAAGAAGTTGGGCTCTGCCTCCCTCCATCCAAATGGCTCCTGGAGCTTAAAAGAGTGTTCTGATCACATTCCCAGGCCGGCCCAGCCCACCAATCCCCCTTCATTAGACCTCTTCATTATACCTCTAATCCCTTCTTTCACAGCCCCAGACCTGGCGCAGCGCAAAGCGACGATCTGCCCAGTCAGTGCCGCCTCCTTCTTACCAACCACACACTCAAGAGACATTCCACTCGCTACAGTGCTACAGAAGGGAGAAGCAAGCCCAACATTCCATACTACCCTTCCCTTTATCCCAGGCCAGACGAGGGTTGCCTAGTCTTAATCCTTCTCTGAATGTGAGAACTGTGCACACTTCCAAATCAAACCCTCATCCCTACACCTAATATTTTCAGGTAGATCTGGGAGAACAGACTGGATTGATGTAAGAAAGATGGTGACCTTTTCCCATGTATAGTACCATATTGTAATAGGTATACAGGAAGTGCATTGGGTTCAGATTGGAATTGGGCACAGATCTGACTTATACCATGTTCAGATAAGGACGTGGCCAACCATTCCTGATCTGAACGTAAAGGAATGTTAAGAAGATACAGGGAGGTGCGGGATGTCTGCTTTGATGAGCAAAAGGATGGGGGAAAAACTAGCCTTCATCAGATCAGGCACAAGTTAATTGAGCAAACACCTGCTGCTGAAAATAACTCAATATTTCAGGGCTTTTGTGTTTGTTTTCAAATGTTACATTGACCTCTACAATGGAGAGTGAGACACTCATCCCCAACCCTCACTGAGTGACGTACCATATACCATGTTACAATTCGTCTTGTGGATAGCCAGGAGAAAATGTGACATATTTGCTCAGCAGTGTTATTCCACTGCATACTAGGGAATTCCAAAGCTATCAGCTTCCAAATTGAGACAGCCCACCACAGTTCGAGCCTCCCCCAACTACCTGTTCTATAGAGACTATTAGCCTCTGACATGGATCTCTGAGGCTTGTATCACTAGGGAGAACCAGCACATCCGTCATCGTTAGGCCTTCCTCTCAGCGTGAGAGAAATCCAATCTACTGGGGAGAGAAAAGGCACATTCCTCTGGAGGCTCATGGGACAAAAGCAGGCAACAGCCTGAGGTGACGTAGAGGGACACTAATATCAACAGTATCTATAGACACATCTGAATACTTTAGAATTGGATCCACAGAGAGTGTAAAAGATAAAGGACACATACTTCAGAGGTCATAGAGCTGCATGGACTGGTGAGTCCTCATGAGTCATGATACAACACAGACAGACAAACCAGACAAAGACTGACAGAAAGACTGCCAGACAATATACAAAGACAACAGACAGACAACACAAACACACAAAAACAGACAAAGATCAACAAGGTAAAAATGTCACGGACTCCTGAAATAACACAATTGATACACAATGAATCCTAACAAGAACTGTCGCTCACCTATCTGGTTGTACATCTTGAAAGCAATGTCAAACTGTAGGATGACCAGCATAAACTGGAACCAGGGGCTCATCTCCTTGTTGGGCAGGGGGATATGGACGGCAAACACAATGTTGTTGGCCTCAATCTTCTTGGCCATGGCCTCGTCAAAGTCCCGGATCTTGTCGCACTGGTTAGGGCCCCAGGGCATGAACCATTTGGTGCTCTGGTGGTGTTTGACCGTATCCACACATTTGGTGGCCAGGTAGTGGACCGCTGTGGTGGGGCTGGGCGCTACATGGAGAGGAAAAGAGACGTTAGCCTGGGTAATTGCTTGCTAGGTTACTGCCCGGTTACAGTGTTAGCTACCCTAGATACATAAGTAGTCCTATTCATCTGTCCTGAGGATGACACCTTTCGTGTAGAAAATAAATATATATATATTTGATGAAATGAGCGGTAAATAGTATTTTGGGGATTTAAAATTGTAATTTTTGGTGGCTGACCACATCGTTCCACAATTTTGTTGCGTTCTTATTTCAATGCTCTATGTGTATCCTTTTAGTATTGTGCTGAAAAGTGCAATCGTGTGGAATTTTGAAACAACTTTGTATTCTATAACGTGTATGTGCCTCACAAAGTGTGTCTACTTTCAGTGAATTCATAGTTAGGCTAAAGGTGAAGTTAAAAACAATCCATTTTCATAATCAAAGCTTTGTCCTGGAGTTTAAGATGTGTCAGACAGCTATCAAGCTCAACAAAGTAGGTATACATGAAGACGTTTTGCTATGGTTTTTGTTTATTGTCAAAAACAGTAAAATAAAATTTCACCCACAAAATGACCTAGCCAAATCCTGCATTAACAAAGTGCCAATTATTTCTAACCATGTTGACAGAACACCCTGTAGCAAGGCCCAATCCCTTTGAAACTAGCTGCCGGGAAAGGCCCCAGCACACAATACTGTAATGTATTGGTAATAGGTAAAAACAAGAGACAGACCCTCAGGGCCAGAGACAGACGTCAGCCATGGCCAAAAAAGCATGAGCGACTTTTCCCTTCATCAATATATCCCCCTAAATTCAGGGGTAATTAACTAATCCCTGCTAGGAATACATCAGTACCACTATAATCAATGATTAGCTCAAAGGGAAGTCATTTGAGACACCAACAACAATCCACCGTTTCACATTAGTTACTTACGTGCTCAAATATCATACACCTTTTATGTTTTATCCACAGACGAAAACAGCTAAAACAAGGAAACATGTCCGATTGCGAGGCCCTGGTCTGTGCAGATGGTCTCCATTACCAGCTGATGTCGAGACAATTTATTTACTCTTAATAGAGTAACTGAAAAAACATACCACAACATAAAAGCACCCTTGAGGCTAGGCCTTTGGCACCCGCTCATAAAACTAATCAGGCCATCTTGAGAAGAGCATCAACTATCTCTCTCTCTGTGTGTGTGTGTGTGTGTGTGTGTGTGTGTGTGTGTGTGTGTCTTCTTAGCTAGGTGCGCCAGTGTCACCTCACAATGGACTTAGGCCTACTCAGGAACAAGCACACAGACACACCAAATTGAATTAAACCAGCTCTACTGAACCCCTCAGAGTTCAATTATCCTGTGACCCTAAGATTCCGGGCACACAACGCTCCTCCAGTTTCCACCTCAGTGTTTCCGCAATAACGTCCGCCTCTCTGCCCAGTGACCTCATGCCGTGTCGGAGTTGTCCAATAACAGGGGGAGATGAACGCCTTTCTACTCAATTACCCTGGCTTGCCCCGGCCACCAAGCAAATACAAAGGCATCCGGCTTCATTAAAACTATCTAAGGCAGGAGAGTCCTAAACAAGCTAATTTGTATCAGTAGCCATCCAGCTCTGGAGAGGAGACTGACTGAGTGGAGAAAGTTTTCCCCCAAACTAACCAGATAGGAATCTGTAACAACAGGCCTTATAGGACTCAACTATTGTGACATTGAGCTTGTGTAGGAGTATCTGTGTGTGTGTGTAGGCACATGGGAAAAAAGCTGACAGCAACTCTGGTGTAGTCCTTGAGGCAGAACACCATTTTGACAGCTGTGTGTGTGTGTGTGTGTGTGTGTGTGTGTGTGTGTGTGTGTGTGTGTCAGTGGAGAGTAGAGCCATGCAAATGGAACCGGCAGGAGAAGAGGAAATATGCAATGCTGAGAGGGGTTTGGGATTTGAGGGGGATGCAAGGGGGACTGCCTGCCTGGGGCCACGGAGACAGACTTAATGAGGGGAAGGAGGAGAGCAGACATTCTGTGTTGAATCAAAGTTCAAGATAAACACCAATTCCTATGGTGTTTTACAGGAATAGAGGTTATTATTATTGGAAAAACAAACTCATTTGCCAATTAAAAGTGAATTAACTCGATACTTTACAATAAGTTTTATGAAATAGGGAAGTTGTTTGTGTATTATTAATGGAAATTTTACAATGTTTCAAGACCACATTAAACCACGCAACGTCAACACAGATGAAAAGATTGAGTTGGAGACGAATACGTTCTTTTTCTTAAAACTTTGACGAGTTCAAAACTTCGTTAAAGGCTACATTGTTAATAGTTACATAGGCAAAACTTTTACATGACAAGATGAAGCATGCTACTAAGGCAAGCCCTACAGTCGCCATACTGTTCCATTTTATAACAAAACATAGATGTTTTAAAAAAATACAATCCTCTTTAAAATGATATTGTCTAAAGAACTAAGTTGTTTTCATTATTTGATACCTAGAATATTCGATCATCTATAAATCGTGGTTATTCAACCGCGGATATCGCATAACAAAGCCAAAGGTTGCAACAAAAAGGAATACAATTGGAAAAACCATGCTTACCAATCAAGCCTCCGACCATAAAAGAAAACGCTTGGAATAAAAGCAGAATCACTCCCACGATCACCAACTTTTTGGTGCTCATGTTTTCAATAATTGCACCGGCCATCTTAAAAAGTTGAAGAAAATCACACCGAGTGAGAAATCGGGACGAAAGTCACCGCATCTAGCTAGTACTGCAGCGACCGAGATTGAGGAAGGCTGGCCCCGCACTGCCTTGCTTGCAATTCAACTTGGAAGAAGGACTAAACCTACAATCACATGACGGAATAGCACCCCTGCCTATGCCTGCGGAACACTACACTGAAGGATCTGTGGAGCGCCGCCGCATTGCAATAGAGGTTCGTAATGCAGGTTACCGTGTCATTAAATGCCCGAATAATAATAGCCCCTATTGTGCCAGGGCTATGCAAAGGAATGTTTTCAGTGAAGCTTGAAAAGTGTTCTGATCTTAACTTGATTTTTCCCTTCTTTGGAAATGTTAATAACTCTATTAGTTCATAAATGTCCATAGCCTTAATGTGTGATGTTTATGGATAAGCTTCCACAAAATGTTTCCTAAATGAAATGTATGAATATAGACTGTAGGAGGAAGATATTTCATCCAAATTAATTGAATGCAAAGTATGGACTCAAGTCCTTTATGCAAATATTAAAGTCTATGCACACTATACTGTTTTGTAGTGTGATCCCATCTCTGTCTGCGGTGCCCAAGATGATCTTGGCTACAACGCGACTATCCATTTTTTATATAGTACTGGAGGCGAGCTGCAGCGCGCGGGCAATGAGTGGGTGTATCTGGTAAGCGGTTTAAGGCCGAATTGACTGTGTCCCCATCCCATTTTGCTTGGTGAAAAGAGAAGCCTAGTCAAAGAAAGATATAGGCTACAGTGACAATGGTGCACAACCTGGTCTCAGAGCATTTCGTATTATTCTGTATGTAAATCCGAGACACTCCTGGGGTGCAAGTATAGCTATGTTTTTTTGTTGTTGCCAACTTTACACCTATGGATTTTGGGAGGTCTGAAGGATTCCTAGGCCTAGCTACTACAGTAGGATACATGCCATTCTAATATATCACATTTACATAATTTATCAGACACTCTTATCCAGAGTGACTTACAGTTAGTGCATACATTTTCATACTGGCCCCCTGTGGGAATCAAACCCACAACCCTGGCGTTGCAAGCGCCATGCTCTACCAACCGAGCTACACGGGACATATATTAATTTGGCGTACCCAGTGCTTGATTTGAGCCAGATCCTGCCGGATCCTGTTCCTCTCCGTTTTGGACAGTTTTGTTCCGGAACCTATTTGGCTGGTTCCGGTACCTCTCCTGGCATGATAAATTATTTTCACCTTTTGCTATGTAAAAATTCTAACAAAAGCGATCAAAGTTCATTCAAGTTCCCTCTTCATTAATTATCCTGCCCCCACTAAAAAACGTAATGTGAAAAAGTTGATTTTCAGCCCAGGCCTAATATTCTAAGAGTTGATTCGGTTTGGGCTGGCCCGGGTTTATGGTTTACACAACATTGTAACCTTTGTATGAGCAGACCCCTTGACTTTTTCAAAATGTTGTTACGTTACAGCCTTATTCTAAAATTGATTAAATAAAAAATTTCCCTCACCAATCTACACACAATACCCCATAATGACAAAGCAAAAAACAGGTTTTTACAAATGTTTGCAAATTTATTAAAAAAACAAAAACAGAAAAACCTTATTTACATAAGTATTCAGACCCTTTTCTATGAGACTCGAAATTGAGCTCAGGTGCATCCTATTTCCAATGATCATCCTTGAGATGTTTCTACAAATTGATTTGGAGTCCACCTGTGGTAAATTCAATTGATTGGACATGATTTGGAAAGGCACACACCTATCTATATAAGGTCCCACAGTTGACAGTGTATGTCAGAGCAAAAACCAAGCCATGAGACCGAAGGAATTGTCCGTAGAGCTCCGAGACAGGATTGTGTCAAGGCACAGATCTGGGGAAGGGTACCAAAACATTTCTGCAGCATTAAAGGACCATTCTTAAATGGAAGAAGTTTGGAACCACCAAGACTCGTCCTAGAGCTGGCCGCCCGGCCAAACTGAGCAATCGGGGGAGAAGGGCCTTGGTCAGAGATTTGACCAAGAACCTGATGGTCACTCTGACAGAGCTCCACAGTTTCTCTTTGGGAGATAGGAGAACCTTCCAGAAGGACAACCATCTCTGCAGCACTCCACCAATCAGGCCTTTATGGTAGAGTGGCCAGACGGAAGCCACTCCTCAGTAAAAGGCACGTGACAGCCCGCTTGGAGTTTGCCAAAAGGCACCTAAAGGACTCTCAGACCATGAGAAACAAGATTCTCTGGTTTGATGAAACTAAGATTGAACTCTTTGGTAGAATGCCAAGCGTCACGTCTGGAGGAAACCTGGCACCATCCCTACGGTGAAGCATGGTGGTGGCAGCATCATGCTTTGGGAATGTTTTTCAGCGGCAGGGAGACTAGTCAGGATCGAGGGAAAGATGAACAGAGCAAAGTACAGAGAGATCCTTGATGAAAACCTGCTCCAGAGCGCTCAGGACCTCAGACTGGGGCGAAGGTTAACCTTCCAACAGGACAACGACCCTAAGCACACAGTCAATACAACGCAGGAGTGGCTTCGGGACAAGTCTCTGAATGTCCTTGAGTGCCCCAACCATAGCCCGGACTTGGACCCGAACGAACATCTCTGGAGAGACCTGAAAATAGCTGTGCAGCGACGCTCCCCATCCAACCTGACAGATCTTTAGAGGATCTGCAGAGAAGAATGGGAGAAACTCCCCAAATACAGGTGTGCCAAGCTTGTAGCATCATACCCAAGAAGGCTCGAGGCTGTAATCGCTGCCAAAGGTACTTACATTTTAGTCATTTAGCAGACGCTCTTATCCAGAGCGACTTACAGTTAGTGCATACATAATTTTTTTATTTTTCAATCGAACCCACAACCCTGGCGTTGCAAACGCCATGCTCTACCAACTGAGCTACATCCCTGCCGGCCATTCCCTCCCCTACCCTGGACGATGCTGGGCCAATTGTGTGCCGCCCCATGGGTCTCCCGGTCGCGGCCATCTACTACAGAGCCTGGATTCGACACAGGATCTCTAGTGGCACAGCTAGCACTGCGATGCAGTGCCTTAGACCACTGCACCACTCGGGAGGTACTTCAACAAAGTACTGAGTAAAGGGTCTGAATACTTATGTAAATGTGATATTTCCATTTTGTATATATATACATTTGCTAAAATGTCTAAAAACCTGTCTTTGCTTTGTCATTATGCGGTATTGTGTGTAGATTGATGAGGGGAAAAACAATTTAATCCATTTTAGAATATGGTTGTAACGTAACAAAATGTGGAAAAAGTCAAGGGGTCTGAATATTTTCCGAAGGCACTGTAACTAGAATGAGATTCACTTTATGTGATTTCTCTCCCTCTCTGCTCTGGTAGACATGAGCCTGCAACTCTCCTCTCACCAGCGTTGCATTTCGTCATTTATTTCCTTATAGAATCGCACGAAGGGTTCTGAAGGAACTGCACCCCTGATAAATGTAAGTACATTTGCCAAAGTTATATAATTACTGCTGTCTGTTCAGAAAGAAATGAAATCATTCAGAATAGCCTACTACACCATGAGAAGGCCTATCATTTAGCCACAGAGGATCAATCGCTTCTTTTTACAAATAGCCTAGCTGTGGATTGTAGCGCAATAACAAGGAATAGCCTACAGTTGGGAACGCGAGGCAAATCTGTCAGTGAAAATACAGCATGCAGACAAAAGAGGCCTTTAGCAATATTTCAAATACAATTGAGGGAAAACACAGGTTGGAAGCAAATGGCTCCTGCTGAAAAGAGAAGACTCTATGCTGTAGGCTACCAAAATATTTGATAAACTTCCAAATATTGTTTTACAAAGTAAAACAAAAGAGAGATAGGCTTTTGGCACGAGCCCATTAGCCATCACCAGCGAGTGAGCTGCGTGTCATTGGGTGAGTCAGTGAAACTGGAAAGCATTTTTAGGACTCTAATTTCCTCCTCATATTGTAGCCTACAATATGTGTCTCCACACACCTAGGCCTAGGCTATTGATGGATTCAAGACAAGCTCGTTTTTATTGATCTCAGATTCTCAGTTTGTCAGTGTCAAAGTAGCCTGCCATTTCGATAATTTATTTGTGCGGTATTAAAAAAGATTCTGCCAAAGTCTCGAGTCATGTAAAATTATGTAGAAGTGCATGAAATTGATTTATAAAAGGCCACATTCTTCCGGGACCCTAGGCTACTCAAAATCTTCCCAATGTGTGCAACTTCTGTAAGTGCCTCAACTCTACTGCTCTATGCCACTTTCTTCTCATGCGTTCCAGTACCTCAAAACCTCAGAACTCCCCAGGTCACCCCCAGGTCACCCCCCTCTCAAGCTCACCTTTTGTTCTGGCACCTCCAGATTTACAAATTAAGCACTGGACGTACCTAAGATGAAAAGCCTACAATAACACATACTTAGGTGTAGCTGGCTAACCAAAAGCGTTCAGCCTATCAAAAGGCACTCCTGAATGTCTTACCTACATCAAATCAAATCACATTTTATTTGTCACATGCGCCAAATACAACAGGTGTAGACCTTACAGTGAAATGCTTACTTACAAGCCCTTAACCAACAATGCAGTTTTAAGGGGCCTGCCATGGGTCAATCACTCACATAGGGCCTATAGGCCTAGTCCTCTCTTGCAGAAATACAGAAAGCTTTCATCTCTTGTTTCTCTATAAAAACCTTTCTCAGTTTCTGTTAAAGTCCCTGTGGGCCTGTCGATCTGTGAAAGCTAATGTATAGCCTAAGAAGCTGTCATGTCATTTTTTTTTTTGCCAAGAGGCAAAAACAACCCAGTTTCACTTCCGGAGAGTGGCTGTCAGAAATCCGCTGATGGCAGGGCCAGCAAACATTTAGGTGGGCCAAAATTTGGGCGCTCAAATCATCATAAAATTATGATATAAGCATAGCCTACCCTATACCCTACTGTAATTTATTGCACAAAACAAACCATCTAACATGCGATTTCACATTACAGACCAAATAGCCTTGTAGGCCTATGTAAATCCATGACTCTTGCATTTAACATGCGACTCACACAGACTTACACATAATAAACCATAGGCCTGTAGTTAATAGACTATGAGACGGGAACATAATGCCCTGATATAACAGTAATAATCACAATAGGCTCGGCAACCTCTCACTGGCTCAGCTACCAGGAGATAGTAGGCTAGGCGGCCACAAATGTAACCTTTTAACATAATATAATAATAATATGCCATTTCGCAGACGCTTTTATCCAAAGCGACTTCCAGTCATGTGTGCATACATTTTTACGTATGGGTGGCCCCGGGGATTGAACCCACTACCCTGGCGTTACAAGCGCCATGCTCTACCAATTGAGCTACAGAGGACCACAAACAGCACAAGAGCCGAGAGCGTCATGTTGACTCAAAACAAATTTACTTTTTTAATTGCTCTGCCATTTTGAAAGTTATGTCCCCCCGTCCTTGACTTTCCCTAAATAAGTCTAACACACTATCATTGTTAGAATCTTAATATCACAAACAGAATTTCTGTTATAAGCAGTTTTAAGAGGACATGTCTTTTTTTTTTGTCTGTCAGGCTTGTGCAGCTGATGGCCCATCTAATCTACACCTAAACCAAAATTAATTTCACACATATATTAGCCTAAAGACAAGAATACGTTGACAATAGTCTGATGGGTAAGAATATTATCAATTGTGAAATTGTATATGAAGAATCTAATGAACAGTGCAGCTTGTCCCGTGTGGCTCAGTTGGTAGCGCATGGCACTTGCAACGCCAGAGTTGTGGGTTTGATTCCCAAGGGCGACCAGTATGAAAAATGTATGCACTCACTACTGTAAATTGCTCTGGATAAGAGTGTCTGCTAAAAGACTAGAATGTACTGTAATTGACACAGAGGCAAAGAAACAGAGTGGTGTGCGTCTCTGAAAGCACAACTCGTTGGTCCTTGTCATCAATGGGCTAGTGCAGCAGACGACTTACATTGGTTTCCACTCCTATCAGTTAAGAAGAAGCAGTGCAAGTGGGCAAAAGATCACCAACAATTGAGGAGTGGAAAAACATTGCCTGGTCCAACCAATCCCAGTTTCTGTTGTGTCATGCTGATGGCAGAGTCAGGTTTTTGTATTAGTCCATTGCCCCATCCTGCCTGGTGTCATCGGTACAGGCTGGTTGTGTACCACTGTCCAATCTGCAGCAACTGCGTGATGTCAGCATGGACCAACATCCAACAACTTCGACTTGTAGAATCCATGCCCTAAAGAATTCAGGTTGTTCTGGAGGCAAAGAGGGGTCCGACTCTGAACAAGATGGGTGTACCTAATAAACTGTGTATATCCCTTTAGTTTTCCAACCCCATCCCTACTGCTACTATGAATTCTATCTGATGGTGAATGCATGTTTAGGCCAGTGCTTGACTTGGACTGAAATAGGTGCCGGTACTCATTTTGGGTGCCGGTACCATTTATATTTAGGTGCAGGAACTCCTTAATACTTTTGTGCTAATACTCTATAGGAGGTGCAGGAACTCAAGCAGAAGAACATTTGAGGTGCCGATTCTCAGTTTCGGTGAGCTCCTGCCCAAGTCAAGTACTGTGCTTAGGTAAAAATACAAATAATTTTCAATTTGGAACACTGACAAGTAGAGCATAAAAAAATCTGATTGGGTGGCCTATGTCACCCAATCAGCCTATGTCCCTTGTGGCGGGAAAGAGCTGTCCATCAAAGCTCCCACAAGATTGTCTGATGAGCAGTTTGATGAAGGGCACGAGTCAATCACACCATGCTGCACTGCCATCAATGATTTATTTATACACTAGATGACTGAGGGCGCTGTTTTGAAGCCACTGTGCCGCCATCTTGGCACTTGGCAAAAATATATATAAATTATTTTGGAGGCTATAAAAATGCATTTATTGATGTCTAAATTTGTTTTTGCCACATTTATTCCATTATAGACATCTTAATGCATACTTTTCAATTATATTATTTTGAGCTAAACATAAAAAAAATTTTAAAAAAAATTTCCTTAAAATATAATTTTTAGAAAGTACTAATGTTACTGTCCCCGATTTTTTATTTTATTTTTGAAAAATGTAATTGAAATACTGTAGAATTCCATTCACTCTTATGGAGGACTGCTCTTTCTGGGGAGTACCAATATGGCCGACCGGTGGCTTCAAAGCCTCTCATTGGACAATACATAGCATCAGCCATCCAGGGTTTATATTCATCATTGACTGACACTGTAGATCTAAAGGCGGGAAAAAGGAAGACAACTGCCTAGCCAGGTGGTGTGTAAAAAGATAACATCCTCTTGAGGGAGTCTTCCATTGTTGAAGTACTATGGCTTTCTGTTCTCTGTTTTTCCACTATTTGACTAACTTCAGAAGAAAGATAAATGTTACATGGAAGAGATTGTGCTGATGTTAAAAGTGTGATACCTTGGTATGCTGTCATTCTTATCCATGTGGCCACCTGTCAACATAGAAAATGGAGGCTACCAACGTGTTCTCATTTCCAGAGTTTCTCTAGAAATACAGGGAATTTACTGAAAAGCCATTCATAATACAATTTCAGAATCATCAAAAGTAATGTAAAAAAAGAGCAGACATATTTCTCCTGCAGAGATATCCAGTTAAAATGCAGCATGCTTCAAATGAGACCTAACTAACTGGTAATCACATATCATGACTTCACCAAGTATAACAAAATACCTGTTGGATTCAATAGACACTGGAATAAACAGGCTCCCAAAGATATGGTTCTTATTTGCTCCAACAGCAGATAAAGAAAAGGCATGCTAGGTAAATATTTAGTATGAGTCTAAAAGCGACAACATTATGGCATTTAAAAAAAAGCTAGAGTAAAATAGCAGTACAGAGTGTTATACTGGCACTCTGCACTCTGATCCAAAGAGTTGGGCGGGGGAATATGTGTATGGGTAAGTGCCAGATAGGTAAGGGGGTGGGGTGGAGTTTGGCATTTAGAAGCGGGCATGGATTAGCTTCAGAGGGTCTGTTTCCCACATTTTGGGGTCCCACGCCTGGAACCAGCCAGTGAAGGTTGGGGGTTCAGCCCCCTGTTTGATGGTGGTGATGGACAGCCCTCTGCGTCCAGAGGGGTCTGAGTCCACATAGTCCTTAGCTAGAGAGGGAGATAGAGAATGAGCATGAACATTATTCCTGTATATTGAGAGACCACAAACAGAGTACAGTTATATTGTGTTACAAAAGGCACTCGTATATGGTTTGAACCAGAAAATATTTTTCTGAAGGCCACAGAAAGTGGAGCTTAAACCGTAGCTGAAACCAATGGTTCAACTGCATACAGTGGTGAGAGTCTGAGGGAGAAAACAACCAATATATATATATATATATATATATATATATATATATATATATATATATATAAGGTCCTCATTTGATTATATAGATACAGTTAGAGCCCTAAGGTAACTCATGTTCTCCTTAATCAGTTGTGGCCCCAGTCTGGGTCCTGGGTAGGGGCCATTGTGAAAGTTTGTTTCCCTGCGTGTTCTCGTACCTATTCTGGGTGCTCCAGTTCTCTCTTCTGCATTCGCGTCATTGCCGATCCAGAGGAAGATCTGGCGGGAGTCCAGAAATGCTGTTAGCTTATAGACTTTCAAATTCACTCTGCATTGTTTTTTTGAGAGCAGAAGATGAACACGCTTGTGAGTTATGATATGGATGGGGGAGCTTTACTCACCTGGTCCCAGGTGTCCAACAACATGACATCATCAGTGGCTAGGTCAGTCTGTTGGAAGTCTCCAGGAACCTCTTCCACCTGATGATTGGAGGATTACAATATGTTACAGCACTTTGGAACATGGGCACATTTTTGCATTGTACTTACTGTATTACTTTTTCTCTCCTCCTGAGTGACACTGAATTTCCCATTGGGGATGAATTGAGTATTAATCTATCTATCCAAGAGAGTTAGTTACGTTAGACACACTCAACAACAATCCATCACTTACGCTGAGGCATCCGGTCTTGTTGGAGCAGCCAAACAGGCGTGGAGGTTTGACCATGTTCTGCAGACTCTTGGACGTCTGGTACTCCTTCTTCCCTCCCAGGGCAGACCAGAACCCAGCTAGGACAGAAAAGACCAGCATAGATTTGTCTCATTGGTTCTTTGGAACTATATAGTGTTTTGTTGTGATATATTAGGATGTGTGATGTTCTCTTTATTGTCTTATTTAGGGGCACATTTCAATTGTCTAAAGTTGTTTCCTCTCCTTGTAACCTTTCCTTCATCAACACAGATCTGAAAAAAAAGGCAATCAAATGCATGAGAGGAAGCCACCACCAAGTTGATTTCCCCTATCCTGTGATTTCAGGCTGTAGATGAAGGATAAGACAAGAAGAGGAAGCCACATTGGACTATTGAGATGCACCCCACTTAATACTATTGAAATGCACCCCACTTAATACTATTGAAATGCACCCCACGTTGCACTATTGAGATCCAGCCCACTTAATACAATAAACATGTAACACTAGATGAAATCCTTACCTGGCTCCTTGCCCTCTGACACATTACTGGCACTGCCACCCAGGAAACCCACCACGTGCTTGGCGGCGGCCATTTCCTCCTCGCTGGCGCCCACCCCCCTCCACACAAACATGGCGGTGGGAGATTTGAGCACGAACACGTCGTTGGTGTTCAGGAAGGAGGCAGAGGGCTCCACCTGAGAGGGAGAGGAGACAGAGAGGTGCTCAGAAGAATTGTCAGACACTTACTCTTCCTCAAGCAGTCACACACACTGGACTCACTTTGACACACACACTGAGAACTCACCTCTACAGCTCTTGTAGCGCGGGTGGAGGATTGACGAATGTGGAAGAGGCGGGTGCTGCCAGTGCCTGTCTGTCCTCCTTTACGGGACGTCCCTCCGTTATGGACCATCATGGGCTTACCCTGGAACAGGCTCATCAGGTGGGGGGGCTCCTGGCCCTGGGTCACACGCACCTAGAGGGGGAAATGGACCAACATGGACACTTAATGATAATTATGTAGAAGAAAACCCATTCTAAAGTGACGGGTAATTCTGGTGATTTAATTAAAATCCAGGCAAAGATTGCTTTCCTTAATATACTGTCATGATGGAACATTATGTGCCACTATGGTTACCATTAAAATTGTAAACAACACACTGGAAGTAAAACTAAGTGTGACTGCCCTCTGCTGGACAGTCTAAAAACCTTTCCACACAATTATTCAGTCCATAAAGACAGGACAAAATCCACACGTGGTTTAATAATATGACCTCACTTGTTAGAGACTTAAATGACTGGACACCAACGCAGCAGCTGCCCTTGCCAAAAGATCATACATCATGCCATCGGCTTTACGAAGCACGATAAATGCAACAGCTTGACAACGACTTTGGCCTATTAACTTAAGAGTGCTTAGTCTGAATTTCCCACCGTCGTACCTTTTGCTCAGGTGCTTTTGGACTGTGAGTATTGGGGGCACGGGGATGAGCTGGAGGGGATAGAGACCCACCTGAACAGGGGCTCCTCCCATAGAGTCATCCAGCTTCACTGTTAGGAAGGCAGAGGCTGCCAGCTCATCCTGGGTGCACTTCAGCCCCTGCCTGACACACACACAGATACAGATTAATAAACACAAACACACACACAGATACAGATTAATAAACACAAACACAGATACAGATTAATAAACACAAACACACACACAGATACAGATTAATAAACACAAACACACACACAGATACAGATTAATAAACACAAACACACACACAGATACAGATTAATAAACACAAACACACACACAGATACAGATTAATAAACACAAACACACACACAGATACAGATTAATAAACACAAACACACACACAGATACAGATTAATAAACACAAACACACACACAGATACAGATTAATAAACACAAACACACACACAGATACAGATTAATAAACACAAACACACACACAGATACAGATTAATAAACACAAACACACACACAGATACAGATTAATAAACACAAACACACACACAGATACAGATTAATAAACACAAACACACACACAGATACAGATTAATAAACACAAACACACACACAGATACAGATTAATAAACACACACACAGATACAGATTAATAAACACAAACACACACACAGATACAGATTAATAAACACAAACACACACACAGATACAGATTAATAAACACAAACACACACAGATACAGATTAATAAACACAAACACACACAGATACGTCAAGCCCACCTTATTGAGACCTTTCTACAGGTATCGAATATGTACTACTACAAGTATTGAGTCAGTTTTGCCATGATTATTTCAGATACATCCTTCTTTATGAACTAAGGCTAGGAGAACACATCAGAATATTCAAGAACAGGTCGGGGTAAGGTAAAATACCCCCTTGGTGTGATTTGTTGTAAATTATATCACGTACACACACCGGGTTTCGATGTCATTTGCACTGATCAGGTGGCAGGTGCACATGTAGATGATAAGGTGTAGATGATGTCATTTGAACTGTCTAGGTGTAAATAAATATGTCTTGTTTACAGCATAGTTGTGGATGATGTCATATGTACTGACCAGGTGTAGATGATGTGCTGCTCCCTGCCTCCCGGCCTGTAGCTGTAGAGGATGAGGTAACAGTCTCCTCCATAGAACTGTCCGTAGGAGGAGGGATCCACAGCCACCTTACCACCATCCTCAACACGCCAGATCTGAAACCAAACCAATATCATTTTCCACGTGTATATTGCTGCCTTGATTTGTTTGAAAAGTACCCAGCACCCTGAGTGACGCTTTGCTTCAAAACCTTGTTTTTACCAGGGCCGGTTTTCCCAAAAGCATCTTAAAGGCCCAGTGCAGTTAGAAACTTGATTTTCCTGTGATTTATATATATTTCCACACTATGAGATTGCAGTAATACTGTGAAATTGTGAAAATTATGATAATGCCCTTTTAATGTAATAGCTGTTTCAAAAGATTGCTTGAAATTTCTGCCTGTTTTTGTGGGATGGAGTTTTGGCCTGCCTGGTGACCTATAAGAAAGAGAGTTCCAAACCTCTCTGCCAATAACAGCTAGTTTTCAGTTTTCCCCTCCCCACTCAGACCACTCCCAGAAAGCTAAATTCTTGCTTGAGAAATTGCTCTTTGCTAAGAATCTATTTTAGTTTCTTTTTGACAACTTTAAATGAAAACAATCACAGTAAGGTACTTCACTGTTACGAAGATATTACATGATATTGAGAGAAAAAAATGACTGCATGGGACCTTTAAGGCTAAGTTCATCGTTAGGCTACTGTCTGTAATTTGTCTCAATATATTTCATGATGTGTAGCCTAAAATGTGCGCAATGATGTGCCATGGCAGAAAACACTGCTACTCCTACTGCTCTCTCCTCGTCTGACCAATGATGTGCCATGGCAGAAAACACTGCTACTCCTACTGCTCTCTCCTCGTCTGACCATGTGTTCTCGCATACCCCGAGAGCATCTGGTCAGCGGGGTGGTGGCACAGGAATCCTCATCTCTCCCAAGTGGACATTCTCTCTTTCTCCCCTGACCCATCTGTCTATCTCCTCATTTGAATTCCATGCTGTCACAGTCACTAGCCCAATCAAGCTTAACATCCTTATCATTTATCGCCATCCAGGTTCCCTTGGAGAGTTCATCAATGAGCTTGACAAGTTCCTTTCCTGAGGATGGCTCACCCCTCACAGTTCTGGGTGACTTTAACCTCCCTACCTTTGACTCATTTCTCTCTGCCTCCTTCTTTCCACTCCTCTCCTCTTTTGACCTCACCCTCTCACCGTCCCCCCCTACTCACAAGGCAGGCAATACGCTTGACCTCATCTTTACTAGATGCTGTTCTTCTACTAATCTCACTGCAACTCCCCTCCAAGTCTCCGACCACTACTTTGTATCCTTTTCTCTCTCGCTCTCCTCCAACACTACTCACTCTGCCCCTACTCAGATGGTAATGCGCCGTCGCAACCTTCGCTCTCTCCCGCTACTCTCTCCTCTTCCATCCTATCATCTCTTCCCTCTGCTCAATCCTTCTCCCTCCAATCTCCTGATTCTGCCTCCTCAACCCTCCTCTCCTCCCTTTCTGCATCCTTTGACTCTCTATGTCCCCTATCCTCCCGGCCGGCTCGGTCCTCCCCTCCTGCTCCGTGGCTTGACGACTCATTGCGAGCTCACAGAACAGGGCTCCGGGCAGCCGAGCGGAAATGGAGGAAAACTAGACTCCCTGCGGACCTGGTATCTTTTCACTCCCTCCTCTCTACATTTTCTTCCTCTGTTTCTGCTGCTAAAGCCACTTTCTACCACTCTAAATTCCAAGCATCTGCCTCTAACCCTAGGAAGCTCTTTGCCACATTCTCCTCCCTGCTGAATCCTCCTCCCCCTCCCCCCTCTCTGTGGATGACTTCGTCAACCATTTTGAAAAGGTTGACGACATCCGATCCTCGTTTGTTAAGTCAAATGACACCGCTGGTCCTGCTCACACTGCCCTACCCTATGCTTTGACTTCTTTCTCCCCTCTCTCTCCAGATGAAATCTTGCGACTTGTGACTGCCGGCCGCCCAACAACCTGCCCACTTGACCCTATCCCCTCCTCTCTTCTCCAGACCATTTCCGGAGATCTTCTCCCTTACCTCACCTCGCTCATCAACTCATCCTTGACCGCTGGCTATGTCCCTTCCGTCTTCAAGAGAGCGAGAGTTGCACCCCTTCTCAAAAAACCTACACTCGATCCCTCCGATGTCAACAACTACAGACCAGTATCCCTTCTTTCTTTTCTCTCCAAAACTCTTGAGCGTGCCGTCTTTAGCCAACTCTCTTGCTATCTCTCTCAGAATGACCTTCTTGATCCAAACCAGTCAGGTTTCAAGACTGGTCATTCAACTGAGACTGCTCTTCTCTGTGTCACGGAGGCTCTCCGCACTGCTAAAGCTAACTCTCTCTCCTCTGCTCTCGTCCTTCAGATCCTCCTCTCCACCCTCTCTGAGTTGGGATCTCCGGCGCGGCTCACTCTTGGATTGCGTCCTACCTGACAGGTCGCTCCTACCAGGTGGCGTGGCGAGAATCTGTCTCCGCACCATGTGCTCTCACCACTGGTGTCCCCCAGGGCTCAGTTCTAGGCCCTCTCCTATTCTCGCTACACACCAAGTCACTTGGCTCTGTCATATCCTCACATTGCCTCTCCTATCATTGCTACGCAGACGACACACAATTAATCTTCTCCTTTCCCCCTTCTGATAACCAGGTGGCGAATCGCATCTCTGCATGTCTGGCAGACATATCAGTGTGGATGACGGATCACCACCTCAAGCTGAACCTCAGCAAGACGGAGCTGCTCTTCCTCCCGGGGAAGGACTGCCCGTTCCATGATCTCGCCATCACGGTTGACAACTCCGTTGTGTCCTCCTCCCAGAGTGCAAAGAGCCTTGGCGTGACCCTGGACAACACCCTGTCATTCTCCGCTAACATCAAGGCGGTGACCCGATCCTGTAGGTTCATGCTCTACAACATTCGCAGAGTACGACCCTGCCTTACACAGGAAGCTGCACAGGTCCTAATCCAGGCACTTGTCATCTCCCGTCTGGATTACTGCAACTCGCTGTTGGCTGGGCTCCCTGCCTGTGCCATTAAATCCCTACAACTTATCCAGAACGCTACAGCCCGTCTGGTGTTCAACCTTCCCAAGTTCTCTCACGTCACCCCGCTCCTCCGCACACTCCACTGGCTTCCAGTTGAAGCTCGCATCTGCTACAAGACCATGGTGCTTGCCTACGGAGCTGTGAGGGGAACGGCACCACCGTACCTTCAGGCTCTGATCAGTCCCTACACCCAAACGAGGGCATTGCGTTCATCCACCTCTGGCCTGCTGGCCCCCCTACCTCTGCGGAAGCACAGTTCCCACTCAGCCCAGTCAAAACTGTTCGCTGCTCTGGCACCCCAATGGTGGAACAAGCTCCCTCACGACGCCAGGACAGCGGAGTCACTCACCACCTTCCGGAGACACTTGAAACCCCACCTCTTTAAGGAATTCCTGGGATAGGATAAAGTAATCCTTCTACCCCCCCTTACCCCACCCCAAAGAGAAAAAAATTAAAATAAATAATATTGTAAAGTGGTTGTCCCACTGGCTATCATAGGGTGAATGCACCAATTTGTAAGTCGCTCTGGATAAGAGCGTCTGCTAAATGACGAAAATGTAAAATGTAAATGTAATGGTGCATTTTTATTGGATAAGAATTAGAGAAGTCGCCTCAATATTTGCAGCCATAGGTGGTAATATCTCTCTAGGAACTGATCCGTCATCAGTATTGTGAAATAAATCTAATGTTAAGGTAAGATTTGAATGGAGAAAGCTGATCCGAGAGCAGCGCTGCCTTTCTTTCGAACCTATCAGTATGATTCAACTACACACTTAGCGACATTTCTCTCTGTGTGATTTATTTGGAAACACATGTAACATCTCCGCCTGTTGTAGGAACGATACATAGTTAAAAACACTCGTAAGCCTAAATTCCATCGCTATCAGGAAACCAGGCCCTGGACTTTACCAAATGTATATATATATATATATTTTTTTTTTTATAAATACCAAATTTAAGAGGAAAAAAAAGTTACGTCCAAAGACTTAGTTCAGGGGTCTGAAACATACGGGCAGTGGGCTACATCTGGTCCCCTAGCCAATTTAGTGTGGCCCGTGGTTGTCTTTGTAAAGATAAACAGACAGAGCCTGCGCAAAATGAGTTTGAGAACCCTGACTTAGTTATTTCCATTGTAGTCCAGTGTTGTGTGTTTTACCTGGACTTTGCCCTTGCCGTCGTCCACCATGTTGTGCTGGGCAGCCATGTTGTTGTTGGAGTGGAGGGTGGAGGCGTCGAAGGGCACCTGCTCCACCTTGGCGATGCGGCCGATGCTGTAGGCCTTACTGGGGCCCGTGGTCTGGTCCTTGTCCTTCCAGTCACTGAAGAACTGCTTGAACAGAGTGGTCTCGCCTCCTGCTGGCAGTACCTGGATCTGCACGGCCAAAGAAAAAGTAAGAGTCAGTTCTCTTGTTTACCACGAACCTCGATTTCCTCTCACATGCATTCCAATAGCTGATTGATAATCTAAACTTAGAAGTATGGTTATGTGAGACTAGTTCACTACCAATATTTGTTTTCAATTAATTATTGTTCAACATTTTAAGTGACTTTTTTTTTTTTAAAGTGGACATAGCTAACAACATTTTAAACATTGCCTAGTAGTGCCTGAGCAAGACCTGAGTAGTGCCTGAGTAGTGCCTGAGTAGTGCCTGAGCAACGGTCGAAATGTTTTCAACTTCACGTTATTCCATCAGTGTACCTGTGTCTTATTGGAGTAGCCCTTCTCTTTGATGAACTGCTGGGCTGCTGACATGGCTGCTTTTCGCTCGGCTGCGTTGGCCTTGGGTCCTGTGATGGAGGTAAGATAGAGTTGATTAATCATCAGCACAACTCAACAAAACTCTAAAAACTCACAGCTGTACACAGCAATTTAGGGAACATTTCCTTGACTTCTCATTCTGAATCTTGCACTAGCCTACACAGTAGAAGTAGAAAATAGTTTTTTAGTTTTTTATATATGAATCACTTTGAACTGCATTATATTTAAGAAATGTGTTGCATAGATAACATTTGATATCCTGGCCAACGTTTAAAAAACAGTGGAGAGGACTAGTCTACCTTTCCATACAAAGACGTTCTTGTCCACTCCGTTGTCCAGGATGTAGCACTCCTCGGCGGTCAGCATGGCCTGTTTGAAGGGGCTGGACAAGGCCACCTCCGACGACTTCATAGAGCCAGAGGCATCGGAGATCTACAAAATACACAGAGATTAGATACCAATAAATACATACATTTATACTGTACATATATTGACAGTACTCCCTTGAAAAATAATTGTTTTTTCTTAAATGGATCCTTAAATAATATGCTAAATAAAATGAATACATAACGTCATGGATTCACAATGCATGTGAAGGAACTTGAGAGATCAACAATGTGCGAGCACTGAGATTATCAAGAGAAGAGAACAATGAAATAGGAACAACAATTACAAATCATGATGCTGATACTGAACAACAAAGGTGCAGTAACATCCGTTACCATGTAGAGGGCACCCTTCTTCCTGTTGGAGGTGTCCACCTTGTCATCATCAGGGGTGCCAGGGGGGATACTGGGTTTGGGCCCCAGAGCCTAGGACAGATCCAAAATGGAGGATTAGCTTCATACAGAGACAGAGCAAGGCCAGTCTCTCCCTCTTTCTTTCTCATTACACTGTTTAGAGCCATTGCCACAATCTTGGCCTAGTTTTGCAAAAGGCTATGGCACAGAGCTGGCACAGAAATGACACATAGCACAAAGCTTTTGTGCCCATATACAGTATATTCCCATGGTAAGGGGTATTTAAATGTCCAGGAAACTCCTCAGCAATGTATAGCACCATTTTATGATATGGTATCATCGTCACTTCCAATGATGGAATATTTGAATGTTATTTGGATACAGTAGGTGTGTAAGTATGAGTGATTTGCTCTTGTGTGTGTGTGTGTGTATGTGTGTCTGTGTGTGTGTGTGTGTGTGTGTGTGTGTGTGGACTTGTTTAACTATACTTCTGGTGACCAGAAGTCCCCACAAGAATAGTAAACAAACAAAAATTTGACCAACTGGGGAGCAACTGTCCCCACAAGGTCAAACTAAATGCATGCTCTTCAATCGAACGCTGCTTGCACCCGCCCGCCCGACTAGAATCACTACTCTCGACGGGTCTGACTTAGAATATGTGGACAACTACAAATACCTAGGTGTCTGGTTAGACCGTAAACTCTCCTTCCAGACTCACATTAAGCATCTCCAATCCAAAGTTAAATCTAGAATCGGCTTCCTGTTTCACAACAAAGCCTCCTTCACTCATGCTGCTAAACATGCCCTCGTAAAACTGACTATCCTACCGATCCTTGACTTCGGCGATGTCATTTACAAAATAGCTTCCAACACTCAACTCAGCAAATTGGATGTAGTCTATCACAGTGCCATCTGTTTTGTTACCAAAGCCCTATATAATACCCACCATTGTGACCTGTACGCTCTCGTTGGCTGGCCCTCACTACATATTTGTCGCCAAACCCACTGGCTCCAGGTCATCTATAAATCACTTCTAGGCAAATCCCCGCCTTATCTTAGCTCATTGGTCACCATAGCAACACCCACCCGTAGTATGCGCTCCAGCAGGTATATCTCACTGGTCATCCCCAAAGCCAACATCTCCTTTGGCCGCCATTCCTTCCAGTTCTCTGCTGCAAATGACTGGAACGAACTACAAAAATCTCTGAAGCTGGAGACACTTATCTCCCTCATTAACTTTAAGCATCAGTTGTCAGAGCAGCTTACCGATCACTGCACCTGTACACAGCCCATCTGTAATTAGCCCACCCAACTACCTCATCCCCATATTGTTATTTACATTGTTATTTATTTTGCTCATTTGCACCCCAGTATCTCTATTTGCAAATCATCTTCTGCATATCTATCACTCCAGTGTTAATACTAAATTGTAATTATTTTGCACTATGGCCTATTTATTGCCTTACCTCCATAACTTACTACATTTGCACACACTGTATATAGATTTTCTATTGTGTTATTGACTGTATGTTTTGTTTTTGTTTATTCCATATGTAACTCTGTGTTGTTGTTGTTTTTATCGCACTGCTTTGCTTTATCTTGGCCAGGTCGCAGTTGTAAATGAGAACTTATTCTCAACTGGCTTACCTGGTTAAATAAAGGTGAAATAAAATAAAAAATAAAATGCTATTTCTAGGGGGTTTAGGGTTGGGGTTTAGGGTTAAGGTTAGAATTAGTGTTAGAATTAGGTTTGGCAGAGTTGTGGACTCGAGTTACATGACTTGGACTTGAGTCTGAATCGAGTCACAAATTTGATGACTTGAGACTCGAATTGATAGAAAATAAAATAACTTGAGACTTGATTTGGACTTGGAGCATCAAGACTTGGGACTTGATTTTGAATTGAGATTGATGACTTACAATTATCTGGCCAGGTTTTGTAATGTTTTGTCATTCATTTTGTGGCATAGAGTCTCCACGCAGCCAGAGACAGTAGCCGCAGAATCGCCCTTGTAATAAAAAAAAAACATGCAAATTGGAACAGATTGGCTAGTGAAACGCACACTTGGCACTCTGATTGCACCAGCAAACTGTCAATCAACACAGGTCGGGTGAGCTGGCGAACAGATTGCTGATTTGCTGTACGGCTATAGGATCGGTTGCCGCGCAAACATCAAATTGTCGCGAGAGAGGATTGGCATAATAAATAAATATGCAGCTCCAAAACGGTTTACTTTGCAAGCTCACCAGCAATGGGGCATCAATTACTAGCATATGCCTACTGGTCTTTTGGTATGTAACAATTGCTTGAAATTGATCATTTACTTATGAAGCTTGCATTCATTTGTTGTTAAAATGTATTATTACTATGGCCAAGACTCTTCACTCACGCTCTCCGAACTCCTGCCAGTGGAGGGTGCTTTTTTTTCTCTTGTTGAAATGTTTGCTGTTGTTATCACACGTTTAAATGCACAGGCCCTATGTGGTAAATCTATATTCCATTTCATACTAAAATAATTAATAGTGTTTCATCATTCCATCCCGTACCGTTTTTTTGCAACACGTAGACATTTCTGTTTCATGTTTGATAGGCCTACGACACATTTTCATTTAGCCAACCATTTCTTATCCTGCTCTGAGTGGGCGTGATGTTTATAGAGCAGATGGACAGTCGCAAAACTCATGAGGAAGAGGTTCTGTTTATTTAATTCAATGTATGGTTTCCTTTCTTCATACTTCCTGGGTTATGTCGGAGTTCCGTGTGTCTGTGTCCAACGTCTGTCATTTTTGTTCTGCGTAATAGGAGCATACGTGTAGAGCGCTTTGGAGTCAGAACGTTGAATAAGACAAAATGATTGTTCCATGTATGCATGGTGTTGAAATCTCATCCATGTAACTTACCAATGTAACAATGGATGTGTAAATTGCCTTTTACATTGTAGAACCAGTTTATTGGTTGTAATTGCCAAATGGTCCTGGGGGCCAAGTGCTTATATTATGTAGGCCTACCTGTTTGAGCGCCTGTTAGACAGATTACATTTGTTTTCTCAAGGGGAGGCTGTACAGTCTTGCCCTCTACCTGTGTCCGTTAAGATAGGACAGGTTAAGCATGATACAGAGGCTATTTCTTTAGGGCTATTGCCCATGTATATTTGGTAAATCTACTTGTATATTTTGTGTGATATGGCGCTTTCACCATTGGAGCACAAAGACCTGTAAATACATCTACACTCTGAGCACCTCAGCCTACCTTGCCTTCTGCTGATTTCATGCGACTGCTACAAGGTCCCTATTTTACAATTACATAGGCTAATCAAAATGTGTTGTAGACAAAAGAATGAAACAGGCTGTCTGGTAGCCTCAAATAGACACATTTGTAGTTTAACAAGTCGTTGCATGTATAGACTTTATTTTTACTTGTCTTGAGACTTGACTTGAAAACTTGTGACTCGACTTGACTTGCTCTTAGAATGCACGACTTGACTCGTTCTACTTGGGACTAAACTTGTGACTCGGACCTTGTGACTTGAGACTTGCTTGTGACTTGAATAATAGTGATTGGTCCCGCCTCTGGGGTTAGGAGGTAGGGTTAGGTTTAGGGTTAAGGTTAGATTTTGTGGTTAACCTGACTCAAAACGAGACGAATGCTAGAAACTCTTTTTTTAGATGCAAAATGGAACATTTTGGACTACTGATTTCACCTCAGATCAGCTAGATGCAGGCAAAAGTGTGCAAGGCGGTATTGAATGTGTCACTGTCTGTAACCTTGATTACTCCAATATGTCTCTCGACCTGTGTACCTAAGCTATAAACTTTAATTTGTAGGCTGTAGCAACCTCATAATGGGTATAGGACAAATTCCAGTATTACATTTACATTACATTTACGTCATTTAGCAGACGCTCTTATCCAGAGCGACTTACATTTACATTATTCTTTTTAATTTTCATACCCCATGGGAATCGAACCCACAACCCTGGCGTTGCAAACGCCATGCTCTACCAACTGAGCTACCTCCCTGCCGGCCATTCCCTCCCCTACCCTGGACCAATTGTGCGCCGCCCCATAGGTCTCCCGGTTGCGGCCGGCTACAGCAGAGCCTGGATTCGAACCAGGATCTCTAGTGGCACAGCTAGCACTGCGATGCAGTGCCTTAGACCACTGCGCCACTCGGGAGACCACAGTATCATGTAGTAGCCTAAACCTATCGATGTTACATTGAACTGGGTGAATGGAATATGAAAGACAGTCATCTAATATGCTGTAATAGATATAAGGCCCTAAATGCTCATAACATTTTTATTGTTCTCTTTAAACGGCACCAACCGTGTGTGTGTGTGTGTGTCCCTATCCCTCACCTCAGTGAGTTCCTGTGGCTCAGCCCCGTCCTCCACCATCTGGAGCTTGGCCCTGCCGTTCCTTTCATTGTCCCTGATGTCAATGGCCACCTGGGAGGCCTTCAGACGCTCAAAGCGGTTACTCTCACTGCCACACCACTGGTAGATATCCTGAAGAAGAGATGGAGAAATACAAATAAATAAATAAAGGGTTTAGGTTTCCAGTGGTAACACTTACTTACAGATATTAATGTCAGTTTGGTGACTAAGGGCTAAATATGTGTACTATCCGTTTGGTGACTAAGGGCTCTATACGTGTATTGATATTCCATTCCAGCTGGGTGATTTCTGGTGTATATAATTTTTACTTTTCATGTTACGTAGCCAAAAGCCCTTCAAGCTTTTAGTGCCAAATCCTAACTTGAGATGCATAGCTTGACATTTTATGCAAATATTCCATTGGCGTCAATGCATGATTAAAAGATGTGAGATACTGCACCTATACGTTTTCATGTTACTTAGCTCGTAGCCCAGATTCCAGTTTACAGTTTTCCAATACTGTAGCCTACATATACACAGGCCAGATCTATATTTCACCTAGGCTGTACTGTAGTGTAAAGTTCTACCTTGCCCAGGTCCACGATGAAGCAGTCTCCCT
Organism: Coregonus lavaretus; assembly: GCF_964263955.1. Classification (NCBI taxonomy): domain Eukaryota; kingdom Metazoa; phylum Chordata; class Actinopteri; order Salmoniformes; family Salmonidae; genus Coregonus; species Coregonus lavaretus. Next base: position 37,815,865 of record NC_140006.1, read on the forward strand.
GGTTGAAGCTGGCCCAGGACAGGGCCACCTCCGTGGCTCGGATGGTCCGCCTCCCCTTGATGTGCAACAGGCGCTTCACGCTCATGTCATTGGTCACAACGTGCTGGAAGCCTGAAGCCACGCCCCCTTGCTGTGATGGGAGGGGTCAAATGAGGTCAAAGATTAAAGATGAGCTCAGAGGCTTGTTCGGTGGTGCGCAATGTTTGAAACCTTGCAGCTTAAAATGTATTACATAGAACTTGCATGATTCCCTATTCGACAAGACAGAGAATAATGTCTGTTCTACACTACAGATTTCTACCTTAATGTGCTGTCATCTGAGCCTTCCTGGTAAACCGCCACACAAAAACATGCATATGGAGGTTAGAGGAAAATATTTAATCATGATAAAAAATCCAAAATGGTGATAGCGGCAACATTGCCCGATCTGAATACGAAACTAGATTTCCGTTTGCAAACCATAGATATCACTGTCCAAACTACAATTTAACTCAAACAATTGTCCATTGGTTTGGGGACAAAAGGGTTTCCCACATTAGCAATTCTTGGTTTTGCTTTTCCTCTCAAGTGCATACAAAGTGTGTTCCCATGTTATGTGGTTATTCAAATTCCCCAAATGATAAACAGATCTACTCTGAGGAAGAGAGTTGTCCTGAGAAAGACGGAGAACTTTCCGTGGCAGAGAAGTAGCCGTGTTTATTTTCATGGAAAGAATGTTTTATGTCTGCAGGGTAACAAAGGCTTCAGATAAGGAGCCCTAGCTTTGGTCCTCTGTTCCCCTCTACCTCTTTTCTCTCCCCTCACTCTTTCTCCCTCTTACCCTCTCTCTCTCTCTCTCTCTCCCCCTCTCTCTTTTTCTCACTATCCAGATGCTTTTTTATCGGCGTGTGTGTTTTGGGGTGGGGTGGGGGGGGGGTAAATGTGGTGTTTTAGTGTAATGAGGATTTCTCATTAAAGTATGACAAAAGTCTCTCTCCCATCTTACCCTTTTCACCTCTTACCTCTCCCTCATAACCCACATCTCTTTCTTTCACTCTCTCCCTCTCTCTCTATTTTTCTCTCTCAAAGACACCGTGTGTAACTCTAAAGTAAAAGGAAGAGTTTCCACACACCAAACATTTCAAAATGGTAAACAGAACTGGGTTAATTACTGTCATCTAAACCAAGGTCTGAGGCTTTTCTGGAAACATAAAACAGACGGTGCGAGGAACAACAACGGGAAAAACTCTCAAACCCCACGGTTGTTGTATTTATAGGGATTTCAAACTGGCTGCCGTTGACATGCTGGTTGCAGTGACTACAGTGGCTGTCACGCCTTTGGATGTAAACATGACAGAGGCTAAGGGGAATATATGTTAATGTCTATGAACTTCAGACTCATTCACTTCATGTCAAAGTTCATGGGATGTCGCTAATGATTAAACCAGTGCTTTAATCATTAGTGACATCCCAGTGAAGTCCAAACCGTATCCAGTTTTTCTATCCACCTGTTATATTCAATCTTATTTTTGGATCAATAATAATGACGACTTAACACTTCTGACCTTATACTGATAGAGTATTCCTTCCTATTGCCTAACGCATTGCCCCAAACAGGAGCGATTGTAACAGAGCTGTGTTGCAGGTTGCTACGACCAACCCCTCTTGCCCTAACCCTTACCTTTCTAATGCACAATAAACCACTTCCTTACCATCAACTAACCCAGTGTTTCCCAAACTCGGTTCTGCCCCCCCACCTAGAACTACACAGCTGATTTAAATAATCACAGCTTGATGATGAGTTGGTTATTTGAATCAGCTGTGTAGTGTTAAAAACCTAAACGTGCACCCAGGGGGTGCCCCAGGACCGAGTTTGGGAAACCCTGAACTAACCCACTGCTCTCATTCAAAGTGTCATTAGTGGACCCTAAATTGGAAGAAAAAACTAATCACTTCCCACTCCACATCTTTCAGCTTTTAGCAGAAGAAGCTGACCTTGTACTTGATGCCAGACTTGAAGTAGCCCAAGAAGGTGATGGACTCGTTGTTCTGGACCTCTCTGAACTGGACCGGCCCTCCGCCCAGGAAGTCATCCAGCTGGGTGGCAAAGATGGCCGCCGCTCCGCTCTCATCCTGAGAACACTCATCCCCTGGAGGAAAGAGAGGAGAGAACGTTAGAAATCATCCACAGAGAAATTGCTAAAACTTGCTTTGACCATGACGGTTAAGTATTGCCTTTCCAAGCCTTTATTCAAACTGTGGAGTATAGTCTAGGTGACTGCCTGTCTTGGTTATAGCCAACTTATTTTGTAATTGCTCCAAGCTAACGGAATGAGACTTCATCCCAATGTGTACAGCCGCTAGTGAAAGTCTACAGCCGCTAGTGAAAGTCTACAGCCGCTAGTGAAAGTCTACAGCCGCTAGTGAAAGTCTACAGCCGCTAGTGAAAGTCTACAGCCGCTAGTGAAAGTCTACAGCCGCTAGTGAAAGTCTACAGCCGCTAGTGAAAGTCTACAGCCGCTAGTGAAAGTCTACAGCCGCTAGTGAAAGTCTACAGCCGCTAGTGAAGGTCTACAGCCGCTAGTGAAAGTCTACAGCCGCTAGTGAAAGTCTACAGCCGCTAGTGAAAGTCTACACGCCGCTTGCACAGTCTTATTTTCCTACCTATCTTCACTACCTACTCCACATTTTCAAAGTGAAAGCAAAATTATAGCACATTTTCCAAATTCATTTAGGATAAAAAACAAACATGTCTTGATTGCATATGTCGTCACACCCCAGAGTTAATACTTGGTTAAAGCAACTTTGGCAGCCATTACAGCTATGAATAATTTTGAATAAGATTCTACCAACTCTCAGGGCAACATACAGTGCCTTCAGAAAGTATTCACACCCCTTGACTTTTTCCACATTTTGTCATGTTACAGCCTGAACTTAAAATTGATTGTGTGTCACTGGCCTACACACAATATGGCATCATGTGAAAGTGGAATCATGTTTTTAGAAATGTTTATAAATTAATTACAAATGAAAAGCTGAAATGTCTTGTCAATAAGTATTCAACCCCTTTGTTATGGCAAGCCTAAATAAGTTCAGGAGTAGAAATGTGCTTAAGTCACATAATAAGTTGCAGGGACTTACTCTGTGTGCATTAATAGTGTTTAACATGATTCTTGAATGACTACCTCATCTCTGTACCCCACACATACAATTATCTGTAAGGTCACTCAGTCGAGCAGTGAATTTCAAATACAGATTCAACCACAAAGACCAGGGAGGTTTTTCAATGCCTCGCAAAGACGGGCACCTATTGGTAGATGGGTAAAACAAAACAAAAAGCAGACATTGAAATCCCTTTGAGCATGGTGAAGTTATTAATTACACTTTGGATGGTGTATCAATCAAATCAAATCAAATGTTATATGCCACATGTGCCGAATACAACAGGTGTAGACATTACAGTGAAATGCTTACTTACAAGCCCTTAACCAACAATGCAGTTTTTAAGAAAATAAAAAGTGCTAAGTAAAAAAAAATTCAAAAAATAATAGATAAGTAAAAAATAAAATAATTATAATAAATAAAGAGCAGCAGTAAAATAAAATAACAGTAGGGAGGCTATATACAGGTGGTACCAGTACAGAGTCAATGTGCTGGGGCACCGGTTAGTCGAGGTAATTGAGGTAATATGTACATGTGGGTAGAGTTAAAGTGACTATGCATAAATAATAAACAGAGTAGCAGCAGCATAAAAGAGGGGGTTGGGTGGGGTGGGGTGGGGGGGCAATGCAAATAGTCTGGGTATACATGAAGAGCTGTTCAGGAGTCTTATGGCTTGAGGGTAGAAGCTGATAAGAAGCCTTTTGGACCTAGACTTGGCGCTCCGGTACCGCTTGCCGTGCGGTAGCAGAGAGAACAGTCTATGACTAGGGTGGCTGGAGTCTTTGACAATTTTTAGGGCCTTCCTCTGACACCGCCTGGTATAGAGGTCCTGGATGGCAGGAAGCTTGGCCCCAGTGATGTACTGGGCCGTAAGCACTACCCTCTGTAGTGCCTTGCGGTCGGAGGCCGAGCAGTTGCCATACCAGGCGGTGATGCAACCAGTCAGGATGCTCTCGATGGTGCAGCTGTATAACCTTTTGAGGATCTGAGGACCCATGCCAAGTATTTTCAGTCTCCTGAGGGGGAATAGGCTTTGTCGTGCCCTCTTCACGACTGTCTTGGTGTGTTTGGACCATGATAGTTTGTTGGTGATGTGGACACCAAGGAACTTGAAGCTCTAAACCTGTTCCACTACAGCCCCGTCGATGAGAATGGGGGCATGCTCAGTCCTCTTTTTTTCCTGTAGTCCACAATCATCTCCTTTGTCTTGATCACGTTGAGGGAGAGGTTGTTATCCTGGCACCACACGGCCAGGTCTCTGACGACCTCCCTATAGGCTGTCTCATCGTTGACGGTGATCAGGCCTACCACTGTTGTGTCGTCGGCAAACTTAATGAGGGTGTTGGAGTCGTGGCTGGCCATGCAGTCATGGGTAAACAGGGAGTACGGGAGGGGACTGAGCACGCACCCCTGAGGGGCCCCCGTGTTGAGGATCAGCGTAGCAGATGTGTTGTTACCTACCCTTACCACCTGGGGGTGGCCCTTCCGTAAGTCCAGGATCCAGTTGCACAGGGAGGTGTTTAGTCCCAGGGTCCTTAGCTTATTGATGAGCTTTGAGGGCATAATGGTGTTGAACGCTGAGCTGTAGTCAATTAATAGCATTCTCATGTAGGTGTTCCTCTTGTCCAGGTGGGAAAGGGCAGTGTGGAGTGCAATAGAGATTGCATCATCTGTGGATATGTTGGGGCGGTATGCAAATTGGAGTGGGTCTAGGGTTTCTGGGATAATGGTGTTGATGTGAGCCATGACCAGCCTTTCAAAGCACTTCATGGCTACAGACGTGAGTGCTACGGGTCGGTAGTCATTTAGGCAGGTTATCTTAGTTTCTTGGGCACAGGGACTATGGTGGTCTGCTTGAAACATGTTGGTATTACAGACAGTCACTTTCCAGTTGGTCAGCGCATGCTCGGAGTACACGTCCTTGTAATCCGTCTGGCCCTGGAGCCTTGTGAATGTTGACCTGCTTAAAAGTATTACTCACATCGGCTACGGAGAGCGTGATCACATAGTCATCCGGAACAGCTGATGCTCTCATGCATGCTTCAGTGTTGCTTGCCTCGAAGCGAGCATAGAAGTGATTTAGCTCGTCTGGTAGGCTTGTGTCACTGGGCAGCTCACAGCTGTGCTTCCCTTTGTAGTCTGTAATAGTTTTCGAGCTCTGCCACATCCGACGACAAGGATTAGTGGGAAAAGTTGCAGTGGACTACTTTCTGAACACGGTCAGTGTGAACCGGAGTGACTTGACACAACGGGCCAAACAAGCAGTAGCTACAAACAAAACGGAAACGATTTTGGTCGTTTTGTGGTCGTAGCATCATGTTATGGGTATGCTTGTCACCGGCAGCGACTGGGGAGTTTGTCAGAATAAAATTAAAATAAAAAAGGAGTAAAGCCCAGATAAAAGGTTAGAGGAAACCATGCTTCAGTCTTCTGAATATCTAACCCTGGGATAGTTTTATTTTCATTGGAACAATTACACAAATGTTTATGCCAAAGACACACTAGAATGGCTTTCCAATAGGTGATGAGCGTTCCAGAATGGTCCGGTCTCAGTCCTGACTTAAATCTGTTTGAAAACAAGAGACAAGGTTTGAATATTGCTGTCCATCAATGATTCCTTACCAAATGTACTGAGCTTGAGCAATTTTGACATAAACAATGGATATGTTGCCCAAGAGTTGTGCAAAGTTGGTAGAATCTTTGATTTACAGCTGTAATGGCTGCCAAAGGTGCTTTCACCAAGTAGTAACTCTGTGGTGTGAAGACATATGCAATCAAGACATCTTAGTTTTGTAAAAAAACTATATTAATTTGGAAAATGTTCTAAAAATGTTATTTCACTTTGTAAAATGTTGAGTACGTTTTGTAAATCGGTAGGAAAAAAACAATCCTATTTAATATTTTTTTATTTTTTTATTTTAAGGCACCGAAATGTGAAGACTGTTCAGGGAGTGTGTAGACTTTCACTGGGTACTGTACATACAAATAATGAGTATATGAAAATGCTTTATTTTAGAACTGATTTGATCGGCTTCAACAAACACTCCACCAAGAACCAGAATGTCCTCTTTACAACGGCTAAATATGGTTTGAGTTTGGCCCTGGGGCTCCAACATGGGGTTGAAAAATGGTGAAACTATGGGGTGGAGTCGTTTGCAACTGTGCGTTGATCCCTCTCAGATCTCAAATGGGAATGATAGAGAATGTTAGATCAGAAAGGCTGCCACCACAGCAAAGAACTGAAGCCTCGATCAGAAGGTTAGCTAGGCACCACATAAACCTGTCCAGACCCAGGCCTCTCTATTGTGGCTGGGTAATGACTAACAGGCACTGGTATGCTATGTGTGTGAGCCAGCAGCATGCACACTGGGTTCACTCTGGTTTGTCTCAGTGAAAAGTCGAACTGACAAACTAGACATTTATAGAGAGGAGAGTCGGAGGGAAGAGGAGAGGAAGACAGAGAGAGAGAGAGATGAGAGGAAAGGAAAGAGAGATGAGAGGAAAGGGAAGAGAGATGAAAGGAAAGGAAAGAGAGATGAAAGGAAAAAGAGAAAGAGACAGACAGTGAGAAGGAAGGAGAGGAGAGGAGATGAGAGAGTGTAGTGTATACTCTCTCTCCTACATGTAATTACTTGTGGGTGTCACGCCCTGACTCAGGGGACTCGTATATGTTGAGTCAGGGTGTGTATGTTCTATGTTGTGTATTTCTATGTTGTGGTTCTAGTATGTATAGATCTATGTTGGCCGGTGTGGTTCCCAATCAGAGGCAGCTGTCGCTCGTTGTCTCTGATTGGGGATCATACTTAGGCAGCCCATTGGCACTGTGTAGTTGTGGGATCTTGTTCCGTGTAAGGTTTGTTTTGTGTGTAACCGTTGGACTTCACGTTTCGTTTTGTTTGTTGTGTGTTTATTAGCTTAAATAAACATGTACGCATATCACGCTGCGCCTTGGTCTGACCCGTCATTAAACGAACGTGACAGAAGATCCCACCAAACGAGGACCAAGCAACGTGCCCAGGCGGAGCGAAGGGCCATGTCACAGGTGGGCAATTTGTGGTCATGGGAAGAGATATTTGCGGGGAGAGGACCATGGGCTAAGGTAGATGCCCAGGCAGGAGAGGAGCAACGGCAACACGGAGGAGGCCGGTCGAGGAGGAAGCCCGAGAAGCAGCCCCAAGAAAAAAAATTGGGGGGGGCACATGGGATGGTTGGCGGAGCCTAGTGTCAGAGCAGAGCCAACTCCCTGTACTCACGCGAGGAAGCGTATGACTGGGTAGGCTCCGTGTTATGCGGAGCTACGTACTGTGTCGCCAGTGCGCCGGCACAGTCCTGTGCTTGCACCACGCACGTGCCGTGTGTAGATGGGCATCCAGCCAGGACAGGGTGTGCCGGCTCAACGCTCCTGGTCTCCAGTACGCCTCCTCGGTCCCGCATATCCTGCGCCAGTTCTACGAACTGTATCGCCAGTGCGCGTGCACAGCCCAGTGCGTCCTGTGCTGATGCCTCACACTTACTGTGCAGAAGTAGGCATTCAGCCAGAATGGGTTGTGCCAGCTCTCCGCTCCAGACCTCCAGTCCGCCTCCACAGTCCGGCCCTGCCCGGCCTATTCCTGCTCCTTGCACCAAGCCAGTGGTGCGCGTCGCCAGCCCGGCCCGGCCTGTTCCTGCTCCTCGCACCAAGCCAGTGGTGCGCGTCGCCAGTCCGGCCCGGCCTGTTCCTGCTCCTCGTACCAAGCCAGTGGTGCACGTTGCCAACCCGGCCCGGCCTGTTCCTGCTCCTCGTACCAAGCCAGTGGTGCGCGTCGCCAACCCGGCCCGGCCTGTTCCTACTCCCCGCACCAAGCCAGTGGTGCGCGTCGCCAGCCCGGCCCTGCCTGTTCCTGCTCCTCGCACCAGGCCAGTGGTGCGCGTCGCCAGCCCGGCCCGGCCTGTTCCTGCTCCTCGCACCAAGCCAGTGGTGCATGTGTCCAGTCCGGCACGGCCCGTGCCTGTTCCACCGGTGCCTGGTCCGGCACCGGTCAGCTGCTCCACTCTGGAGCCAGAGCAGTCCGCTCCACCGGTGCCTGATCCAGCTCCGGTCAGCTGCTCCACTCCGGAGCCAGAGCAGTCCGCTCCACCGGGGTCCAGTCCAGCTCCGGTCAGCGGCTCCACTCCGGAGCCAGAGCAGTCCGCTCCACCGGTGCCTGATCCAGCTCCGGTCAGCTGCTCCACTCCGGAGCCAGAGCAGTCCGCTCCACCGGGGTCCAGTCCAGCTCCGGTCAGCGGCTCCACTCCGGAGCCAGAGCAGTCCGCTCCACCGGTGCCCAGTTCAGCTCCAGTCAGCTGCTCCACTCCGGAGCCAGAGCAATCCGCTCCACCGGGGTCCAGTCCAGCTCCGGTCAGCGGCTCCACTCCGGAGCCAGAGCAGTCCGCTCCACCGGTGCCTGATCCAGCTCCGGTCAGCGGCTCCACTCCGGTGCCAGAGCAGTTCGCTCCACCGTCGTCGGGTCCAGCTCCAGTCAGCGGCTCCAGCCCAGACCCAGACGTCAGCCCCTCTCCAGGTTCGGGGTCTCTCACACCAGGGTCCAGACAGGGTCTGGAGTATCGTGGGAGGAAGGAGAGGGGAAGCAGCGCGCTGAGGTCCAGACCGGACCAGGGGCGCAACAGGGAGGCGGAGAGTAAGTGGTCGTCCCACCCGGCCCCTACCCTGGTATGTAAAGGTTGTGCGGTCGGAGTCCGCACCTTTTGGGGGGGGTACTGTCACGCCCTGACTCAGGGGACTCGTACAGTGGGGGAAAAAAGTATTTAGTCAGCCACCAATTGTGCAAGTTCTCCCACTTAAAAAGATGAGAGAGGCCTGTAATTTTCATCATAGGTACACGTCAACTATGACAGACAAATTGAGAAAAAAAAATCCAGAAAATCACATTGTAGGATTTTTAATGAATTTATTTGGTGGAAAATAAGTATTTGGTCACCTACAAACAAGCAAGATTTCTGGCTCTCACAGACCTGTAACTTCTTCTTTAAGAGGCTCCTCTGTCCTCCACTCGTTACCTGTATTAATGGCACCTGTTTGAACTTGTTATCAGTATAAAAGACACCTGTCCACAACCTCAAACAGTCACACTCCAAACTCCACTATGGCCAAGACCAAAGAGCTGTCAAAGGACACCAGAAACAAAATTGTAGACCTGCACCAGGCTGGGAAGACTGAATCTGCAATAGGTAAGCAGCTTGGTTTGAAGAAATCAACTGTGGGAGCAATTATTAGGAAATGGAAGACATACAAGACCACTGATAATCTCCCTCGATCTGGGGCTCCACGCAAGATCTCACCCCGTGGGGTCAAAATGATCACAAGAACGGTGAGCAAAAATCCCAGAACCACACGGGGGGACCTAGTGAATGACCTGCAGAGAGCTGGGACCAAAGTAACAAAGCCTACCATCAGTAACACACTACGCCGCCAGGGACTCAAATCCTGCAGTGCCAGACGTGTCCCCCTGCTTAAGCCAGTACATGTCCAGGCCCGTCTGAAGTTTGCTAGAGTGCATTTGGATGATCCAGAAGAGGATTGGGAGAATGTCATATGGTCAGATGAAACCAAAATAGAACTTTTTGGTAAAAACTCAACTCGTCGTGTTTGGAGGACAAAGAATGCTGAGTTGCATCCAAAGAACACCATACCTACTGTGAAGCATGGGGGTGGAAACATCATGCTTTGGGGCTGTTTTTCTGCAAAGGGACCAGGACGACTGATCCGTGTAAAGGAAAGAATGAATGGGGCCATGTATCGTGAGATTTTGAGTGAAAACCTCCTTCTATCAGCAAGGGCATTGAAGATGAAACGTGGCTGGGTCTTTCAGCATGACAATGATCCCAAACACACCGCCCGGGCAACGTAGGAGTGGCTTCGTAAGAAGCATTTCAAGGTCCTGGAGTGGCATAGCCAGTCTCCAGATCTCAACCCCATAGAAACTCTTTGGAGGGAGTTGAAAGTCCGTGTTGCCCAGCGACAGCCCCAAAACAGATAGAATAACTGTATTTTTCCCTATGGAACATTGCTATTTCAATATCATGTGAAAATATATTCTTATTATAATGATATTATATATACAGTACAATGCACAGTACAAATACACTGTCAAAATCAATGTCCTATTCTGTGAATGTTACATTTTTCTGTGTATGTTCAATATTTCCTATGAATGGTTCCTCTGTTGCTTTATGGTAATGAAGTAAGGAAAAAAACCTGCGTCCTTGGAGAAATGCTAAGAGGTGGTACTGTTCGTAGACCTGAAATAGTCCTAAAAAAGAGGTGGTACTGTTCGTGGACCTGAAATAGTCCTAAAAAAGAGGTGGTCTGCACTACTTCAATTATTAAGGTGAAAACAACTAACATGTTCTTCCATTTCAGACATTGCTCAATAGTACAGTGGACCTTTGCTTCCTCTACTTTTCCATTATGGAAATGACTTCCACACTGCACCACTTTGTCTGAGTGTCCCCAGCCTGAAAGAGAGAAAGAGAGAGATGGAAAAGAAAGAGGAAGAGAAGGAGGAGAGAAGAATAGTGTGAGTCACTTCCGACTGGTCATTGCATCGTAGGAGGGTGTAGAAACATTAGTGTGGAAACATAGGGAGAATCTCAATTGCATACTCCTCGGGTCCTCTCTCCTTGCCTCTTTCTCAAAACCCATTGGAGGAGAAGGACAGAGGGGCGGGATCTCTGGCTTTCTCATCCAATGGGTTTTGAGAAGGAGGTGAGGAGAGAAGACGCAAGGAGTAAGCAATTGAGATTTTCCCTATGTTTCCACACTAATGTTTCTACACCCTCCTACGATGCAATGACCAGTCGGAAGTGACTCACACTATTCTTCTCTTCTCCTCCGCGATGGAGAGAGAGAGATGGAGGGATCACCCTCAAACATCAGTGGATCTTCCCTTGTCTGTTTAGGTGGGTACACTCATCAGGGCATCCTCAAGTGCACTCTCTCTCTCTCTCTCCACTCTCTGCCAAGGAGTTCCATGGCCACATAAAGCTCGAGCGAGGCCCTAGCACAGATAGAACAATGAGTCAGATATTTTACCAGATGTATAAATGTGAAGCATCCGGTTGGCGTTTCTACTCACTACCAAATATGGTGATGAGAGGAAGCCAAGTGGCCGGCAGTCGGTGAAGATGGAGCGAGATGGATTTTGGCCGATATTCTGCTAATTTTCTCATTGATTAAACATTTGATCTCCATACAGTATTCTGTTTCCAAAACTAGATCTGTAACGAACAGAGTGGACTGTGTTTTGTAGACTTTAGCCTTTGCCAAAGTAAAAAAAAAATGAAGTTGTTTAGAAGGAGTGCCAGGGTGAATTGAGTTATTGCACACTTGCACTTCACAGAGTAAGCACTCCCTAAAGCAAATATGCAAATAAATGCTAGAACGCGCCAATAGAATCTCACTAGCTGGTGCTTGGCTCTGCCCATCTCCTTGCTTGTTCTGCCCACTATGATTTAATTTGCTCCCATTGGAAACTACAGGGTCTGGTCTATCTTGGGTTAGTTATAAAAATATTTGGCCCTAGGTAATAAAATAAGGAAAGTGCTATATTCCTTAAAATTCGATTTGAATTGATTATGCATACATTCATATTTTATTTCCATATAACCCTGGCTGATATAACCCCTGAGAGGATGTAATAATTTGATACATTGTGAATCTGGCCATTTCACTCTCAAAAACAGGTCATCCCAGAGCCCAATCATAGAATTAAACTAAACAATGTATTGTACATACAGTGGGGATAAAAAGTATTTAGTCAGCCACCAATTGTGCAAGTTCTCCCACTTAAAAAGATGAGAGAGGCCTGTAATTTTCATCATAGGTACACGTCAACTATGACAGACAAATTGAGGAAAGAAAATCCAGAAAATCACATTGTAGGATTTTTAATGAATTTACTTGCAAATTATGGTGGAAAATAAGTATTTGGTCACCTACAAACAAGCAAGATTTCTGGCTCTCACAGACCTGTAACTTCTTCTTTAAGAGGCTCCTCTGTCCTCCACTCGTTACCTGTATTAATGGCACCTGTTTGAACTTGTTATCAGTATAAAAGACACCTGTCCACAACCTCAAACAGTCACACTCCAAACTCCACTATGGCCAAGACCAAAGAGCTGTCAAAGGACACCAGAAACAAAATTGTAGACCTGCACCAGGCTGGGAAGACTGAATCTGCAATAGGTAAGCAGCTTGGTTTGAAGAAATCAACTGTGGGAGCAATTATTAGGAAATGGAAGACATACAAGACCACTGATAATCTCCCTCGATCTGGGGCTCCACGCAAGATCTCACCCCGTGGGGTCAAAATGATCACAAGAACGGTGAGGAAAAATCCCAGAACCACACGGGGGGACCTAGTGAATGACCTGCAGAGAGCTGGGACCAAAGTAACAAAGCCTACCATCAGTAACACACTACGCCACCAGGGACTCAAATCCTGCAGTGCCAGACGTGTCCCCCTGCTTAAGCCAGTACATGTCCAGGCCCGTCTGAAGTTTGCTAGAGTGCATTTGGATGATCCAGAAGAGGATTGGGAGAATGTCATATGGTCAGATGAAACCAAAATAGAACTTTTTGGTAAAAACTCAACTCGTCGTGTTTGGAGGACAAAGAATGCTGAGTTGCATCCAAAGAACACCATACCTACTGTGAAGCATGGGGTGGAAACATCATGCTTTGGGGCTGTTTTTCAGCAAAGTGACCAGGACGACTGATCCGTGTAAAGGAAAGAATGAATGGGGCCATGTATCGTGAGATTTTGAGTGAAAACCTCCTTCCATCAGCAAGGGCATTGAAGATGAAACGTGGCTGGGTCTTTCAGCATGACAATGATCCCAAACACACCGCCGGGCAACGAAGGAGTGGCTTCGTAAGAAGCATTTCAAGGTCCTGGAGTGGCCTAGCCAGTCTCCAGATCTCAACCCCATAGAAAATCTTTGGAGGGAGTTGAAAGTCTGTGTTGCCCAGCGACAGCCCCAAAACATCACTGCTCTAGAGATATGCATGGAGGAATGGGCCAAAATACCAGCAACAGTGTGTGAAAACCTTGTGAAGACTTACAGAAAACGTTTGACCTGTGTCATTGCCAACAAAGGGTATATAACAAAGTATTGAGAAACTTTTGTTATTGACCAAATACTTATTTTCCACCATAATTTGCAAATAAATTCATTAAAAATCCTACAATGTGATTTTCTGGATTTTTTTTCCTCATTTTGTCTGTCATAGTTGACGTGTACCTATGATGAAAATTACAGGCCTCTCTCATCTTTTTAAGTGGGAGAACTTGCACAATTGGTGGCTGACTAAATACTTTTTTCCCCCACTGTATATGTTGAGTCAGGGTGTGTATGTTCTATGTTGTGTATTTCTATGTTGTGGTTCTAGTATGTATAGATCTATGTTGGCCGGTGTGGTTCCCAATCAGAGGCAGCTGTCGCTCGTTGTCTCTGATTGGGGATCATACTTAGGCAGCCCATTGGCACTGTGTAGTTGTGGGATCTTGTTCCGTGTAAGGTTTGTTTTGTGTGTAACCGTTGAACGTCACGGTTCGGTTTGTTTGTTGTGTGTTTATTAGCTTAAATAAACATGTACGCATATCACGCTGTGCCTTGGTCTGACCCGTCATTAAACGAACGTGACAGTGGGCTTTCTTTGAAGATGTGCACTAGCATGTACCATGCCCAGAAAGCTCTTTGCCAACTGAATCAAGCTAATCGACAAGAGGGGAAATAGAATTACACAAATTAATTTCACAAGTCCATGTGAGTACCAGGAAGGAGAGTTTCAACACTCCTGTTATCTCAACACTTAGATACAGCGTCAGGGTGATGTATGTTGTTGTAAATGCTTTCTCAGGTATGTGGTCTCGTGTGTGTGTTGAGAAAGAGGAACATTTCCTGCTAAGCAATACTTGTTATATGCAGATTCAGTGTCTACAGTATGTGTATATTTGACCATAGCTATAGGGTATGTATACACATGCACCATAACAATAACCACAGGTATTTCTACATTATTTTTACCATGCAAATTCACACGGCCTTTCGTGGTAGAGACTGTGCAATAAAATAGCAAGTATTGTAGAAGAATCTTACTGTCGATGTGGAACTGAAATGGTTTTGGTGTAACTGGTGATGAGGAAAGAAAGGCACTTCTACTCAGTGTTTTAATAGGGTCTATTTGTCTCTGTAATGCCTGCTGTATCTCTCACCAAGGGGTTGGAACTGAAATTATTTTCCAATTGTTTAGTTCTGAACAAAACCATTTTTTAGTTTGTTCCGTTCCAACCAGCAAAATATATTTCTGAGCTGGTTCAAAGCCCCCAAAAAGTACCAGTTTATATCGTTCCTTTCTGTTCCCTTTTAAACCTCTGAAATGGTAATTGTTTTACATTTAGTTCAACATTAAATTACTTAACCAATCATGCAGTGCGGATAGAGCAGCTTGCTATGGAGCGGGCAAGCTATAGCTCAGTGAGAAGCAACCGACATTTTGCGGGTGGGGAGAGAGCGACAGAGGGTGGAGTAGGAGGCTTGGCTTGAAGCGCTGGGCATCTTGTTATGACATGGTTTATCTGAATTAGGCCCACATAATTATACCTACGGAGGAGCGGCTTCTAGGGTTACTTTGAGGAATCTTATGTCTGTTTGTCTGTAGGTGTGTGTGGTGTGTACTGTATGTGTGTGTACGAGCGTGCTTGTCTTACCCATCCACATGTGAATGTAGTGGGAGGGGGCTTTGGTTGTGTAGAGCAGCAGATAGGCATCTCCTGTGTAGAAGTTGCCGTGCAGGGCCTTGGGGACAGGCTTCAGGTCCATGTTCTCAATACGCCACACCTGCAGCCCTGTCTCCTTCCCTGCAGCCTCAAACTCCTTGTGTGACACCATGACAGCTCTGCAGAGAGAGAGAGAGAGACCAAAGCTATGTTTATATAGGTGTCAAGGTCATAAACCCTGCCTATGTTTACAACTTCTCTTCTTAAAGGTTCAATATGCAGAAATCTCTCCATTTCCTGGTTGCAAAAATTCTAATAGTTTGCCTAATTTCAGTTTATGTAACAAAACAAGCAAGTATAGTGTAGAGAATCATTGTATTATCTAAACCGCTGTGAAAAATATTTTCCATAACCAAAAATATTGTATTTTCAGCTGTTTGAAAGTTGTTTAAAAAAAACGAAAGTAAAAGACACAAAAAACAAAATGTAAGAACAGGAAGCATAGAAATGGCGCACATAAAACCGATCTACCGCTTCAACGGCTTGCCTTCAACGAGAATGGCAGATCTATAACACCTATTTCTATGTGAATTTGGTCACCCAAAAAAGTGACATATTGCAGCTTTAAATAAACAAACTTATCATGGTGCATTACATCATATTTTTCAGATCAGAGAGTGGTTTGCTAGTGTCATGTAGCCTATGGGCTCTATTTTAACAAACCTACCTCAATGGTCAATCTAAGCGCAGGCGGTAGCGCTATAGGTTCAGGGGTGTGTCAGAAATATTTTTGCTATTTTCACTATCATAATTATTGGCGCACTTGCTGGCTTTGGCGCGAAAAGGCTGGGTTTTGATGAATAAACAAGTTGTGGGTGTGTCAGAGGCCCCTCACTGGCCAATCAGAACATGCTCCATGGTGAAACGTGGTTACTTCAAGTTGTGTACTTACAGTCTTTTATGTATTGCCTTAGAATCAACTCCAATTCCAATGTTAGTCCGTTTATAGTTTGTTAAATGGCTTACAGAAACAAAATGTAGACCTATTTGAACTGGCTAGCCAGCTAACTTAACGTTAGCTAGCTAGCTAATGTTGGGTTCTATTTTTCTCATAATTGGATCTGTATGTGATGAATAGCTTGGAAGGAATGCATTAATGAACTATACTGATATAAATTGTTTCACATAACAGGCTGTTGTTATTCATGTAAGGAACGTTAGGGGTAGGACAGATAAGACTTGTATTTCTTACAGATACGAACACTCTCTCTTTGTAGTCTGTGAAACTGTCCTTGAACATGGAGTACAGTGGAATGGTGTCTTTTGGGTGCTGACTCCGCAGGTTATTATCATAGCAACTATGCCTGGCAACAAATGGAATGCCGAGGAGTTGGGACCAACCCCTGCGCCAACGGATTGGCTGAACCACACTCAGTCCTTTGCTCTGGTTGGCCAACAGAAGAAGTGGAGGCTTTCTGTCAGAGTATTTGAAGAAGAACTTAGAACAATGGATCAGTTCTCAGAGTGCCCTGCGTGGTATCTCAGCGGACCCGTATATACGAACCTTCATACTTATCATACATACATTTTGCATATAATAAATTAAGCTTGGATTGAAGATCTCTTGATTCTTATTCCAATACCAGATTTGAATTACGCAATTTCTAACACTAACAAGCTAGAAACAAACCAAAACATTGTTTAGAAAGTTGCTTTTAGTTGCCTGGTTTCCTAGATTGACATATACTAAATTCATTTTTAAACAGATGGGTTTATTGGTGTTAAAATACAACAGTTATGCTATTTTGGACCACCAGGCTGCTGATGTCGTCATGCAGCCTGTCGTTTTTGTGTTTATACTTTTTCATAACGACAACGACAAGTTTGATGTCGGACGACAATAGAATGTTGATGATGTCACTGCGACAACTGTCTACAGACATGTCGATAGACGTAGTATAAACCAGCCTTTAGTCTTGAAATCTTTGGTTGTTTAGTACACTACTGTACTCACTCTGTATAGCACATGGCCTCACATGAATCCTTAAAGAGATGGGTGGGGCTAAGGCTTAAGAGGGTGTGAATTATGCTGAATGGGTGTAGACAAAGAGGAGCTCTCCAGTAGGTGTACCAAAACATTAAAGAGCCATTTTCTCAAAAGTGGGGTTAGATGTTTTTTTATTTTTTTTATCAACTTTCAAAGCAGAATTACTTTCCCATTGTTCCTCAACTGTAGTGTATGGTATACCATTTTCTAGCTCTGAGTCTCTACTTTTATCCAATGTAAAAAAACACAATTTCAAATTTTGCTACATAAGATCGAACCGGTCGGTCACAAATGATCATACAAAGTTAATATCTAATACTTAATTTCAGACTATTGTTGGCCGGAAACTGCTGGGCACAGACCAAAAATAGTTAAACTAACATTGTACTATTTCTGTCACTCATTCAGTCAATAGATTCAATAGGATGTAGTGTAAGGGTCGGGATACTTTGACTTTTAAATGTTTATTAATCTATGGAGGAAACCCCTGAATCTGACACTGACAGACCTAGATTGAGAGATTATGTAGGGATTATGCCAACTACAGATTGTAGCTCCTCTCCCAGAACCAAGATTTGCTACCACAGGCCCATGATGTGAAATTGTGATGACATAACCCTGGCTTTGGTATGCTTTCTTGACTTTTAAATGACACAGGGAAGATGAGGGAGATTAAACTGAAAATAGAAGCAAGGATAACATTTTATGTGCCTAATAATTCTGAAACCAGTGTGAATGCTATTGAAGCCATGCAATTACTTAAAACAACGTGGACTGCAAATGGGTTCAAATTAACGTATTTAGTAAAGATAGGTCTACATTTTGTTATTTCGTTTCTGTAAGCCATTTAACAAACTATAACGGACTAACATTGGAATTGGAGTTGATTCCAAGGCAATACATAAAAGACTGTAAGTACACAACTTGAAGCAACCACATAGGAGCAGGAGGTAGCGCCCGACATCATGCATACTTTTTTTCTCTCAAAATAAGAACGTTTAGCCTGTTGTGCTGTTTCAGATGGCCGTGACCAAAGAGCAGCAAGTCACTGAAGTCAAAATGTTACAGAACGAGAATGACTTGCTTGTTCATTTCTGACCTTCCCTGGGAAATGTTATCAAGCCGAGTAGTATGAACTGTCCATGAACGACTCTCAATATGATAGGCCTATTTACACTTCATTGATAAAGCTGGTCAAATAAAGGCATTTGTTTGGCTATTAGTCAACTGCGTAAAGAGTTGAAGAGATCATGTTTCAGTCGATCTCTGTTCAAATTTAAAACAGGAATAGAGCGAATTCACGGTCGGTCACACACATCTGGATATGAAATCATTTGGAACTTTGCGCAAAATGTTGGGAATAATTAAATCCAAACATCAACAGTGACTACAATTGCGCACGATAATTTTGACAAAACTCGATAAAAGTTTAGCCGTAATAAAGTTTCCATAGACAATTGGAGGTTCAAACAACAAGTCTCGCAACATTGTAATAAAATGCATTGGAACAAAGAATCAAAGTGCACCAAATTATAATGCAAAATTAATTAATATCAAAAGTAACTCACGGTTTGACAGATGTGTAACGGAGAATTAGAGAATGTGTGCTGTGTGAGCAGAAACAGATGTGGACGCTGATACAACTTCTCAAAGCGCCTGTTCATTGCATGTGGGAGTGTTTTTAGCACTTTATTGGTCTGGCATTGAAGCACCACATTGATTGGTCGACAATCAAAGCCATAAAAAAAAAAGAGCTGTATAGGAAATCTAATGCCATTTAATTCGTCACATGCTTCGTAAACAACAGGTGTGGACTAACAGTGGAACGCATACCTACGGGTCCTTCCCAACAATGCAGAGAGAAAGAAAATAGAGAAATAATAGAAAAGTAAAACATAATAATAAAAGTAATAATAGATACACAATGAGTGACCATAACTTGGCTATATACAAGGGGTACCAGTACCGAGTCGATGTGCAGGGGTACGAGGTAACTGAGGTAGATATGTACAGTACATATAACTAGGAATAAAGTTACAGATAGTAAACTGTAGCAGCATATGTGATGAGTCAAAAATGTTGGCGAAAAAAGGTGTCAAAGCAGATAGTTAAATAGTTAACCAAATGGCTACCTGGACTGACTATTTAGCAGTCTTATTATGGCTTGGGGGGAGACGCTGTTCAGGGTCCTGCTGGTTCCAGACTTGGTGCATCGGTACCACTTGCCGTGCGGTAGAAGAGAGAACAGTTTATGACTTGGGTGGCTGGAGTCTTTGACAATTTTTAGGGCCTTCCTCTGACACCGTATAGAGGTCCTGGATGGCAGCGATCTCGGCCCCAGTGATGTACTGGGCCATACGCACTACCCTCTGTAGCGCCTTGTGGTCGGATGACAAGCAGTTCGTTTCCATACCAAGCGGTGATGCAGCCAGTCAAGATGCTCTCAATGGTGCAGCCGAAATAACTTTTTGAGGATCTGAGAGCCCATGCCAAATCTTTTCAGCCTCCTGACGGGGAAGGCAGTTGTCGTGTCCTCTTCACGACTGTGTTGGTGTGTTTGGACCATGATAGATCCTTAATGATGTGGACACCAAGGAACTTGAAGCTCTCGACCCGTTCCTCTACAGCCCCGTCGATGTGAATGAGGGCCGTTCCCTGTAGTCCACGATCGGCTCCTTTGATTTGCTGACGTTGAGGGAGAAGTTGTAGAAAATTATACATCAATCACTATAGAAAAAGTGGTCTCTTGTGTTCGACCATAATGTAACATAATAAGGCAGTGCATACCGTAGCCTACAGTAGGCTGTGTTTCATGTCCTGTAGGATACATAGTCTACATACTTTCTTGCACACCCACGCACGCACGCACACAGGCACACACACGGAGGCTGCAGCCAATCATTTCCATCGATAAATGGACAGGGAAGGTCAGAAATGAACAAGCAAGTCATTCTCGTTCTGTAACATTTTGACTTCAGTGATTTGCTGCTCTTTGGTCACGGCCAGCTGAAACAGCACTACAGGCTAAACGTTCTTATTTTGAGAGAAAAAAGTAGGCATGATGTCGTGCGCTACCTCCTGGTCAAATCAAATCAAATTGTATTGGTTGCATACACATATTTTGTGGATGTTCTTGCGGGTGTAGCGAAATGCTTATGTTCCTAGCTCCAACAGTGCAGTAATACCTAACAATACAAAACAATACACGCAAATCCCAAAAATAAAAAGGAATTAAGAAATATTAGAATGAGCAATGTCAGAGCCCGGAATATAAATATATGTGTACAGTATATGAGGGTGTATGTACACATTATGGGCAGTATATGAATAGAAAAGGTGTGTACAGCAGTAGTTATATATGATGAGCCTTGACTAGAATACAGTAATACATATGAAGTGGGTAAAACAGTATGTAAATATTATTAAAGTGACCAGTGTTCAATTACTATGTACATAGGGCAGCAGTCGCTGCAACCTGGTATCAGAGCATTTCGTATTATTCTGTAACTAAATCCGAGACACTATTTAGTATGATACGTTTCGTATGGTATGTATTAATTTGTGGATGTCCATCACCCATTTCGTATGATATGTTAAGAATGACAAAACATACTATATGTTGCGAATTTGCAAAACGTATGATGTTACGAATTCTAGCTAGGTGGCTAATGTTAGCTAGCTGGCTAACGTTAGCTAGAATAGGGGTTAGGGTAAAGGTTAAGTTTAGGAGTTAGGTTAAAGGGTTAGGGGAGGGGTTAGCTAAAATGGTTAAGGTTAGGGTTAGCTAAAATTGTTAGGGTTAGCTAACATGCTAGGTAGTTGCAAAGTAGCTAAAATGCTAAAGTTGTCCGCGATGAGATTCGAACTCGCAACCTTTGGGTTGCTAGATGTTCGTGTTATACGACCAAACACCCTACTTTAATTTTTGCCTTAAGTAACCATTTGTCTTATGTAACATACCAAACATAACATTACTGTTACGTTCTCCCTCGGGTGTAGTTCGTCTGAGGAGGAGATGTAAATGCCTGTGCCTGCGCACACAATGTAAACTAGATGGATGGGGAAGAAATGTGGGATGTAATGAACTAAAATAACCAGACAACAACCAGATCTCAAGGTTATCCCTCGGGGGACGTTCAGTAAGGTATTTACATTACATTTTACTTAAAATATACAACACCCATAAAGAAACAGTAATGAAACAAAAATCAATCAAACAAACCAGGGAAGGTAAGAGAAGGGAATGTTTGGGAACGGGTTCCAATTAATGAAAATAAACAAAAGGTCCCTCCTCTTCTACACGCCTAATCCTTCCTATCACTAACCCTAACCCACTTTCCTACCTGTTTACCAAAAAATACAGGGGTGACACCCGCCCGGCTAACCTAGTGTGTAAAACAATGGTTTATCTACGTGGGAATGTACACCCATGGGAAGATCTACCTTTCCCTTCTCCAGGACCTAGGTAGGGTGGAGTACATCAGGAGGACAGGCTGGAACACAAACAAAGATAAATTAACACAGCCAAACAACAAGTGTCCTCCCTCTTCAAGCTCTCTCGTCAATCAGCTACAGCTGCCAGGACTCCGGACCGAAGCCCACCATCGTCAGCCGCAACTCAGCACACCTGTAATGCCCAGAACACACAAACAAACTACAAAGGAAAACGGGGAGAACAAAAAACACGTCACACGTAACAATTACATTTACATCATTTAGCAGATGCTCTTATCCAGAGCGACTTACAAATTGGTACATACAGTATTATACTAATTTGAGTGTCCCGGATTTACGTTTACTATGTTACATCTAGTCTATGAGACCAGGCTGGTCTCTAAGGTGCAGGGTAGAGTACCAGGTGGTAGCTGGCTAGAAAAGGTGACTAACGTTCAGCATTGTCTCCGTCTTCTAGATGGTAGCGGGGTGAACAGGCCGTGGCTTGGGTGGCTGAGGTCCTTGATGATCTTCTTGGCATCTGTAGAAGTTTGTGAGGGTCTTAGGGGCCAAGCCACATTTCTTCAGCCTCCTGAGGTTGAAGAGGCACTGCTGTGCCTTCTTCACCACACTGTCTGTGTGGATGGACCATTTCAGGTTGTCAGTGATGTGCACACCAAGGCTTTTCACCCTCTCCACTGCGGCCCTGTCGATGTGGATGGGGGCGTGCTCCCTCTGCTGTCTCCTGAAGTCCACGATCAGCTCCTTCAATTTGTTGACGTTGAGGGAGAGGATATTTTCTTGGCACCACTCCGCAATGGCCCTCACCTCCTCTCTGTAGGCTGTCTTGTCGTTATTGGTAATCAGGCAGGCCTACCGCACTAGTGTAGTGTTTAGGCTGTGTTTGACTGTCTAAAGGCCTGCAGACTAGAAGTAGCCTAGCAAACAAAAGACAACTTTGGGTTTCTGTTTAAAGCCAATGGAGCATGTCAATGTCAACAGTGCAGCAGGAGGTGTAGCCTAACACATTAGCTGGGACATTGGAGAATGCTCCACACAATAACCAGTTCAGTTCATTAAACAATACACAGCAACCATTGCCCTAACTAACGCCCAAAGGTATGTTAGCAGTTCACACCCACTGATACTCCCTCTCTCACAGTAAAGAGATGTTTACACACTCTACAATTCCCTATGTTCACACTAGAAGTGAGTAATGTGGAAGATATGTGCCTTGTACTGGTTAGAACTACATTGAAGTGCTATATAGTGTGTGTGCTTGTGAATGAAGGTATATAACTCACAGGAGCAGCAAACACATACAAAACCATTTTAAATTAAAACACATGCTATGGGAAAACAGTTGGTCAATGCCAGTAAGAGTGTTTGGTTTCAGTTCCCTCCCACTGGGCACAGACATCAGTTCAACATCTAGTTTTTATTTATAGTACATTTGGTTGAGTTGTCAACTAATGTGAATTCAACATGAAATCAACCAGAAATGTCACCATGTCATTGGATTTAGGTTAAAAGTTGGGTGAGAAAAAAGATGATATTCCCATGTTGATGACTTTTTTCAAATCCAATTAGTTTTCCACACTGATTCAACGTCATCACAATGACATGGAAACAACGTTGATTCAACCAGTTTTTGTCCAGTGGCCTGGCTCAACTTAAAGACTTTCCTCTCAAAATGGCCTCTGAAGATGCCAACGACCCAAGGAGCTGAAGGCCTCACTGTGAGAGGATGACTCACCCAATTTAGCTCCAAATTCAATTTAGATGTTATTTCTGAAAACCAACTGTCCACTTCTTAAAGACTCCCCCATGATCTGCAGTGATTTACAGTTAGTCTGGTAGAAACCCCCTCTGAAGTAAAAAATTGAACAGATGATGTGACGACTTTAGAAATGATGCAAAATAGTCATCTGTTTTTACGGAAGTTTGATAGAATGATAACTGGTAAGTATGCAAATACGATCATTTCAATGAAACCACAGAAAAACAAAACAGTCCCTTTCCATGACTGAATGATAACATTGTTCAACTACATCATAAAATATGCATATCTGCTATACACATAGATATTTATAGCAATCTATTATTACCAACCATGCAAGGTGTTGGTATGAAACAAGTGGAATAAGACATGAACAACCAGACGGGGAAAGAAGGCACTGAGTGTGTTTATAGTCAACACAAACGACACAAATGCCAGGAAGACTCCACAGTAGGTCAACATGTGATGACATGAGATCTCAAAACATGGCCGACCCAGGAGTTTGGGAATTGAATCCACAGAGCAGCTAGCAATAAGGGGAACCGTCTGTGCTACTGTCTGTATGTTTGACATCCGATTACAAGATGAAGTACTTTTGTCTGTCACGATAGTCTCATTCTGACCGGGCTGGCTGTGGAGCTGTCAAAGTGAAATCTCACAGTCTTTGAAGCCTGAGGGAAAAGTGATGCCACTGCAGGACTTGGGGGCAGCCGTCTACCTGACCGGAATGTAGTGTGCCACACATTGATAGGACTTGCGTCAAATGGCACCCTATTCCCTATATAGTGCACTACTTTTAACCAAGGCCCACCCATAGGACTCCGGTCAAAATAAGTGCACTAGATAGAGAAAAGGGTATCATTTGGGACATAGCCAGGGAGTTGATACAGAGTATTACAGACTGAGGGACAATACCACCTCACCACCATCGTTCGCTAGCATCATAGCTCGCTAACCCACCAACTGTATGCCATAATATGGTGTGATCGAATGTTCACACTCAATGTGTTATAATGCATTACTTCCAACAGTATCGTAGTATTTGTGCTTATTTTCAATCCTTGAAGTTTTGTTTGTTAAAGAATATGGTTAAGTAGCTAAAAGCCTACTGAAAATGATTTATACTGAAAATGATCATTGGACTTAATGATTACTCTCTTGAACCTGATGAACTTGAAAACCTGGTGTAAAATGTTGAGTTGTAGTGAGGTTTAAGCCTTGGAACCATGGAACCAGCATAATGACAAAGTAATGAATATTCTGCATTTCCTTCAGGCCTCTGCTGCTCAGACAGCAATGTGGCTGCACCACAAGCACAACTGGAAAAGCATCCCTCCTCAACTAAAGGCCATCCCGTGGAAGTGTCCAAAACAAGGGCGAACAGTGATAATGCTTTTAGATCGAGGGTCAACGAGGTCAATGGTAATTCTGAGGGAACACAGAACATGCGCACACACACATACACACACTTCAGTTCACTCCTCTAGAAAACAGACACCCAATGTATTTGTAACATCTTCTACCAAGACCAATAATACACTCTCGGGCATAGCGAAAAGGAACCCTTTAAGAAGTCATAGCAACTGTCGCCACGGTGCCCACGGAGGACCTTTTCCTTTGAATGGTCACTTTGACAAGGAGTGTTGTTTAAAGACCAGAGGGCTGTAGCTAGGAGATTGGAGAACTGGGGGAGAGATAATGACCTCTACCATCCTACGCTTCCATTAAGTCCATGTCCCAGACATTGTGAGGATGTTGTATGGACGTTGTGGGGACATTGTAAGAGCCTCCATTGTGCGAAGGCTTTGATAACATTTTCAGACAGGCGGGCGCTTGGCCATACACTTAGCTGTCAGATATACACTGTGTACAAAACATTAGGAACACCTTCCTAATATTGAGTCGGACCCCCTTTTGCCCTCAGAACAGCCTCAATTCGTCGGGGCATGGACTCTACAAGGTGTCGAAAGCGTTCGTCAGGGATGCTGGCCCATGTTGACTCCAATGTTTCTCACAGTTGTGTCAAGTTGGCTGGATGTCCTTTGGGTGGTGGACCAATTTTGATACACACGGGAAACTGTTGAGTGTGAAAAACCCAGCAGCGTTGCAGTTCTTGACACACTCAAACCGGTTCACCTGGCACCTACTACCATACCCCATTCAAAGGCACTTCAATATTTTGTCTTGCCCATTCACCCTCTGAATGGCACACATACACAATCTATGTCTCAATTGTCTCAAGGCTTAAAAATCCTTCTTTAATCTGTCTCCTCCCCTTCATCTACACTGATTGAAGTGGATTTAAGTGACATCAATAAGGGGTCATAGCTTTCACCTGGATTCACGTGGTTAGTCTATGTCATAGAAAGAGTTCCTAATATTATGTACACTCAGTGTAGATAGCTTGGCCCCTTCACTCATGGCTATGGAGAGCTGTGTGAAGTTGGGATGGCGCCATCTTTGACGGCTTGAGTAGTATTTGTCAATGTCAAATACAAGGGTCAGTCAATTCTTAGTCATTATTGACCTTTGAGGAAAACAAAACCTACAGAGTGTTTGAATCGTATGGAAATGTCCAGAGCCTAAATAGTCTTTCTATGGCCCTTAAATAGTGCTAATCATAGTTCTTATCACTGAAGGGTTCAATATGAGGCAAGTACATTTAGTTTGAAAGGGTATTTTTCTCTTTATGTCACACATTTTGTGACATCAATTGTAAGAAGAATACAGATTCCTTGCCATGTACAAAACAATGGTGTCAACAATTGAAGATGTTCTTCTTGTTTAGAGTTGTTGTTTTCACTGTTGTGCCTCATAACCATGACAACCAGTGCCAGCTGTGGAGAGATGGCGTGTGGCACAGAAACCACATACACGCACTCCCTCTCTCTCTCTCTCTCCCCCCACTCTGGGCCCTGCACTAACATTAACCTAACCACTGTACCCATGCATAATCAACTGACTATACAAGCTCAAATCAATAGGGTCATTTTCTCCTACAATATAGTGCTACATTGGTTCAAAGTGTCTGAAATGTGACAGTTACAGTACATACAGTCAAAGAATGACAACAATAGGAAGGAAGTTAGAAGCAGAAGACAATGACAATGGTTTATCTTCTACAAAAGACAAGTTAACCAGAACTTTTCCCTGATAAAATAATATATGTTAAGTCACTGGGTTTAGAGACGTTAAACAATTGAGTGAAGTCCTCTTTTAGGGAATACCTCTGAACCTACTGAGTCAAACATAGACCTACAGGCTATAGGCTGCATCTGCACCACATGCCGTTACAACCACATCCCCTTTACTAATAGCTGCACACGCACATCCTCAACCTTAGTGAACCACAATGGTGTGTGAGAGAGAGGGAGAGAGAGAACCAACAGTACAAATACACATCACTAAACAACTTGGACAAAGATGCACCAATTTAAATGCTTCACATTACTAACATGTTAGTCACTGGGACACATTGTAAAATGGGCCAGTTCTTCTGATTTAGGAGAAGATTCAACTCAGTCATTTCTGACCTTTGAAGAAAACAAAACCTACAGAGAGTGTTTGGATCGTATATAAATGTCCAGAGCCTAAATGGTCTTTCTATGGCCCTTAAATAGTGCTAATCATAGTTCTTATCACTGAAGGGTTCATTACGAGGCAAGTACATTTAGTTTGAAAGGGTATTTTTCTCTTTAGGTCACACACATTGTGACATCCATTGTCAGAAGAATACAGATTCCTTGCAACGTATAAAACAATGATCTCAACAACTGAAGATGTTCTTCTTGTTTAGAGTTGTTTTCACTGTGCCATCTGTGGTGAGACGTCGTGTAGCACAGAAACCACTCACAACTCTCTCTCGCTCACTTCTACCTCAAATCACCCTGGGCCCTGCACTAACATTAACCTAACCTTTTTTAATGTAATATCTTATGTTGTTCTTGTCTATAACTGTTCTGTACTTTGTCATGTATTTGTACGTTTTATGTGGACCCCAGGAAGAGTAGCTGCTGCAGTAGCTAATGGGGATCCTAATAAACTAAACAAGCTCAAATCAAATAGACTCATTTTCTCCTACAATATATTGCTACATTGGATCGAACTGTCCTGTCTCTGAAATGTAACAGTTACAGTACATACATAGTCCTCCTCAACCTTAGTGATCAGAGAGAGAGAGAGAGAGAGAGAGAGAGAGAGAGAGACATTTGAAATGTCTTTATTCTTTTGGAACTTTTGTAATGTTTACTGTTAATTTTTTATTGTTTATTTCACTTTTGTTTTATCTATTTCACTTGCTTTGGCAATTAAAACATATGTTTCCCATGCCAATAAAGCCCTTAAATAAAACACTAAACATAAGCGATGCGCAAACAGTGCGTCAATACACTTAATAACAAGAATGCAAAATCCAAAACCTCAACGGACAGGCGTACAACAACACACAACTACAAACAAAACCAAAGGAATCTTATAGGTGACATAATCAGGACAGGATAAGACACAGGTGCACCAAACAGACAAAACCAAACAAACACAGAGAACATCAAACGGTAGCAGCTAGTACTCCGGGGACGACGAACGCCGAAGCCTGCCCGAACAAGGAGGAGGAGCAGCCTCGGCGGAATTCGTGACAGTACCCCCCCCCCCCTTGACGCGCGGCCCCAGCCGTGCGCCGACCCCGGCCTCGGGGACGGCCAGGAGGACGTGGAGCAGGGCGCGTAGGATGACTGCGATGGAACTCAGTCAGGAGGGATGGATCTAAAATGTCCCTCCAAGGCACCCAGCACCGTTCCTCCGGACCGTACCCCTCCCACTCCACGAGATATTGTAGCCCCCCATCCGACGTCTCGAATCCACGATGGACCGGACTGAGTACGCCGGAGCCCCCTCGATGTCCAGTGGGGGCGGAGGGGTCTCCCTTATCTCACTCTCCTGGAGTGGACCAGCTACCACCGGCCTGAGGAGAGACACATGGAATGAGGGGTTAATATGATAGTCATTGGGCAGTTACAACCTGTAACACACCTCATTCAATCTCCTCAGGACTTTAAATGGCCCCACAAACCGCCGGCCAAGCTTCCGGCAGGGCAGGCGAAGGGGCAGGTTTCGAGTCGAGAGCCAGACTCGATCTCCAGGGGCGTAGACTGGACCCTCACTGCGGTGGAGGTCGGCGCTCGCCTTCTGCCTGCGGATGGCCCGCTGCAGATGGACATGGGCAGCGTTCCACGTCTCCTCCGAGCGCCGAAACCACTCATCCACCGCAGGAGCCTCGATCTGGCTCTGATGCCATGGTACCAGAACCGGCTGATAACCTAACACACACTGAAAAGGGGTCAGGTTAGTAGAGGAGTGGCGGAGAGAGTTCTGAGCCATCTCTGCCCAGGGGATATACCCCGACCACTCCTCCGGCCGGCCCTGGCAATAGGATCTCAGAAACCTACCCACATCCTGGTTTACTCTCTCCACCTGCCCATTACTCTCCGGGTGGTAACCCGAGGTAAGGCTAACCGAGACCCCCAAGCGTTCCATGAACGCCCTCCAGACTCTAGATGTGAACTGGGGACCCCGATCAGACACTATATCCTCGGGAACCCCGTAGTGCCGGAAGACGTGGGTGAACAAAGCCTCAGCGGTCTGTAGGGCAGTAGGGAGACACGGCATAGGAATGAGACGACAGGCCATAGAGAACCGATCCACAACGACCAGAATAGTGGTATTCCCCTGGGAGGGGGGAAGGTCCGTGACAAAGTCCACAGAGAGGTGAGACCACGGCCGTTGTGGAACGGGCAGGGGTTGTAACTTCCCCCTGGGCAGGTGTCTAGGTGCCTTACACTGAGCGCACACCGAGCAAGAGGAGACATAAACCCTCACGTCCTTAGCCAATGTTGGCCACCAGTATTTAACACTAAGGCCAATACCTGGATGTCCAGAGGAGGGTGACGTATGAGCCCAATAAATGAGCCGATCACGGACCTCGAGCGGCACGTACGTCCGACCCACTGGACACTCTGGGGGAGTAGGGTCGGTGCGTAACGCCCGCTCAATTTCCGCATTGACCTCCCATACCACCGGTGCCACCAGACAAGACTCCGGCAGTATGGGAGTGGGCTCAATGGACCTCTCCTCTGTGTCATACCGCCGGGACAGGGCGTCTGCCTTACCGTTCTGGGACCCTGGGATGTACGTGATCTTAAAAACTAACCGGGTCAGGAACATGTTCCACCTAGCCTGACGAGGGTTTAATCTCCTAGCTGCCCGGATGTACTCCAGGTTACGATGGTCGGTCAGAATGAGAAAAGGGTGTTGAGCCCCCTCAAGCCAATGCCTCCACACCTTTAGGGCTTGAACCACGGCTAACAGCTCCCTGTCCCCTACGTCATAATTACGCTCCGCCGGGCTGAGCTTCTTAGAATAAAAAGCGCAGGGACGGAGCTTAGGTGGCGTGCCTGAGCGTTGCGACAGTACTGCCCCAATACCGGCCTCTGACGCGTCCACCTCTACCTGGAACGCTAAAGCGGGTTCCGGGTGCGCCAAAACGCCCTGTCCGCCTCAGCTGACCACTGCAAACGCACCGGGCCCCCCTTCAGCAGGGAAGTAATGGGAGCTGCTACCTGTCCAAAACCCCGGATAAACCTCCAGTAGTAATTGGCAAAACCCCAAAACTGCTGCACCTCTTTCACAGTGTTTGGGGTTTGCCAGTTACGCACGGCTGACACACGGTCAATCTCCATCTTCACCCCTGACGCGGACAACCGATGACCCAAGAAGGAGATGGACTCCTGGAAAAACAGACATTTCTCTGCCTTGACATACAAGTCATGCTCCAACAGTCTACCCAACACTCGGCGTACCAGGGCTACATGCTCGGCACGTGTAGCAGAGTACACTAAGATGTCGTCAATGTACACTACCACTCCCTGCCCATGCAGGTCCCGGAAGATCTCGTCCACAAATGATTGGAAGACTGAAGGAGCATTCATTAACCCGTATGGCATGACAAGATACTCTTAATGACCTGAGGTGGTACTAAATGCTGTCTTCCATTCATCCCCCTCCCTAATGCGCACCAAGTTATAAGCGCTCCTGAGATCCAGTTTTGTGAAGAAACGCGCTCCGCGTAATGATTCAGTCATACTCGCAATCAGAGGAAGAGGGTAACTGTATTTCCCAGTGATCTGATTGAGACTACGATAATCAATACACGGGCGCAAACCTCCATCTTTCTTCTTCACAAAAAATAAACTCGAGGACGCAGGGGAAGTGGAGGGCCGTATGTATCCCTGTTTCAGGGACTCAGCTATGTATGTCTCCATAGCCGCCGTCTCCTCTTGAGACAGAGGATACACATGGCTCCGCGGAAGTGCCGCACCTGTCTGGAGGTTTATCGCACAATCTCCCTGCCTATGAGGTGGCAATCGTGTCGCCCTCGTCTTGCTGAACACGAGTGCCAAATCCTCATACTCAGGGGGAATGTGCATTGCGGGCACTTGGTTCGGACTCTCCCCCGTGGTCGCCCCCACGGAAACACCTAGACATCGCCCAACACACTGGCCAGACCATTCCTTGAGAGCCCTCTGTTGCCACGAAATGGTGGGGTCATGGGTGACTAACCAAGGAAGCCCCAGCACCACGGGATACGCAGGAGAGTCAATTAGGTACAACTGAATAATCTCCTTATGACCCCCCTGCGTCTTCATCTTTAGTGGCGCTGTGACTTCCCTAATCAACCCAGACCCCAACGGGCGGCTATCTAGGGCATGGACAGGAAAGGGTGTATCAACGGGCAGGATGGGAATCCCTAACCTAGAACAACATTTCCGATCAATAAAATTCCCAGCTGCGCCTGAATCGACTAGCGCCTTATGCGGGGAATGAGATGCAACCTGAGGAAATACTACAGGTATACAAAAGTGAACAACAGAGAGCTCTGGGTGAGTGGGGCGCCTAACTGTTGTCCCGATTCCCTGGAGACCCTCCCCAGCACCTAGCCGCAGTGTGTCCTCCACGGCCACAGCTGGTGCAGGGGACGGCCCCCCTCGGATTCTCTCTCCTTCTCCCTCTAGCGCCAGCACCCCCGAGCTCCATTGGGATCGGCTCTGAGGTGCTGGGGGATGGAATGGACGGCCCCATCTCGGGACGTCCGCGGGTGGCCAGCAGGGTATCCAGCCGGATGGACATGTCCACTAGCTGGTCAAAGGACAGATTGGTGTCCCTGCAGGCCAGCTCTCGACGAATGTCCTCTCGCAGGCTACACCTATAGTGGTCGATGAGGGCCCTCTCATTCCACCCCACATCCGCCGCTAGAGTCCGAAAATCCAGGGCGAAATCCTGTGCGCTCCTCTTCCCCTGTCGGAGGTGGAACAGACGCTCCCCCGCCGCTTTACCCTCAGGAGGGTGATCGAAAACAGCCCTGAAGCGGCGGGAGAACTCCGCGTAGCTGATGGTGGCGGCGTCTATTCCCCTCCATTCGGCCCTTGCCGGAGAGACAGGAGATGAGGGCGGACACGCTCTCGTATCCCGAGGGCGCCGGGTGTATGGTGGCCAGGTAGAGTTCCACCTGCAGGAGGAACCCCTGACACCCGGCTGCTGTGCCATCATACGCCCTCGGGAGCGAGAGCCGAATCCCACTGGATTCCGGAACCGGTCTGGTGGGACTGGCCGATGGTGGTGGTACTGTAGAAGGAGGTGTGGGCACGCCTCCCCATTCCCATCGGCGCAGGGTGTTCATGACTTCCTGCATGGTGGAGCCGAGTTGCTGGATCCTGGCGTCCTGGCAGCTGACCCGATCCTCCAGCGACTGTACTACCCCAACATACTTACTATACTACCCAACATACCGTCAATACTAGCCAACATACCTACTATACTACCCCCAACATACCTACTCTACTACCCCCCAAACATACCTACTATACTACCCCCAACATACCTACTATACTACCCCCAACATACCTACTATACTACCCCCCAGCATATGGACTATACTACCCCCCAACATACCAACTATACCACTGTACCATACATACTATACTACCTTCAAAATACCTACTATACTACCCCAACATACCTACTATACTACCCCAAAATACCTACTATACTACCCCAACATACAGTGAGGGAAAAAAGTATTTGATCCCCTGCTGATTTTGTACGTTTTCCCACTGGAGTGGAGTGGCCTAGCCAGTCTCCAGACCTTAATCCCATAGAAAATCTGTGGAGGGAGCTGAAGGTTCGAGTTACCAAACGTCAGCCTCAAAACCTTAATGACTTGGAGAAGATCTGCAAATAGGAGTGGGACAGAATCCCTCCTGAGATGTGTGCAAACCTGGTGGCCAACTACAAGAAACGTCTGACCTCTGTGATTGCCAACAAGGGTTTTGCCACCAAGTACTAAGTCATGTTTTGCAGAGGGGTCAAATACTTATTTCCCTCATTAAAATGCAAATCAATTTATAACATTTTTGACATGTGATTTTCTGGATTTTTGAGTTGTTATTCTGTCTCTCACTGTTCAAATAAACATACCATTAAAATTATAGACTGATCATGTCTTTGTCAGTGGGCAAACGTACAAAATCAGCAGGGGATCAAATACTTTTTTCCCTCACTGTACCTACTATACTACCCCAACATAACTACTATACAACCCCAACATACCTACTCTACTATCCCCAAACATACCTACTATACTACCCACTAACATACCTACTATACTACCCCCCAAACATACCACCTATACTACCCCAACATACCTACTATACTACCCCAACATACAGACTATACTACCCCAACATACCGACTATACTACTCCAACATACCTACTATACTACTCCAACATACATACTATAGTACCCCCCCCCCAACATACCTACTATACTACCCCCAACATACCTACTATACTACCCCAAACTACCTACTATACTACCCCAACATACCTACTATACTACCCCAACATACCTACTATACTACCCCAACATACCTACTATACTACCCCCCAGCATACCCACTATACTACCCTAACATACATACTATACTACCTTCAAAATACCTACAATACTACCCATACATACCTACTATACTACCCCCGCATACCTACTATAATACCCCCAACATACCGACTATACTACCCCCCCCCTCAACATACATACTATAGTACCCCCCAACATCCCTACTATACTACCCCCCAGCATACGGACTATACTAGCCAACATACCTATTATACTACCCCAACATACCTACTATACTACCAACCAACATACTGACCATACTACCCCAACATACAGACTATACTACCCCAACATACATAATATACTACCCCCCAACATACCTACTATACTACCCCAACAAACGTACTATACTACCCAACATACCGACTATAATACTCACCAACATACCTATTATACTACCCCCAACATACTGACTATACTACCACCCAACATACTTACTATACTACCCCCAACATACCGACGATACTATCCCAACATACCTACTATACTACCCAACATACTGACTATACTATCCCAACATACCTACTAAACTACCCCAACACACCTACTATACTACTCAACATACCTACTATATTACCCAACATACCAACTATACTAGCCAACATACCTACTATACTACCCCTCAACATACTGACAATACTATCACAACACACCAACTATATTATCCCAACCTACCGACTATACTACCCCAACATACCTACTATACTAGCCAGCATACCGACTATACTAGCCAACATACCTACTATACTACCAACCAACATACCTACTATACTACCCCAACATACCTACTATACTACCCAACATACCGACTGTACTACCCCAACATACTTACTATACTACCCAACATACCTACTATACTACCCCAACATACCTACCATACTACCCAACATACCGACTGTACTACTCCAACATACCTACTATACTACCCCCCAACATACCTACTATACTACCAACCAACATACCGACTATATGTTAAGATAATTTATTAACTAACTATTTCAGTGTCTCTGTACGTCTCCCAAAAGGTTGTAAGGCTTTTGGATCAAGAAACGGACACAGCTCCCAGTTGCAATAGTCAGAGATCTTTATCCATTGAGTATTCTGTTATCATAATTTCAGAGTCCCACTTTTATACACACACGTCATACAAAAATCCCAACCCGCTGTAGGCGGGCTGTATATTTCCACTGTACCTGGGTTTAACTCAAGTTTTCCTCTGCTCTCCTAACCATCAGGTCACACACACATGTTCTTATCATAGGCTGCATTCCTTAGTTATCGCCGTCCTCACAATATCCTGCACCATATTTCATACTCTTTAACAAGCCTAACGGTTTCTCTCCTCCCTAAATTGGGAGGCCTCTTTATCTTGGTTTCTCAGTTGTCTGTAGCCAGTTCTCCTTGTCCTTTGTTGTCTGGCCTAACTCTTACTCACATTGCTAAATAGTAACACAATGTCATAATCTTTACTGGTCCTACACTCACACATTCTAACACATTTCACACAGTTTCAGGGTGTAATAATTAGTCATTAATAATTATTCTATCAATCCACCCTTTGACTAAATATTACACACATACTCACAAAATATATGTTGTTATAGAAATGAATCACACAGATTGAAGCATATAAGTTGATTTGCATATAAAATGAATCACTAGTACAAAAAAGACTATAAAAATACAATTTGTCTTGCATTGCTACCAAATTTTACTTCCAATCATAACTCACTCTCCTTGTTAGGATTTTCACTATAACATTCATTGAAAAGATAGTATACTAAACATAAAAAATTGTCTCATTTAATACAGGTTAATCAGGATTGAAATGTTCTGCATCCTCCACTAGAGCGGGAGGACATAGGTCGTCGTTCCATCGGTCTGAGTAGGGAATGGGCCCATAGGTCACTGCTTTCTCCAACGCCTTACTCACCAACCCTCTGACACAGGGAATAAGACAACATCCACAAAGAACAAGCATACCCATACAAGCTATAGCTGCACCCAGAATAGTTGTAACAATAGCTTTCCATTTTCCAAACATGTTATCAAACCAACCAGTCATTGATTTATTCACCCACGAGTTCTCAGCCCATTCGTCACTTAATGCCGTGAGACCGGCCAGTTTTCTTGTGACTGTACCATCTGGGGCTGTATTGTTGGGGATAAACGTACAATAATGACCTCCCATCATCTTGCAAACTCCCGCCCTTCTCTGCTAAAAGTATATCGAGAGCCAACCTATTCTGTCAGGTCATGAGTGAGGTGGCGGATAGTTGGTCTGATATTCCCTTCACTGCATCCCTTGTCTAATTAACAAACCTTTGTAGATGTAATTAATCCAGTCAACATTTTTATTAATTGTAACCCACCAGAAAAACATTGTTGTAAACCCTTCTCCAATTTGATCTGTGATTCGCATTACTTTGGTGTCTATAACATTGATAATCTCCGGGGGTCATGGTGAGTTGGGGTGCCTTAGTATTATCCTTTTTAAGAGTGGTAATTTTAATATCAGAACAATTAGGTGAGGTTTGTTTTGATCCCAAATCTATCACACAAGAGAACATGGTCTGAGGCATAGGTGCAGTTAAAAGGGTTGGCCTACCTGTTGAACAGGCATAAAAATTAGTTTGACTCAACGCCCTAGCTGTGTAGTTCATCCACCTTACCCAGAAGTTCTCATTTGAAATTCCTTCTACTTCTCCTTGGTACATTTCCTGCAAGAGGAAATCTTCTACCCTTGGTGGTTTAGTGCTATTTAGGATTCCTTCTGAGGGCCTTCCAAGGGGTATTAGACTATTTTTTGATACCTCTGGTGATAACATTAGATCTACCTGCTGTTCTGTCTCAGGGGTGGAAGATTCATTTCTCTCCTGAAAAATGAGCCTCACATATGTATTTGCCCCAACATCATCAACACAGACCCAATAGTTCCTTGCTATGTCATCTTGCATAATTGACTTTACCGTTATCACCAGTTCCGTTTTTGTCACGATTGTCATAAGAGGCAGACCAAGGCGCAGCGTGATATGCGTACATCTTTTAATGAGTACTTAATACATGAACAACAAAACGATACGTGAAGTCTACAGGTTCACCAACACAAACCTATACAGAACAAGATCCCACAATCAACTGTGCAAAACAGGCTGCCTAAGTATGGTTCCCAATCAGAGACAACGAGCAACAGCTGCCTCTGATCGGGAACCACCCTGGCCAACATAGATCTAAACGATCTAGACAGAAAACAAGGATCAACTAAACATAGGAACTAACACCCTGGCTCAACATTAAAGAGTCCCCAGAGCCAGGGCGTGACAGTTTTACCTTTATCATGGGTTTGTTTAATTCCCCATCGGTGTGCTGCGTCCATTCCATTCTCATAGTCTGTTCCCCAGGTATGTTTAAACACCCTTGCCCAAGGACATAAGCGTTCCCCAGTGCAAATGTATTTACCATACCTTCTAGGACCTAACTTTCTTGTACACGCCCCCTTCTTACCAAAGCCCCCAAAACTTCCTATCTCTTCATGGGAGAAGTCGAATGGTATCTTGAATCCCCCATCTTGTCCTAAACTGACTTTAACTATAAAATAATAATTTCCCCAATAGTCTTTCTTGGTTTCAGTATTTCTACGAGATCGAATCAGTGCCTTGGTATTATTTTGTTCAGAATTTCCCTGTTTAGGTTGACCTGGATTAATCCATAATATGGTTAACACGATGATGCAGCTCAGAGTCCCCCAAAATCCCCAAAACCGCCATCCCAATCCTGTCCCTGACCCACCTGCCTGGTACTTCCCCATACCCACACCTCTATAAACACCCCACAGTGATGAAAGGTCGGGGTAGGGTTTCTTCGTTAACACAATTTACCCCCGAACCCTAGTGGTTCAGTTCTTCTCTTTAACTCTGTGTGTGTTCAACGGTGTTGGTATGTGGGCCTACCTTTTTGCAGTGGGTAACATGGACCCAAGTGGCTCTCTCAGCTATTCTTATAGCGAAGGCAGTTACCAATAGGACTTGGTATGGTCCTGCCCAGCGTGACTGCTTTCAATCCTTTTTCCTCAACGATTGGATCCACACCCAGTCTCCAGGTTGTATACTATGAGTCACCTTCTCCTTTAATTATCCTGTAGGACACAAAAACCATACGGGTATGGTTAACGAACCATTTTCTCATGTGTTCTGCTAGTGTATTCTCTAGTTTATTTTTGTCCCCATGTTTTTGTGTCAGTACTGATGTCATATATCCCTCTCTACAATCCACAGTTTGAGTGAATGGCCTATCATATCTAGGAAACGCCAGCACCATTGAAGAGGTCAATAATTGCTTAATTTCATCAAATTGCAAATCAGCCTCGTTATTCCAAATTATTTTATAATGTGCTGCCATAGCTTTTCCATAGATAAGATCACTCAATTTTCCAGTGTGTGACGCATAATGCTCGACAGTAATTAATCATTCCCAAAAAGCTAATCATTTGTTTCTTATTCAGAGGTTTAGGAGCTTCTAATATTGCCGCTTCTAATATTGCCGAGGAATTTATCCCCTCAAATGTAATCTTGACAATTCCTGACAGTCTCATACAACAGGAATGGGTTCTCCCTCTTCTCTATACAACCACCTGGAATCACCCCTTTCTGTTCATGTAGTAGTGGTCTATTGACTGTCTCACCTTTAGTGGTCTATTGACTGTCTCACCTTTAGTGGTCTATTGACTGTCTCACCTTTAGTGGTCTATTGACTGTCTCACCTTTAGTGGTCTATTGACTGTCTCACCATTAGTGGTCTATTGACTGTCTCACCTTTAGTGGTCTATTGACTGTCTCACCTTTAGTTTCTTTTGGTAATGGCATATTACCGTGAATCGTTACGGACCCACCCCAAGCAATCCCAGACTGCTTCACTTTTAATTGGCTAATCCATTGATCTGTTGCTACTTTGAATTATGACGTTTACTTCAGTCAATATTTTAGCAAGTCCTCAAATCAATTTCCCCAATTAATGAATAAAGACTACTGACCTTATCCTTGCAGCCGAGATTCAATGTAGGTTTGATTCCGTCACCGTCTCTGTCATTATCAGGTGTTCTCTGGCCTGTGTTATTGAACCCTTAATGCCAAAGGGCAGGTATTTCTATTTACGAATGTATCATTCGCCCGTCGACGGTTTTCAGAGTTACCTGGAATGACAGAGGCAGGTATTGGAATCTGGCTCGAAAGGACCAAGCTGTTAAGAGAATTTATTAACTAACTATTTCAGTGTCTCAGTACAAGTTGTAAGGCTTTTGGATCAAGAAACGGACAGAGCTCCCAGTTGCAATAGTCAGAGATCTTTATTCATTGAGAATTCTGTTATCACAATTTCAGAGTCCATCTTTTATACACACACGTCAAACAAAAATCCCACCCCGCTGTAGGCGGGCTGTATATTTCCACTGTATCTGGGTTTAGCTCATGTTTTCCTCTGCTCTCCTAACCTTCAGGTCACACACACATGTTCTTATCATAGGCTGCATTCCTTAGTTCTCACAATATCATGCACCATATTTCATACTCTTTAACAAGTCTAACGGTTTCTCTCCTCCCTAAATTGGGAGGCCTCTTTATCTTGGTTTCTCAGTTGTCTGTAGACAGTTCTCCTTGTCCTTTGTTGTCTGGCCTAACTCTTACTCACATTGCTAAATAGTAACACCATGTCATAATCTTTACTGGTCCTACACTCACACATTCTAACACATTTCACACAGTTTCAGGGTGTAATAATTAGTAATTAATAATTATTCTATCACTATACTACCCCAACATACAGACTATACTATCTCAACATACCTACTATACTACTCAACATACCGACTATACTATCCCAACACACATAATATACTACCCCAACACACCTACTATACTACCCAACATACCTACTATATTACCCAACATACCGACTATACTAGCCAACATACTTACTATACTACCCAACCTACCTACTATACTACCCAACTTACCGACTGTACTACCCCCAACATACTTACTATACTACCCAACATACCTACTATACTACCCCCCAATATACCTACTTTAATACCCAACACACCTACTACACTACCCCCAACATACCGACTATACTACCCAACATATCGACTATACTACCCACCACACCTACTATACTACCCCAACATACCTACTATACTACCACCCAACATACCTACTTTAATACCCAACACACCTACTACACTACCCCCAACATACCGACTATACTACCCAACATATCGACTATACTACCCACCACACCTACTATACTACCCCGCACCAT
The DNA here is from genome assembly GCF_964263955.1 of Coregonus lavaretus. Lineage (NCBI taxonomy): Eukaryota > Metazoa > Chordata > Actinopteri > Salmoniformes > Salmonidae > Coregonus > Coregonus lavaretus. The sequence continues at coordinate 37,855,351 of NC_140006.1, forward strand.
ACCTACTATACTACCCCCCAACATACCTACTATACTACCCCAACATACTATAGTACCCCACAACATACCTACTATACTACCCCCCAACATACCTACTATACTACACCCCCAACATACCTACTATACTACCCCCCAACATACCTACTCTACTACCCCTCAACATACCTACTATACTACCCCAATATACCTACTATACTACCCCCAACATACTTACTATACTACCCCAACATACCTACTATACTACCCCCAACATACCTACTATACTACCCCCCAACATACCTACTATACTACCCCAACACACCTGCTGCTGACGTCACTCACAAAGCACTTTTGCAGCCAGGCACGTGTGTTGTGACTGAGTGTGTGACAGAGAAAATCGTTTTTGTGTCATTTAGAGGGAAAACGCATGCATTTTAGCGTTTGAGTCACTTTTCAAAAGTTGCTAAAAGTTCCAAATACATTTTTTTAAGTAGCTAAATGTGTTGATAGGTGCTGTGTGAAAAAAAAGTTGCCAGGGTATTCTGAAAAGTTGCTAAATCTAACAACAAAATTGCTAAATTGGCATCACTGCCCAGAAATGTTCCATATGCACAAAATGCTTAATTCTTAATTCTTCTTGTGCACAAATATCTTTACATCCCTGTTAGTGAGCATTTCTCCTTTGCTACTATACTACCCCAAAATACCTACTATACAACCCCAACATACCGACTATACTATCCCAACATACCTACCCCAACACACCTACTATACTACCCAACCTACCTACTATACTACCCCAACATACCTACTATACTACCCAACATACCGACTATGCTACCCCAACATACCTACTATACTACCCAACATACCGACTATACTACCCCAACATACCTACTATACTACCCCCCAACATACCTCCTATACTACCCCAACGTACCTACTATACTACCCTAACATACCGACTATACTACCCCAACATACCTACTATACTACCCCCCAACATACCTACTATACTACCCCAACATACCTACTATACTACCCCAAAATACCTACTATACTACCCCCCAACATACCCACTATACTACCCCCCAGCATACGGACTATACTACTCCCCAACATACCTACTATACTACCACCCAACATACCAACTATACTACCCTAACATACCGACTATACTACCCCAACATACCTACTATACTACCACCCATCATACCTACTATACTACCCCAACATAACTACTATACTACCCCAACATACCTACTATACTACCCCAACATACCTACTATACTACCCCAACATACCTACTATACAACCCCAACATACCTACTATACTACCCCAACATACCTACTATACTATCCCCAAACATACCTACTATACTACCCACCAACATACCTACTATACTACCACAACATACAGACTATACTACTCCAACATACCGACTATACTACCCCAACATACCTACTATACTACCCCCCAACATACCTACTATACTACCCCAACACACCTGCTGCTGACGTCACTCACAAAGCACTTTTGCAGCCAGGCACGTGTGTTGTGACTGAGTGTGTGACAGAGAAAATCGTTTTTGTGTCATTTAGAGGGAAAACGCATGCATTTTAGCGTTTGAGTCACTTTTCAAAAGTTGCTAAAAGTTCCAAATACATTTTTTAAAGTAGCTAAATGTGTTGATAGGTGCTGTGTGAAAAAAAAGTTGCCAGGGTATTCTGAAAAGTTGCTAAATCTAACAACAAAATTGCTAAATTGGCATCACTGCCCAGAAATGTTCCATATGCACAAAATGCTTAATTCTTAATTCTTCTTGTGCACAAATATCTTTACATCCCTGTTAGTGAGCATTTCTCCTTTGCCAAGATAATCCATCCACCTGACAGGTGTGGTATATTAAGAAGCTGATTAAACAGCATGATCATTACACAGGTGCACCTTGTGCTGGGGACATATATATATCCTGAGCTGCCTTATATCTCCAGACATTTCAAAACCTTGTTTGCTATGATTTATTTTTTGATTGTCTTTTTTGCCATTTATGAATGTGTTATTCAATGTGTTTCTCTAGGCTATAGTAGTAAAGGCCAAATTCAATATTTTATCAAATGTTTTTTAAATATATTGTTTTATACCTAAAGGGGTCCTAAAATTCCAAATCAAATAGCTAAATTATCCATAGTATGACCATCTTAAAACAATTCCATTTGTCAGCTTAGAACCCCCCCCCCCCCCCCCACCACAATGTCTTAGACTTTTAAGAATCAAGAGAAGTGGTGATTACGGAAATAAAGCGAAGAGGTGATTAGGGAAAAAAAGAGAAACAACAAAGTGAAAGAGGAACTGGGGAAGAGATTGATCCAAGAGCAGAGATTAGGTGATATATTCAGTAGAGATTGAGAGAGACAGAGGGAACTGAGGAGAAAGACGAAGATAGTGACTGTGTGTGAGAGACATGCTGACTGACTGACAGACAGACAAAGAAAGAAAACAAAAGAGAGCGAGACAGAGAGACAGCAATAGAGAGAGAAAGAGAGACGGAGACAGACAGAGACAGCAACAGAGAGAGAAAGAGAGACGGAGACAGACAGAGACAGCAACAGAGACTGACTGAAACAAAGAGAGAGAGACAGAACGACTGACAGACACTACAGAGACATCAGCCGTTCTTGGGCCCAGTTGTACCTCCTTGTTGTGCCGTTCTCTCACCTGGTCCAGCTCCTGCTGCAGGGAGGAGACAGTCTGGCCTCTCCCTGGACCCAGCGCACCTCCCTGGCAGACAGCTCCTCCTCCAGACTTCTCTCTTGCACCTCCTACAGGAGACAACACACAGGTCATCTTCTAGCCATAGTAGAATTGACAGAAATACTACACTTTGTTGTTATGGATACAACACAGAAAGAATACATGGATTCATTTGGTACGTCCTTTTATAAACAGCAACAGAATGAAGGTTTCACCTTCTCCTTGACATGTTGGGTGATGCTGTCCATCTGTCTGCTTAGGCTCTCACAGCGAGTGAGTGTCCTGCAGCTCCTGAGTCATCCTCTGGAGTTCTTACGCTGTTCTCTCCAGCTGCCCCCGACACACACACAGGTGCTGGCCCTGATGCAGAGTCCTGGAGCAAAATGTCAAAGGTCAATTAGAGGGTGCCTACTCCTAGATGGTCAATCGGATATCTGAAAGGTAACTGAAGACTGAACACCATGAAATGATGTTATGATGTTACTGGTGGTGTTTTGTCAGAGCAATACTTCAGGTAAACAACCCACCTTGCAACCATCCATCAGTATAATAATAACATAACTCATCTCTCGCTCTATCAATCTATCCATTCATCCCACCATCCCACCATATCTTTCTAAGAATCCTCCTTCCCTTGTCATTGTGCTTTTAGCAGGTCTAACCTCTCACTCAGAAACTCCACCTGTGGAGACAAAACATGGGGGAATCGTCAACAACAGCCCTTCACGTTTATCACTATACCAGAATGGACAGTACTTGTAACAAGAATATACTTTCCAGGAGCAACAACGACCCCAAATGAGTGAATGGATGTTTGTCTCAGTCTTTGACATCTCTCTCTGGTCCAGTCTGCTGTAAGGACTGACCCTTCTTGTCTATCTCCAGCTTATGGTCTCTGATGACCACGTCCAACTGGCCCAGCTGAGGAAGAGGAGGGAGACACACAGAGAGAGAAGGCTCTTATTTCTTACCATTCCATCCATTAAGACTTTGACCGTTCAAATTAAATACACTATATCGCGCCACGCAATTAAATGTTGCCTCAGTTTAGTATTTGTGTGTGTGTAGCAGCTGTACTCTCTGTTGGAGCTCCCCCTGTCTCTCCTTCAGTGCTGTGTCCATGTCTAACACCTCATGGTTCCTCTCCTCCAACTCTCTCTGGCTCTCCCTGTAAACACAGACACGCACACGAACACACACACACACACACACACACACACGCACATACACACAATGAAATCGCGTTACACAGGGCTAGGAAATCTACAAACACCAACATGAACACACACTGGATCTGAAATCATGTTGTGTGGAGCCAGGAAACCCACCCAGAAGCACAGACACAACTGTGAAATCACACCCCCCCACTCAATTTTCATACATATTTGGGCTGTGAAATCACTGTACACCAGGGGCATATTCTATTTCAACCAGAAGATCTCAACATCCGATCACATCTGTGTAGAGGGCGTTTTGTTTCACACACAAGGGAATCAAAGGAAAACTACTTGCGACTGTAATGCAGACATATTGTGCGTGTTTGAGATGAACTGCATTGCAGTCTGAATCACTGATCTACAAATCACCTTTCTCAGTTATCTCAGTTAACCCATAACAAAAATCTCACATAATTTGGTCAGGTGTTCATGTTTAAGTAGTTCTGTCCACGAGAGATGAATCAGTGTGTGACCAAGATTAGTGATGCTGCGCCTCACCTTGACGAACTGATCCCCTCAGACACCCTGTGCTCAGTTACAGTACGTCGTCTTTTTGATGCCTTTATTTTTACTTCAATACTATTGCATCTGTGCCGGAGGGGAGGAGTTACAGCACTGTAGCTGTTCAATAGGATTTACAGATCTTCATCAGGTGTTACTGTAGTTGTCATTATGTTTAAATGAGAGACGATCCACATGTATACCTGTCAAAGCTTCACAATAATCCCCATTATATACACCCGGTTAGAGCTTGTCCTTGGACAGTTTTTGACACTGTCAACTTGTCAAGTCATGTTGGCTGGGGGCATGTTGGCTGGGGGCATGTTGGCTGGGGGACAACTGTGTATTTGACAAAGACGTTTACCAAAGATGAACTGGCTGGTTGATATCAGACAGAGGCCATTAACTCCATACCAGATAGACAAGAGTGATATTGTATTTGGAATGGAGAACAGGATGTAAAATGTCATATACTGTTCTGTGTGTCTCTATTTACACAAAGAGATCATGTCTATCAAATTATTTATGACTCATTTTATGATTCCCGTGGGTGCTTGATATCCGTGTGTCCAAAGCAACTGCTGTTTGTTCACCGCACTTACGACAAAGCCTCAAAAGAATACACAATTTAATCATTACAAAAACAATGCATTATGAAATATAGAACAAAATAAAAAATAGCATGATACATATTATGAATGACAGAGACCAACTCAGCCTGCCACTGTGTAGTAATACACAGTTAGCCTATCCTCTTGAAACAGTCTTTCACTTGACGATGAGCTCACATGTCAGGATTCAGTGCAAAGAGGAGTTACGTTTTCAACATTGCACCTAATTCACAACAAATAAATTATGCACAGTACAAATTTACTTTTTAAAAAGTATATACGTACAGTGCCGTTAAAAAGTGTTTGCCCCCTTTCTGATTTTCTCTATTTTTGCATATTTTTGATACTGAATGTTATCAGATCTTCAACCAAAACCTAATATTAGATAAAGGGAAGCTGAGTTTACAAATAACAAAAAAAATTGATACTTATTTTATTTATTTCACCCAATTCCCCTGTGTGAAAAAGTAATTGACCCCTTACACTCAAAAACTGGTTGTGCTACCTTCAGCTGCAATGACTGCAACCAAATGCTTCCTGTAGTTGTTGATCAGTCTCTCACACAATTTTGGCCCACTCTTGCATGCAAAGCATCCCCAAACCATCACACTACCACCACCATCCTTGACCGTTGGTATGAGGTTCTTACTGTGGAATGCCAGGCATAATCGGACCCATGTCGTCCAAAGAGTTGACTCAAGTTTGCCAAAAAGCACCTGGAAGCACCTGGATGATCATCAAGACTCTTGGAAGAATGTTCTATGGACAGATGAGTCAATGTATAACTTTTTGGACGACATGGGTCCCATTATGCCACATTTTCACACAGGGGAATTGGGTGTTACATAACTTTGTAATTGCTGTGTTATTTGTTCACTCTGTTTCCCTTTATCTAATATTAGGTTTTGGTTGAAGATCTGATAACATTCAATATCAAAAATATGCAAAAGTAGAGAAAATTAGAAAGGGGGCAAATACTTTTTCACATAACTGTATATTACACATACTGTATAATATTTCCTTTCATATATAGTATAACGTCACAGTTAAAGACAAACAAGGTAATCCAAAATCAATGGTTTTAAAAATCTGACCAAAGAATGTCTTCATTGTGTTATAACAAAATCAAAACATATGACTTTGGATTCAGTCTTCCCAAATCGCCTGGTCAACGAGGTCGCAGACACAAACCCACAGCTCTCGACAGGTCAGCGGTTGCCATGGTTACACTGCCCATAGAAAGCACGTGGGACTTCCGGTGTGCTGGCAGCGCTTCTTCAATGAAACGTGGAATGAAATAGCATTTTATGACATTTTCCACTGACCGTACTTGGGGAGGGGGACTTTTATTTGTGTGTTTGGAGTTGATTTGGTTTAAGAAGCATTTCCTAAAGGTTTGAGGGGAGACCTGTCTTGTTCAATGAAGCAACAAATGGAGACTACCGGTCAAGGCTGTGTGTCTGTGTGTGTCGGGCAGTTGACAGAGAGAGGCTCACCTGAGCTCGGCGGACAGTTTCTCCAGTGAGATCTGTCGTTCATCTGCGCTGAGCTGCGTGCGCTGTAACAGGTCTCTCAGCTCCTGTAGGTTCTTTAGGGTGTCGTGCATTTCATCGCGCACCTCCTGTAGCTGTCCCTCCAGAGCCTGCGCCCGCTGCGCAGAGTTCCGCCTGTTCTCCTCACAGCAGTGGAGCTTCTCCTCCAAGTCCACAACTGCGGAGGGGGTTTCCACAAAGAACGTTCTATGTTCAGTTCAGTTCTAGAATCACAGAAACCTAAAGAAAATAGGTCGTAACTTTTAATGAATGAAGAAATGACTGAAGGAATTAAGAAATGACTGAAGGAATTAAGAAATGACTGAAGGAATTAAGAAATGACTGAAGGAAGAAAAAAAGAACAAAAGAAAGGAAGAATCTAAAATAACCCCCCCGTGTCCTACCCGTGTCGTTCTTCTCCTCCAGTAAGCCCTGGGTCTTCTGCACGATCTCCTCCACGCGGCTGAGCTGGGAGGACTTCATGCTGGCATCCCTCCGCAGCCTCTGCAGCTCTTGCTCCATGGATGACAGCTCCCCAAGACACTTATTTATCTCAGATGACAGCTGACTGGAATACACACAAACACATTAGTAAGGATACAAGTATCCTCACACAGATAAAATAAAATACAGTGTCACAGACATGCAGAGATCACACCGTGAACTCACACACATTCTAGACACCCTCCATCTGGCGCCCACCTAACTGTGCACAACTGTGCCCCCATTAGGAATGCTCGCATTCGACTTCTCAGCGACCTAGACTACTGCACTACTCACAAAAAAACTCAGGCTCTGTAGGACAAAGTACTAACTGAGTAACTTGAACTAGAGTACTAACTGAGTAACTTAAGTACTAACTGACAAGTGTTCGAAATCTGAGCATCTATCTTCCCTAAGTATAGACTAAATAGAAGAAGCAAAGTGCTCCGCTATTAAACTCCACCCTAAGAGCCGAAAACTCACTCTTCCTTAAAAGGATGCTTCAGAGAGCAGAGCGCTGTATATATACTCCATGAGAGATGGGGCGTGGGGGGACGAGATGGGGCGTGGGGGGACGAGATGGGGCGTGGGGGGACGAGATGGGGCGTGGGGGGACGAGATGGGGCGTGGGGGGACGAGATGGGGCGTGGGGGGTTAGGGGCGGAGATGGGGCGTGGGGGGACGAGATGGGGCGTGAGGGGTTAGGGGCGGAGATGGGGCGTGGGGGGTTAGGGGCGGAGATGGGGCGTGGGGGGACGAGATGGGGCGTGAGGGGTTAGGGGCGGAGATGGGGCGTGAGGGGTTAGGGGCGGAGATGGGGCGTGAGGGGTTAGGGGCGGAGATGGGGCGTGGGGGGACGAGATGGGGCGTGAGGGGTTAGGGGCGGAGATGGGGCGTGAGGGGTTAGGGGCGGAGATGGGGCGTGAGGGGTTAGGGGCGGAGATGGGGCGTGAGGGGTTAGGGGCGGAGATGGGGCGTGGGGGGACGAGATGGGGCGTGAGGGGTTAGGGGCGGAGATGGGGCGTGAGGGGTTAGGGGCGGAGATGGGGCGTGAGGGGTTAGGGGCGGAGATGGGGCGTGAGGGGTTAGGGGCGGAGATGGGACACACAATAAGCCCCCTGGTTGTGGAGGCTCTAGAGTCATGGGGCTGTCTCATTCTGTCAGCTCCTCAGGGTATAAGAATATATATCTCCCTCTACCTCTGTCTCTCCCCCTCTGTCTCTCCCCCTCTGTCTGTCTATCTATCTATCTATCTATCTAGCTCTCTCCCTCTTTATCTAGCTCTCTCCCTCTCTTTGTTACAGGGCAGGAGCTGCTCTATCTGGACTGAACTCAAATGACTCCCATTATACAACAGTGAACAGTTGGAGTCTACAAACAGAAAGGATTTTATGAGGTCTTATCTGATGGTTTCTCTAGTGCCTTCAGAAAGTATTGACACCCCTTGACTTTTTAGACATTTTGTTGTTAGAGCCTGAATTTAAAATATATTATTTTGAGATTTCTTGTCACTGGCCTACACACAATACCCCATAATGTCAAAGTGGAATTATGTTTTATTTTATTTGTACAAATTAATTTAAAAAATGAAAAGCTGAGCAATTAACTTTTTGACCTGAATACAAAGTGTTACGTTTGGGGCAAATTCGAATACAACTCATTAATGAGTTTCTTACTCACTTGCCATAACAAAGGGGTTGAATACATATTTACTCAAAATTTTAAAAAACATAATTCCACCTGAGGACGACCTCCATTCCACAAATCTCATTAATTTTATATATTAATATCACATATTCATGTTAAATTACTAATAATGTGTTTGTTTAAGCACAATACTAAACATAGGCTACAAATACTGTAATACAACTGTTTTTACTTCACATTAAGTTGCTTTCATCCCTGTGTAGTCATGGAAACCAATGTTTTTTGTTATTGTTTTATTCTTCGTTTTGTTTATGGTTGTAAATGTTGAACTGAATGTCTGTCCAAGTCAGATAAGCAAAGTACAGTACACAGATAAATCAACGATAAATATTTATTTCCGTAGGCGATAGTATGTGCGTCAGTCGGAGGGATTTCAAGAAGCACAAGACTTGCATAAAAGTAGATCTCTTGTTCTAGTGCCGCTTCCAGTAGGAAAACAGTGTTATTAGTGTCTTTAGCCTAGTATGAGACAGACACAAAGAAGGCCCTATTAGCAAGTTAGACCAGAGTCCCTGTCACCAGAGCTACATTCAAACTCATATGATTTGAATTTCACTATGGACCGAAACATGATTTGTGATAATCTGTGGGCGTAACATTAAAGTTTGAACAAATGCAGACCATTATGAATAAGAAATGGGGTGCATGCCAGCAACCCACTACGCAACACTAAAACAATACATTACTTGCACTATAACGGTGACAAACGGTGCCCACAAACTGTTAGGGCCTACATAAAGCAGTCCCAACAGCAGTCCCAACACCTTACCACTGCTACACCTGGCTATCAGCGGAGCCTTGTCTGGCAGCGAAACAGTTCATTCAGCCTCATTTACTGCCTTTAAAGAAAACATAGCTGATATGGCTGACATGCTTAAACAAATGTGGTTTCTAATGACATTTGAGATGTACAAACTATGGCATAAGGGGACGACAAGCGGATAAGAGGCAATCCGTAATTTCGATTAAGACATTAATGAGCGAGCTAGGACAGACGTAGTCAATATAACTATTTGTTCAGCACTTTTGAAATGTACAACAACAGAATTCAGAACATGGGCCGTTCTTACAGTATTCTCCCTGTACACCAAGTCAGAACCGTAGGATAAATAAAGGGGGCATATAAGCAGACAATGAAAGCTCTTACAATATTTGATGATTACATTTCTCTAAAAGAGGTTATAGGCTACATGTGCACCATCGTGCACCATCAAGTCAGAACAGTAGGCGAAATTAAGAGGGGTAAATAGACCAAATTATTAGGGTGAGGCATATGGGCTATTAACAGCTTACTACACAACATACACTTAGTATTACTTTCTCAGCTACAGTATACATATCTCCCTGGCATATTATATAATTTATGCAGCAGCATACAATACATTTTTGGACTCACCTTGTTGTGATGTGCTCACTTGAACAGGAAGGTGGCGCGGCGGTCCTTCGTGGGCAAATTCTGTCAAAGTCTGGCATTCTCTGGATTTTTGGTGCTTTCAAGACAACTGGGAACTCTGAAAAAAACAAGGTTGAATCATGATGACGTCATTGATCTTCAGGTTGTAGCTCTAGAAAGAGGCAGAGTTCCGGATTTACAATTCCGAGTTGAATTCCCAGTTGTCTTGAACTCACTGAAGTCATATTTTCACAGTTCCAAGTTAAAAGTTGTTTTGAGCACAGCACAAATCATGCTTCATTGACAGCATGGCCAATGTTGAATGTTTATCCCAGATTTGGGACCACACAGCCACTCCACTGAATAGCAGGCTAGTGATTGCTTTGCAATGCTTGCAGTTAGCCACTGTCACTGATTCCTTCCAAACCACTCATTGGTGAATTTACGATTTCCAACTTGTTGTGTAATGTTTATGTCCAATGAGCACCGATAGGTTTTATCTATAATTTCCCTTCATATGACAAGGATTAAAAAGGATTTGCCAGTAGATTGTCGACTTGATTAATGATGATGACTGCTAGCTAAGATTTTGAAAGCATGATGTTGATATGATCAGTCCAATCAAAGCTACTGTAGATATAACGTGATTTGATGTCATTTTATCTGTGGCCAATGACCTTGAGCCTTCTTGGATGGGCACTTCTAATGTAACTCTATGGCAGCACCCAAGGGGCTTGAATTTTTTTGCTCTACCTCTCTAGACTTGGCGGTGACATACTGTCCCCACGAGTGACAGAACACTGAGCTAATCATGGCGCAACTAGAGAACATTACCAACACCTACGCTCCCTATTTTCTGTTGGCTGCCCCACCACCACAGAAAGCACTGAGCTAGGCTGCATTTTGGAGCTGCCTTACTCAAGAAAGCAAAAAAGAGACCATGTTTGTATGCAGCTTTATTAACTCAATGTTTTTTTTGTATTTTTGTATTTTTTTACATTGTTTGCAAACTGATATGTGACACGTATTAATGCCAAAATAACATGCAAAACAGGCAAGCCTGTTTATTTATTTATTTTGCTAAAAATGTGGGGCTCTGCCCCACCTGCCCTGAATGATGGGTCGCCACTGGATAATTTTCTGAATTGTGTTGGGATTGACCCACAGCTCTGCATCTCACAAAGACCATTATGTCTGATAAAGCTATGTCTGTCAATTTGGAATTCCTCATGATAAGGAATTCTCCATGATAAGGAATTCCCCATGATAAGGAATTCCCCGTAAGGAATGACCTCATTGCTTGAATGACTCCTTTCTATTACTGTAAAATAACCACTAACATGAAGAAGACTTGATGATACCCTACAATTACAGTTTACACAGAAAACGTGTTGCCTTTGGAAGTTCAGCTTTTATGTCTCCTGTCAAGCCGCGCTTTGTAAACAGAAATGTTATTCCCTGCAAGTGTGCATATTTCGATTGGATTTGGTCAATGGAGTCCTTTGTACTAAGTTCTTGGTGTAGTACGAGAAAAAAGAACCCTTCTATGTCAAGACTAAAATGAATTGAATATTATGCAATTCCTTTTACTTTTCAGGGGGGTCTTCTTGGAAGTGGTTTGCACTTTAACACTGAAGTCAATAGAATAGGCTGTATCCTGTATTTTCAGTTGCATGAAGACACATGAAGACTATTGACCATTGAGATTCAACCTGGGTCTCTCCATCAAGATTCCCTGTCCCTGTAGCACCTCCATTTCAAAATGTGTGTTTTACCTTAGGTCTCAACGCAATGTTAGGGTTCTCCCTGTCTGTAAGACACATATTCATCCCTGTCGTATAGGTAGACTATTTGTCTTAGTCTCTCTAGTAGGTTTACCTCCCTGTAGCTGACTCAATGGCACATGTGTTTTACCAAGTTGTCACTACACATCGTTATTTGTGACATCCCTCTATAGGACACATTTACACCCATCTAAGTAGAATATCTTTCTTTGTCTCTCATCTAGGTAAAGTATTTTTCTTCGGCTCTCATCTAGGTAGAGTACTTGCCTCAGTCTCATCTAGGTAGAGTACTTGCCTCAGTCTCATCTAGGTAGAGTACTTGCCTCAGTCTCCTCTAGGTAGAGTACTTGCCTCAGTCTCATCTAGGTAGAGTACTTGCCTCAGTCTCATCTAGGTAGAGTACTTGCCTCAGTCTCCTCTAGGTAGAGTACTTGCCTCAGTCTCCTCTAGGTAGAGTACTTGCCTCAGTCGCCTCTAGGTAGAGTACTTGCCTCAGTCTCATCTAGGTAGAGTACTTGCCTCAGTCTCATCTAGGTAGAGTACTTGCCTCAGTCTCATCTAGGTAGAGTACTTGCCTCAGTCTCATCTAGGTAGAGTACTTGCCTCAGTCTCATCTAGGTAGAGTACTTGCCTCAGTCTCATCTAGGTAGAGTACTTGCCTCAGTCTCCTCTAGGTAGAGTACTTGCCTCAGTCTCTCCAGTAGGTTTCTCTACCTCTCCCTGTAGCTGGCTCTGGCTGTCCTCCAGCTCGGCCAGCAGGTGCTGCTCTCCTGTAACATGTTCTGCTGCTGCTGCAGGGAGTACTGGAGCTGGACACTGCTCACTGGAGTGACTACACACCAGAGTGCTGCTACGCAACTCCTCCTGCAGCAACGACAGCTGGGGACGGAGTAGAGAGGTACAGGGGGTTACACACACACACACAGACATTGGTTCTCACACACATACACAGAGAGACAGACAGACAGAAACACAAAGTGATACACACACAAACAAACAAACAAACAAACAAACAAACAGTCACAAGCAAACACACACAAGCATGGTAGCGGAGACTGTCAGACAGTCACAATGCGGTATAAGCAACAGGGAGGTACCTACACGCAGCACTGCAAAAACACACACACCTCTTGGCTCTTGACGTCCAGCTGTCTCTGGTACTGCTCCCATTCTGCTGTAGGTAGGACCTCAGCTCATCTCTACAGGACAGTGCTGTCTCCAGCTGCCTCACATGACACACAGAAACAAACATGTTCATGTAATCATAAACGCTCATGTTATATGCAATATGTTATGTATTTATGTCAAACATACATGTTACTGTAATTTCTCCTTGCCATACTGCACATCCTTTTATACATCCTTGATCAATGACCTAATGTATGATAATGGTAAGACATTTGATATGATTTATTCCATGCAAAGCTCAAGACTGTTACAGTAGTAACTGTTAAGACTGAGGTTTGTAGACTACACTACATGCAGTTGATATGCATGAGGTGAAAGCTAGAGAAAAGGGGGAGAGAAAGGGAGAGGTGTGAAGGGTGTAGAGGGAGAGAAGGGGAGACGGAAAGATGAGGGAGAGAAGGGGGAGAAGGGAGACGGTAAGATGAGGGAGAGAAGGGAGATGGAAAGATGAGGGAGAGAGGAAGAGAAGGGAGATGGAAAGATGAGGGAGAGAAGGGGGAGAAGGGAGATAGAAAGATAAGGGAGAGAAGGGAGACGGAAAGATGAGGGAGAGAGGAAGAGAAGGGAGATGGAAAGATGAGGGGGGGAGGGAATGGGTGTAAAGGAAGAGGAAGATCCTCTGACCCTGTAAAACAACATATTTCACATACGGTGTATGTGACAAAAAACTTTTGTTGAGCTACTACATACAGTGCCTTCAGCCATTGACTTTTTCCACATTTTGTTGTGTTACAGCCTGAATTAAACATCTATTAAATTGAGATTTTGTGTCACTGGCCTAAACACAATGCAGCCCCATAATGTCCAAATGGAATTGTTTTTCAAATTTTCTACAAATGAATTAAAAATTAAAAGCTGAAATGTCTTTAGTCAATAAGTATTCAACACCTTTGTTAAGTTCAGGAGTAAAAATGTGCTTAACAACTCACATAATAAGTTGCATGGACTCTGTGTGCAATAATAGTGTTTAACATGATTTTTGAATGACTACCTCATCTGAGTTCCCCACACATACAATTATCTGTAAGGTCCCTCAGTTGAGCAGTGAATTTCAAACACAAAGACCAGGGAGGTTTTCCAATCCTTGCAAAGAAGGGCACCTATTGGTAGATGGGTAATAAATAAATAAAATGACATTGAATATCCCTTGGAGCATGGTGAAGTTATTAATTACACTTTGGATGGTGTATCAATGCAGCCAGTCACTACAACGATATAGGCATCCTTCCTAGCTCACTTGCCGGAGAGGAAGGAAACCTCTCAGGGATTTCACCATGAGAACAATGGTGACTTTAAAACAGTTACAGAGTTTAATGGCTGTGTTAGGAGAAAACTGAGGATGGATCAACAACATTGTAGCTACTCTGCAATACTAACCTAAACGACAGAGTGAAAAGAAAGAAGCCTGTACAGAATAAAAATATTCCAAAACATGCATCCTGTTTGCAATAAGGCACAAAAGTAAAACTTCAAAAAATGTGGCAAAGAAATTAACTTTTTGTCCTGAAACAAAGGGCTTAGCCCCCTCAGTTTTATGATCCCTGTATAAAAAAAAAAAAAGTTCATGATTGAGTGACAGGGTGGTGCAAAAACAAAAATCTAGCTCCGCTGCGCTGCGTCAGATTTGGGTATGTCATTTTAGGCGAAAATTGGGGGAAAAAAGGGTCCGATCCTTAAGAGGTTAAAGTGGCCACATTACAAGATCCTTCTCGTTGTTAAACATTGGTGGCTGTCATTCGCACACGCTAGCTAGCTAACGTTAGCCTGCTTACATCAATCAACAGGTTGCTAGGGTTATTGTTAGTTAGCTACTGTGATACTCTGGAAAATATGCGGTGCTCTTTTAAAAGGAAAGGTTCATAAAAATATTTTACCGCTTGACAGTTCACTGATTCGCTCACTTCCTAAATAAAAACAACACAACTACACACTCCAACATCGCGTCATCCGATTGGACGAGAGGGTGTCTAAAATGTGATTGGTTGTACAAAGAGGTCTTGAACTGCAAAGGCCGCGAATGGTGGCGCGTTTAGGCTGCCCAATTCAAAGCATTGCCAAATATTTCTAATTTAATTCCATACTCAAAATAATACAAACGTGACACTATTTCCATTATTTTGAGTATGGATTTAAATTAATAATATTTTTGCATCTCGGCCTCCATGAATTTTATTTTTTATGTTTGTGTGTTGGTTTCTGATACTCCTGGCAAATTGTTTTTCATAAATATACAGAATGACCAAAGATAATGCATAATAAAAAGTAGAATGCATAGAGATGAAGTCAATGGTCATGTTTACTTTTGATTCATGTAGCTGACAACAACATTTCATGAGTCATATGGTCCTCTGTAGCTCAGCTGGTAGAGCACGGCGCTTGTAACGCCAAGGTAGTGGGTTCGATCCCCGGGACCACCCATACACAAAAAATGTATGCACGCATGACTGTAAGTCGCTTTGGATAAAAGCGTCTGCTAAATGGCATATTATATAGCTGAAGAAATTCCCTTCAAAATGAGACTGATCGCAGACATTTGATGAGAGAACAAATTGCTCACGGCAACATTTTGACACAATTAATAATTGCTACCCCAATCATAAAGAAATACAATTACTTTTAAGGTAATTTAAGAGGAGGGAAGAAACAACATAAGGGGATAGTATCTACAGATGAGACATTCAATTGAGGGTTCCAATATGCCACCATTTATGAGTGCCAGATTCGACATACCTATGTTTATATCACAAGTTGCTTCATCCGTTAGACATTCAATATAAAGATTCTGTGGAACCGACTACCTGGACTATTTGATCAACTCTTGAATATGGATCAAGTGCATTACACATGAGAGAAAGTGAGATGGGTGTGTGTTACACTCTGCTAAGTGCTAACACATATCTCCTGATTTCCCCTAACACATTGAGACTTCGTGCTCCAGTCCCATGACTCCCACTGGACTCTGATCAAGGAGACACATTCTAATGGGAAACAGGCTTTAGAGTGTGTTTATATGATATATTTAGCTACTGTATATTAGCCAATGGGTGGATAGAAGATTGCACCATCAGTAATTGTTGTGTCAATTCCTGACTACAAGCTATACCGAGCACTCAAGCCTAAATCCACCCAGGGTGCTCAAAGCACTCCCAACCTGCAGGGGGCAACCATGCACTGGGGACCATATTAACCTGCGCACCCACAAGCAGTGCATGTGCATGGCATCGAAATGTTTGGTAAAAGCTTACTTGGCTCTCACTCATTCCTGAGAAGAGATACCAATGACCACAGCTCCTGATCATCCAAAGACGCAACTGGTAGGACAGAATGTGTTGTGAATTCATGCTTCTATATGCCCTTTTGGTTTGGTTGTAACATACAATACAATTATTAATTAAATTAAATAGTGAAGACTTCATTATGTGAACGTAGAACTTGACAGTAACGTTACTATAATCATGTGTATTGTTAAATGTTTAATTATGATATTGATATTTAATTATTAACTTGCAATGATCCTAGGTTAATCTAAATGATGAAATGATTGTTTGGTTAGGTTTGAGGATTCAGTAACATTAGTTTATGCTTATTTTTGAGAAAGTGGAATTGAGAGTTATTTGTAACTAATCCATGGTTTTTTGTTTGTGTGGTTTTGAAGGTTATCAAGCTATTCTGTTCCATCTTTATGACAATAAAAAATCATAAAGTGAACAGTTTTGAGTTGTCCTTTGCGTTCATCAAGGATAAAGCCGTTTTCAAGTTTGGGCAGAGCAGTGGTCAGCCAGAAATCACGCAGAACTTGACAGTTGATAACCAGCGCGGCAGTGAGGACGAGGATCAAAGGGCTGAAGTCAAGCTGTCGACGCGAAGGAAGAATTGCCTGTGAAACTCTACACCATGGCCAAGGAAACTTTTGGGAAAACAGTCAAGCAACTGAAGCAAGAGCGGACCTTAGCCAAATCTGCTTTCACCAGACAAGCGAACTACCTGAGTAAAGCTGCAGCTGGTATGATTAAGCATGAACTACAAGAGGAGTTCAGCAAGCTCAGTTCCCTGGCTAGAAGTGTCGGTGATTCAAATGATGACTACGCGGCTGGCCTACTGGCTGAAGCGGGAACTAAGGGAGATGAAGAGGTCAAGCTCGACAAGGACCAGCATGCTGATCTTGAAAGGACGATTGAAGAGTGCGACATGAAATTGGAGGAAGTCCGAGAGGCAGTCCAATTCAACCTCTGGCCAAGATACGGTAAAGAGGAGGTAGACTTTGCAATCCAAGAAGCGGAGAAAGCCTGTGACAGAGCCAAAGAAACCCCCGTCACTGCTATTAACAGGGACGGCTATGAACTACAGCTGGAAAGAGCGAGGAAACTAGACCAGTTGGGTGTAAGTGAAAACCCTGAAAAGAAAGCTACGTACCCGGAGAAGCGGTATGCTTCCACAAGGTCCACGAGAAAGGGAGGATGCGTTGTGTGTGGAGATGAAAAGCACCGTGAGAAGATTTTCTTTTGTAAGCAGTTCAAAGAACTAAAGCCTAGTGAGAAGCTGAATGCTGTCGAAAGACTGGGAGCATGCAGAAGATGCCTCAGATGTCATGGAGAGGATGAGGAATGTACGGACACTTACCTTTGCAGAAACAGAGACTGCAAAAGAGGAGGCTCTTTTGACCTTTGGGGCCTCTGTGTTACATTTGAGTAATCAATACTGTTATATAATCTGTTACAACCAACTTAATGAATGTGTGATTGAAGCCAGGATCACAGTATATTATGGAAAGCCTTTGAAACGGTAACAATGTTGATAAATGTCCTATTTATTTATGGTCAGCTTGCCTCATGGTTTGCAGTGGTGTACTACTCATAGCCAATATTCTTGTCAGACCATTTGTGTCACACATCAACCTGACTGCCAGGGACTTTATCAATATTTGAGTCCAAAGGGGAGAATAGACTAGAATAGGATTTACAGGCTTGGCAGCCAGGCCTACATAGTCAGTTTTGAACTCTACCCTACATAGTCTGTTTTGAACTCTACCCTACATAGTCTGGTTTGAACTCTACCACTGGAGTGAGACTCACAGAATGTCATGAAGGATTTATTTTGAACTTTGAATGCCCATTAATTTTCTTGTTTGTCGATCTCTCCACTCTAATTTAAAAAAATATAAATTTCACTAAAAGACTCATGAATGCAGGAAGGGGCAGTTTATTATTGAAGGAAGTGAAAGGACGTTTCATGGGCCTCGCCTGCCTCATTTGGGAGCAGGACGCAAGTTCTTCCTCTGGTGGTGGTGTAGAACACTGTGAACAAGACAAGAGGATGTGGTGTTAAAAAATAGATAATAACAAATATTGATCATGCACAGCACTACCTGTATGTTTTATGTCTCACTCTGGATGGTCAGAAGGGCATCAGCAGGATCCTCGGTGGATTCACTCTGGATGGTTGGAGGGGCATCAGCAGGATCCTCGGTGGTTTCACCCTGGATGGTCAAAAGGGCATCTGGAGGATCCTTGGTGGTCTCACCCTGGATGGTCCGAAGGGTATAAGCAGGACCCTTGGTGGTCTCACTCTGGATGGTCGGAAGGGGAGTGAGATCCACTTACCTTTTTGTTGAGATATATCTTTGGAAGCTTCGTGAAGGAGATTAATAGGTGAAAGGAGAGTTTTTAAATGAGTTTTGAAAGAGTTGAAAGGCCTGGTTAAAAAAAAAGGAACAATTCTTGGGCCTCTCCTTCCTTGTTGGGGAGTAGGAGGCAAGATGGTCCTCTGATGTAGCTGCGAAATCAGTGTAGAAGACTGACAACAGCAAATACCACTGGGCACAGACGTCAGTTCAACGTCTAGTTTTGATCTACATTTGGTTGAGTTGTCAACTAATGGGACTTCAACGTAAAAAAAAAAAGTCACCATGTCATTGGATTTAGATTAAAAGTTGGGTGAAAAAAAGAGGAAATGCCCTTACGTTGATGACTTGTAGCAAATACAATCAGTTCTCCACGTTGATTCAACGTCATCACATAGATCTTTGGGGGGGTTGAAATGATGTGGAAGCGACGTTGATTCAACCAGTTTTTGCCCAGTGGGATGTCAATAGGACTGAGTTGAAATGATTGGTTATGGCAGTGAAAAGGAATGCTTCTTGAGCCTCTCCTTCCTCATTGTGGAGTAGGAGAAAAGATGGTCCTCTGGTGGTGTTGCCAAATAACCAAAAGGACATTTCTACTGATGCTTGCTGTTGTCAGGCCTAGTCATGGCAGAGTATACCTTGATTAAAAAGAATTGGTTATTTGGCCTCTCCTTCCTCTGTGAGGAGCAGGAGGCAAGATCTTCCTCTTGTCGTGGTGCATTCTCTGGTGTTGGAGTAGTGCAGAATACTGTGGAACAAAGGATGTGGTGTTAGAAAAGAGATAACAGCAAATACTGATCATGCACGGCACTACCTGTATGCTTTTGAAAGCAAAGTTAGTAATCTATTAGCTACATACTATTATAGTCGACATCAACAGGATCCTTGGTGGTCTCAAAGGGAGCGATATCCACTTTGTTGACTTTCTTGCTCTGATGGTTTAAATGTGAGGAAAGAAGAATTCAAAGAAGAATGTCAAACAAGCTTAACATTTATTTTTGATTGCAGTCAAAATACCAATACATTTACTGTACAAGTTGATCTCAATGCCTTGCCCTAAATAATGAAGACTGGGTTTTACCTTTTTGAGACTGATCTTTGGAAGCTTAGGAAATGAGAATGTCAAGCTCTTGACTTTGTTTGTTGGTTTGGTAGCCAAAGATCTGTCGGTCTCGCGGTTGGTCGGGGGGACAGGTGGGGTTGAATCAGTGGGCAGTGGTGCTGTGTTGCTACAAAGCCTTCCATCAATGTATTTTCCGGGGGGAGACATATCCACTTCACTGGCTGTCTCAACCACCTGTCTTGTGATCGTAAAGACATCTATGATCACACGGCAAATCATTGAAAGAGGGTTGCAGCACCCTGGGCTAACTTCAGAACTCATCACCTGAGAGGGAGTGACTGGTCTGATGTTCTGGCATGACCTGGCAACCTCAACCACTGCAGAAGGAGGGAGGAGGGCAGTGAGCAACTGCTCCAAAAGGGTCTTTATAGATCTCTCGGTGATAGTATATGCTATCTCCAGCAAACCCTTCCTTGAGATCTCCCTTTGGAGTTCCCCTGTCATTCTGGACTTAGGCAGAGCAGATTCTGATTTTGACCTGCCAGACAGAGATTGTGCTGTAAGTGTGCTGTTCACCATCAAAAGGCTGTGCAGCTGGTCGACTAACTTGTCAGTGTGAGGACGGAGAATGCCAGAGGAGAGGAGGATATCCAGGCTTTTCTCTGCTGACGCTGCATCCTCACGGCTGAGCACCATCCTCTCCATTAACTCCGAAACAGCCTTTTTTGCAGAACTTAATCCCTCTGTGTCTGACCAAGTTGCAGGGCTGTTTTTGCCACTTTCAGCCACTCTTCTCTCTGAGGAGACAGGGCTGTCCAGTCCACTTCCCTGGTGGTGCAGACTCTGCTCTGGCATTTCTGGGGTAGTGATAATGCTTCTACCCATGTCACTTCCAGAAGTGGTCATAGTAGCAACAGTCTTCTGGATGTCGTCCATGCTTAAAGTGGTGCTGGTTGAAGAAGTTGTCCTGGAACAAGCCTTAGACAAGCCTTCATCAACACGTTCTTCCTGCACCATACTTTCTGGTGTCAACTTTGATGGGACCCTGCTGTATAGCTCCACTGAATCCTCTGTATGAGGCATGGATCCAACGTGGAACAGCATTGCCCCGATGGTAGGAAGTAGAGAATCATCAGATTCCGACTGAAGAACTTCACTGACCTCGGTGATCTCCTCCCTAGAGGGTACTGAAACTGTACTAGATCCAGTTTCCTCTTGCTCTGTACCCTTGTCAGATGATACTGGCAGTTCAACAACTAGCCTGTGCTCTTGTTGTGCACTCTTGCTGCTCTGTTTGATCCCTTTGGAGATCCTCCTCATTTTTGCTGACAAAACACGAACGAAGCTGTTAAAACTACGTTTCAACGGTCTACTTCCTTCCTCGATGCTATCCATGTCTCCCTCTGCTGAGGGGGTGATCAAAGGAACTCCTTGACCCTCAACCCCTGCCGACCCATCTTTGCTATAGAGCTTGGCAGATCCCACTATAGTAAGTAATTGTGATCCCGAGCAGGTTTGTTGGAGAGCCTGGGACAGGGCAGCATTGATCTGCTGCACTACCGCCTTTACAATGGCTCTGGCTTGCCTGTCAGAGACACTCTGGAATAGCTGTTGCTCTAGTTGGTTAGCCGCCGAGTAGATGTCCTGCAGCATTTCAATCACTCTATCCTGGACATCTGTGTATATCATATCCTGAGAGATACCAAAAAGCTCCTCCAGAGGGTCCATCAGGATTCGGAGGCTCGCTTGTGTGCTGTCTGAGCTGTGTGCAACATGATCATGTGCCTCTGTGGAGGTAAGGGATCTGCAATTGACAATGAAGAACATCGTTGGGAACATACAAAGAGTTTCATTCCAAATGTTTGTTGTATTGTGAAGAAAGTTTGCTGCGTACCATTTAAAATGAACTGTTTTTTTGGATTGCGTAAACAACAACAGTAATTGTGTAAAGACAGGGATGCAGGGCTGTGTTCCAAACAAAACAACTAAAAGCGTGCTTGGTCTAGTTCTTCAACGGCACAGCCTTGGAGAGCTCAAAAAAGCACCTTATAGCTGAAGACTCTTCTTTGAGTCATAAAAGTGCATTGAAATGACTTAGGAACTGAGCACACTTTGGAGAGGTGTGTGGCCACTTGGAAACACCAGTTAGACCGCTCACTCGAACCATTGTCCTTTTTTTGTCTTATGTTGCACCTACCCCAAATTTTCTAAGAATATTCGTATCATGTTCCTGAATGTAAGATTTCTTTATCAACAAATGCAGCAAAAAGTTGCCTACAGTAAATGTAAAATGCACATAATATCAACAGTATAATGTTTGGATTCAGTCTTGTGTCAGGTGAACTGTTATGTCGTCACCTTTAGTCTAATAATTTCCCCATAATCTCAAAACTGTTCCCTTTGAATTGTTACCATGGTTATGCATATGCTTTCCATATTTCTTCAGTAAGAAATTTCAATTTCGCCCTATCCATATAGGCCAATTCCCACGAGTGTAAAGGGGTTAAACAATGGATAAATACCATTTTTAGTAACTAAACACATTTTCAAGCTAAAATCTATTAATAAAAATTCTAAGAATAGTACTATTAATATTAAAATAGTAATAATTTACACACAAAGGTGAAAAAACACAAATGTGAAAATGTGTGACTATCAGATAAGTGATGCCATAGACGTGTTTAGGACCTGTTTTCAACTCTTACAATAATGAGAATGAAATGAATAACGTAGCCAAACAAAATGAACATACAATCTTGACTGGTAGGGGGTGGGTGACCGTACACTACTGCAATACGTCTTCACGCTTCCACTCCTCTCCGGAATTGGGCTGGTTTCAAAGCGAACTGTTCTCGACAGGGAGCGACAATCCACCTTGTCCATGTCCGTCACTCTGTCATCCTCCTCCTGAACAGTACTGGAGAAGGAAATCCGGTCCAGGGTGAATGAAGCGAAGTCAATATCGAGCACCTTGACCTCCACCTCGTTTTCAGCCCAATGTGCGTCAATAGATGTAAGGGATCTACAATAGACAATGAACAACAACATTGGGTTTATACAGATCACTTTCATTGATCTAGGACTAGGACTTGTTTTCAACTTTCACATTTTAGATTAAAGTAAGAATGAGAAAAGCATAGGCTGTCACAGGATTGATCAAACGAAATGAACTTACGGTTTTGAAGCGTAGGGGGTTGCCGAGCGTACACCACTGCTATATGTCTCTGCGCTTCCAATCCTATCCGGAATTGGGCTGCTTTCAAAGCTAATTGTTCTCGAGAGACAATCCACAGTATCCATGTCCAGCACTCTGTCCTTCTCCTCCTTAAAGGTCCTCAAGGAGGCCATCTGGTCCAGGGTGGTCGAGGAGTCACAGTCAACGACTGTGGTCGTCAGGGTGTCATTATCTACTGGCACCTTGACCTCCACCTCATCACATGTATCCATCCTCAGGACCCCTTGGTACTGCAGCTGCTCAAGACTCTCCCCTGAGTTGTTACCCGTGTTTACCGTAGATGTAAGGGACACTAGAGAAAATACAGGAGATCAAATGTCTGACACTTATCTTACACATTGGACATTGCTGGTCTTATCATAATGATACAATAAAGTAATCAAGTAAAGACTAAACACTGACCTGAGTCAAAGCTTGGCATAAATCCAAGTGAGCACCCAGCAGAGGACAAACCTAGGTTTCCCTGTTTGGAGACAATTGTAAGCCGTGTCAAATATACTCATTTAGCAAGGCAGCAATCATAACATTTAGCAAGGCAGCAAACATAACATTTAGCAAGGCAGCAATTATAACATTTGGCAAGGCAGCAATCATAACATTTAGCAAGGCAGCAATCATAACATTTGATAGCACAATGAGTTGATGCAGTAGATGATGAAATGCAGCAATACACTGAGTTAAAGAGCAAGATTTAAAAGCTTTTGACGAGAGTCCCCTTGGCTTTTGACGAGAGTCCCCTTGGCTTTTGACGAGAGTCCCCTTGGCTTTTGACGAGAGTCCCCTTGGCTTTTGACGAGAGTCCCCTTGGCTTTTGAAGGCATGATTGTTACCTTTAGTCTCTTCCTCTGACTTTCAGTCGCTTCCACTTGTTCACCATTTTCTTGTGTTTGAGTGTCCATCGCTTGTTCCAGCGAGCTAGGCATCTCATTCTGTGAGTGTAAAATCAATTGATTAGTAGCTTGCTTGACTAATGGTACTAGATAACCTATTGTAGATTATAGATTGATATAATGTTTTATGCTTTTAACTAGAACCAGAAGATTAGAAGAAGAACAATTATGCTCAAGATTTCTTCGACAATTTCAATTGTAATTTTTCACCGTGTCTTCCATTGCTCCAAGGAAGGACATATCTGTCACGGGCAGGACAGCAGGCTCAGGAGACGGGTCCCTGTGGGCCACAGCACGTCTGAGTTAACCATTGAGATTTGGTTGTTGAGTCTATTTAGTGGTCGTAAGTGGTTGTTGAGTCTATTTAATGGTTGTCAGTGGTTGTTGAGCATCTATCTAGATCTATTTTAGATCTGTCAGTCTGTCTTGTCTGTCTGCTTTAAAGATAGCTACCTGGACTTCTCAGGGGTCGCCACGGACTCCTCGGGACCAGTTCCCTCGATCTTCACAATGTAGTCAGACATTTTCAGAATGAAGTTGTCTGAAGATCAACAGATGTGTCTTATTCCCACAACTCAATTAAATTAATGCATGTTCAGGTTTTAAAGGGGCATTGTAGTGCCTAGAACCTTCAGATTGCCCATTTAACAGAAATGTTTCAAAGAATGTAGGGTAACTTGGGAGGAAACGCCCCCCTTAAGGGAAATGTTTCTTCTGACAGAAAAAAGCAAAGTTTGGTAAGATTTAGATATGTGTATACTGGCTATCCTTAGGCAAACACATTTTTTAAAGGGAAATAAGAAACAGAAACTTTAGAAAGGGGGTTGTATATAAAAACAAATGTATAGCTCTAACTTCATTTGATTATATAGCTATAGAACTTTTTGTAAATGACAAAATAATAGATCAATGTACTTCAAAATCTTTTTTTTTGTGATTTAAAAAGTTGAGATGAGACAGATGACAATTTTAGTTCAGCAAAACTAGTGGCATCCAGTTAAAGTGATGAAAAAAATGTTGGTGACATTTAGTGGTTTATGTGAGAATTACAGGAGGGAGGCGTTTAACCCTGGGGGCCGTTTAACCCCAAACCACCCTATTACCTAGTCCCACCACCACATGGCTAATAATCATAACGTTTCTATGACATCCTTATTGGTGTTAATCTTCAGTGTCCTGTTAGCAACACGTTAACCACGTTTATCAAACATCTAGCAAACTCAGGCGGCAACAAGGTTAACATTCCTTACTGGAGAGGCAGAGAAAAATGTCCTTGCGTGTGCCCCGTGTCCGCTTAACATTACATAGAAACCTGCGGTTGCGTTTTCTTTTCCTAGCCTCTGCCACGGGCTTTCATCTCCTGAGTGAAGCCTGGAGCGGAGGCTAGCAACGAATTGACGGGCCAGCTGCAGTGGTCTACAATCTACATACATTTACCTCGTGGAAAAGTCTACACTAGCCTCTGTGACTGACTTGACCGCACGAAGTCTGAGCCGGTCTCCTTTCCTGGCTGATGGTAGGCCTACAGACTGACTGACTCCTTGATGAAGAACGGACCAATGAAGTCCTGTCACGCTCATTTTCAAGTGATGTATTTCTGGACCTGATTACGTCATAGACGTAAAAAAATAAAGGGAAAACGATACATAATCAGTTGCGCAACTGAATGCATGACGCAATGGTGCGACGTGTAGGCCAATGTCTATTGTGTACGTCGACAACGAAGATGGGAAAGGTTTTCTAACCTTGCTAGTTTTCTACCCTCTCTGCTTCAACCTATGAATCTCAACAAATATAATACAGATGAAATATGAAATATTTTACAATAAGTGTCACCTAACAGCAGAAAATACCCCCCTACAACAATAGGCAACACTTATTGTAAAGTATACCATCTTGCCTTGGTTTCTCTGACTTCAGTGCGTTCAAGACCACTGGGAACTCGAAAGAAACGAACTCCGACTGGGAAAAACGGAATTCCAATTCGGAAACTCGGGCATCTTTCATGATCTCCGACATTCCGAGGTCAAATGATTTGACCTCGTTTTTTCCCCCGAGTTCCCAGTTGTTTTGAAAGCACCAAGTGGCTACTGCCACTTCAAGGTGGTCACATTCATCTGTTGAATAAAAACTTTCTACATCTCTGAATAAATATAAACTACCCTTGTATCATGTTAAATGATGAGCACCTGAGATGACCACGTGACCATACTGATACAGTGCACAGCTGAGCTGTAAGCTAACTACTAGAGTGAAATCAGAAATACTTTAATAATTTCTTCCAAGTATTTCTGGGTTATTGTTAACTAGCTAGCTGGTAATAACCTGTCACCTGAATTAATTCTCTACACTGTCTTACCTCATGGAAATGTAACATGCCATACAAAATAAAATAAAATAGTCAAGATGACTTACTGGAATCATAATAAAAAGTGCCAATGTGACAGAACAAATAAACAATATCAGTAGGCTTTTAGATATTTATTATTTGACTGAAGAAGCCTGCTCAAAGCCAGTAGAAAAACAAAAATATCTAGGGGTCTAACACTGGAACAACAACATACAGAAGAAAAACTTAAAATATAACTGTACTTTTTTAATAAAGAGGTATCAACATCAAGACCCAACTCCACTGCCTCAAGGAGAAAACTGCATTTTCTGAGAACAACAAAACACATCCAACAACAAGAGGCATTAACTTTTTGAACTCTTACAATGAAACAGGGGGAAAGGGGGATACCTAGTCCGTTGTACAACTGAAATGTGTCTTCCGTATTGAACCTACCCCTCTGAATCAGAGGTGCAGGGAACTCAACAGGAAGATAATGTTCTCAGATGAACTAATAGATGTGACACTGTAGCATAATGGACTGAATTTCAGCCTTTTGAAAACAACCAGTCACAGAGGAATGTATAAATGAATGCAACATTTTCTTTAAAATTAACTTCTCAATGAAATACTGACGCCACAGAAAATGTTCCATCAATCCCAACATGTTACAATCCAAATCTTTGAGTTCTATGAGCACATCATACATACAGTAAAGTTGCTGAGCATATCCTGAGTGGGTTACAGGTGAGTTTGGCTGTACCAGCAGACGTCTGACTAAGTGCACAGTTCTGAGGAGTAAAAGGTGAAATAAATAGCACCTGAAATAAAATCAACAAAAAGGCCTGAGTCAGATGTAACCAAAATATTGCTACGGTTTGTTGCTGATGCCAATCTCACGGTCAAGTGATTGAAATACAAAAAACAACGGTTTTTCGAGACTTAAGTTGCATAGAACTGAATTCAGTTTTTAAAAAGTAAAAGGTCCATGAGGTTTTTGCATTCAATGTTTGCATTTACTGATCAAAGTCCGAAAATATAACCGCACACAGAGGGAAGGAACAGTCCTTTAAGAGGGGTTCATAAATGTAAATAAACTAAATGTACAATGATTGCATATAAAAAAAAAATGCAGCTAAAATGTATATCTTCAGAACATATATTGAAGAAGACAATTAAAAACGTGGGTACATTACTCAGAACCTTTCACATGTAACAACACAAGGCCGAACGGCATAAGTTACCGCATGACACATGAATTCAGTCACTAACGTTCTTTCGCACAAGCTCAGCCATCAAAAGCAAATTCTACCAGTGTTATTAATGAATAATGCGTTAGGTTTGGACTATAACACAGTGAAAATAACACTACTCATACTGAGATGATTTGCAGAACATGAAGCAGATTAGAGCTACAGGTTACACGCTTTCAGCTGCCAAAGAGTGAAAAGAGAAACTTCATATCTCTGTCTCTAAATGATTTTATGAGCCTGGGTAAAACGTGTTCAGGAGAATTGCTGTATGACAGGCTGATCTTGAGACAGTATGTGCAATCAAATCCAAATCGTAAAAAATAAACTGTGCCTCACTAGACACTCTCCGAGGCATATCAATAAAAACAAGTAGAAAAGTAAAGATATATATAATAATTAATAATAAACAATAATAAAACGGGTTTGCAGCAGCACAACATCATATCTCTGTTGTTTGAGTCCCTCTCGAACATCAACTACTCGCAAACAGGCACACTTTTAACATATCAGGTCAGGCGCAAAAGGCACTCAAACACCATTCACACCCCCTATCTAACCCACTCTAAACACCATTCCTTTTACATTCTGTCAAAGATGGTCTCTTAACCCCTTCAGTTTACAAAACCGAAACAGATCTGAAACACAAAAGACAAGTCACAGAAAGACCATATCACTGGAGAATTTCACTGGAGCATTTCACTGGAGCATTTCACTGGAGCATATCACTGGAGCATATCACTGGAGCATATCACTGGAGCATATCACTGGAAACACAAGCTCCCTTCCAGACCGGGCAATTCGGGGGTAGCCCGATCTCAGAAGGCGAGTGTTATAATGCTTTATAAGCGTAGTGTAAACGTATTATAAGAGCTACGTAAATGTGTGATAAACTACGTAAGCGCTATGACAAGTTTAGGAGGCAGTGACGCCCTCCCACTCCACCAGGTATTGAACCTTGCCGTCCAGGGTGACCCGGCGAGCTAGGATGCGGTACTTCTCCCCGCACTCCAGGCGGCCTGCCACTCCAAAGTAGCTACTGATTGAGCTCTTCAGGTGGGACAGCTGTCCGCCTTGGCCCAGGCCGTTCACTATGTCCGTGGAGTGGAGCCCCGGCAGGGGGTTGGGGGGCTCTGGGACATCGGGGAGGTGGTGGGGGTCTGGCTGGTGAGGAGGGGGGATCTCAGGGTTGGGGGGCTGGAGGGGGGCCCGTCGTGGCCGGCC
Source organism: Coregonus lavaretus (assembly GCF_964263955.1). Classification (NCBI taxonomy): domain Eukaryota; kingdom Metazoa; phylum Chordata; class Actinopteri; order Salmoniformes; family Salmonidae; genus Coregonus; species Coregonus lavaretus. The sequence continues at coordinate 37,884,115 of NC_140006.1, forward strand.
CCTTCTCCTCTTCAGGGGGGGCTGGGCGATGGGACAGTGGCGACCCGTGAACGTCTTACTGGAGTTACACAAGCTGGGGTGGAAGAGGAATAGAGGAGAGAGAGAAAGAAGGAGTCAGAGAGAGAGAGAGAGAGAGAGAGAGAGAGAGAGAGAGAGAGACACAGAGAGACAGGGAGGGAGACACAGAGAGAGAGAGAGAGAGAGAGAGAGAGAGAGACACACAGAGAGACAGGGAGGGAGACACAGAGAGAGAGAGAGAGAGAGAGAGAGAGAGAGAGAGAGAGAGAGAGAGAGAGAGAGAGAGAGAGAGAGAGACAGAGAGAGAGGGAGGGAGGGAGAAAGAGAGGGAGACAGAGAGAGAGGGAGAGAGGGAGAAAGAGACAGAGAGGGGGAGGGAGACACAGAGAGGGAGGGAGACACAGAGAGGGAGGGAGACACAGAGAGGGAGGGAGACAGAGAGGGAGGGAGACAGAGAGGGAGGGAGACAGAGAGGGAGGGAGACAGAGAGGGAGGGAGACAGAGAGAGGGAGGGAGGGAGACAGAGAGAGGGAGACGGAGAGCGTGAGAGAGAGAGAGGGAGAGGGAGAGGGAGAGAGAAAGGGGGGAGAGAGAGATTAGAAAAATACTTAAGAGGTACTCCCAATTATGAGGGGTACAATGACTTTCCATGTGAATGTGTGAGAGCCTGAGTGTGGATATTAGTATTTACAGTACACTACATTACCAAAAGTGTGTGGACACCTGCTCATCGAACATCTCATTCCAAAATCATGGGCATTAATATGGAGTTGGTCCCCCCTTTGCTGATACAACAGCCTCCACTCTTCTGGGAAGGCTTTCCACTAGATGTTGGAACATTGCCACGGAGACTTGCTTACATTCAGCCACAAGAGCATTAGTGAGGTTGGAAGCACAGAATCGTTTAATGTCATTGTATATTATAGCGTTAGGATTTCCCTTCACTGGAACTAAGGGGCCTAGCCCTAACCATGAAAAACAGCCCCAGACCATAATTCCTCCTCCACCACACTTTACAGTTGGCACTATGCATTTGGGCAGTAGCGTTCTCCTGGCTTCCGCCAAACCCAGATTAATCCGTCGGACTGCCAGATGGTGAAGCGTGATTCATCACTCCAGAGAACGCATTTCCGCTGCTCCAGAGTCCAATGGCGGGGCGGTGAGCTTTACACCACTCCAGCTGACGCTTGGCACTGTGCATGGTGATCTTAGGCTTGTGTGTGGCTGCTCGGCCATGGAAACCCATTTCATGAAGCTCCCGACAAACAGTTATTGTGCTATCGTTGCTTCAAGAGGCAGTTTGGAACTCGGTAGTGAGTGTTGTAACTGAGGACAGACCATTTTTATGCGCTTCAGCACTCGGCGGTCCTGTTCTGTGAGCTTGTGTGGCCTACCACTTCGCGGCTGAGCCGTTGTTGCTCCTAGACATTTCCACTTCACAATAGCAGCACTTACAGTTGACCGGGGCATCGCTAGCAGGCCAGAAATTTGACAAACTGACTTGTTGGAAAGGTGGCATCCTATGACAGTGCCACATTGAAAGTCACTGATAATAATAATAATAATAATAATAATAATAATATGCCATTTAGCAGACGCTTTTATCCAAAGTGACTTACAGTCAGGCGTGCATACATTTTTGTGTATGGGTGGTCCCGGGGATCGAACCCACTACCTTGGCGTTACAAGCGCTGTGCTCTACCAGCTGAGCTACAGAGGACCTTCAGTACGGGCCATTCTACTGCCAATGTTTGTCTATGGAGATTGCATGGCTGTGTGCTCAATTTTATACATCTGTCAGCAACGGGTGTGGCTGAAATAGCGGAATCCACTAATTTGAAGGGGTGTCCACATACTTTTGGCCATGTCGTGTACCTTAATGCTTTTGTAGAATGTACCTGGACTGTCCGGAGAGGCTAGTTGAGGTAGTTTCAGTGGTGTGGACTGCACCGATGGATTCCATGTCGGAGATACTGGAGCAGGGCAGAGATTTTTCACTCCTGCTGCTTGGAGTTAAGATGACACTGGTAACAACACCATTCAACAGTTTCACAAACTGAGCAAAAATGTCACAAATTAAACAAAATTGGGGATAGCTTACCTCCTTAAGGACTGGGAATCCAGTGGCAGTGGTGGCTTCACATCCTTCAGGGGGGATAAAAAGACATTACACATGGATGAACAACATACCTCTCAAATGTTTTAACATCGATCAATACAAGTAGTATTAAACAAACACACACCTGGGCCAATAGTTCACTGGAGCGACTTAGCTTGGCCAGAGTCTCCAGGGAGTTACCTCCCTGCTTCTTCCTCTTCTTGGCCTTCTTCACCATGCCACTGGTTAATTCACTGGAACAACAAGATTCACACCGTCAAATTGAGTCATCATAGTTTACTGAAAACAAAAGGATAGTTCACTTTTCTGCTACCTTTTCTTACCAGTCAACTTCTGGCTAACCAAACCCAACCAAAAGTACTGATAAAAACCAAAAACAGCCTTACCAGGATATCTAACATGCAAAAAATATGTTTTTTAATTAGTTCGTTTTTTAACAAGTTTCTCATAACATAATTTAGTAGAAAGCGGAGTCCCCACCTGGTGTTGGAAAGAGGCTTGATAGCCTTCCTGTCTTTAATCTTGATCTCTGGCTCCCCTCTGTCGGCCAGCAGCTCAGAGCTCTGGGGACCCGGAGGAAAACGGATCCTCAGCCCAAAGAGGTGCTTTTTCTTCTTGATCTCCTTCCCTGACATGAACCTGAAAGAGATGGAGAAATTAGGGTGGATTTGTATAATAACATCACAAATCATGAGGTCATAGGGAAAGAGCGTTACTCACATGCTGTGGTTGCTATTCAGTGCTTCCAGAATACTTTCATATCGGTCCGAATGAGGAGTGGCTGAAAGCTGGAGTTGAGAAAATGAAAGTCTGATTTATTTAATGTTAGAATTTAATATATTGCTATGTCAAATAAAATATCCTGAACAAAAAATATAAAGTGTTGGTCCCATGTTTCATGATGTGAAATAAAATAAATGTTCCATACGTACAAAAATCTTATCTCTCTCATTCTTTTTGCAGAAATGTGTTTACATCCCTGTTAGTGAGCATTTCTAGAAGCTGATTGAACAGCATGATTATTACACCGGAGCGCCAGTAAAAGGCCACTTTAAAATGTGCAGTTTTGTCACACAACACAATGCCACAGATGTCAAGTTTTGAGTGACCGCGCAATTGGCATGCTGACTGCAGGAATGTCCACCAGAGATGTTGCCAGATAATTGAACGTTCATTTCTCTACCATAAGCTGCCACCAATGTCGTTTTAGAGATTTTGGCAGTATGTCCAACCGGCCTCACAACCGCAGACCACGTGTAACCACGCCAGCCCAAGACCTCCACATCCGTCTTCTTCAGGATCATCTGAAACCAGCCACCCGGACAGCTGATGAAACTGAGGAGTACTTCTGTCTGTAATAAAGTCCTTTTGTGGGGAAAAACTCATTCTGATTGGCTGGGCCTGACTCCCCAGTGGGTAGGCCTTGCTCCGAAGTGGGTGGGCCTGTGCCCATGCCCAGTCATGTGAAATCCATAGATTAGGGCTTAATGAATTTATTTCAATTGACTGATTTCCTTATATGAACTATAACTCAGTAAAATCGTTGAAATTGTTGCATGTTGCATTTATATTTTTGTTCTCATAGAAAGAGTGGATTTAAAACAAACAAAATATATTTGAGAAGTTCTATAAATGAATGTTGCCCGTCTAGGGATGTGACAAATTGAAAATCTTAACATTTAAACTACCATTTTTTAAATTGGTTTTCCATTAAAACTATAAGACTAAAAAATTCAATTTGAGTTCAAAAGGAGGCTGCTACCAGCAATAGTTTGGGTCTCACGGTGCGTCCCTTTCAGATGGTTAAGCATTGCACCTGTACTACCATTACTGTACCTCGATTCCACCTTGCTAATGTTTTTCAAAGTATTTCCATACAGGACTTCGCTGCTGTCGATTGCCTTTCCAACTGTTAACGACGATGACGTAAGGGTGGGGAGTCGACTCCAAAATAATTGATTTGTCAACTACCGGTATCGAATCCCATTTCTGAGTGTCAAGATAGCAGAATCGACTAGAGTATTTTGGGATCGGAGGAGACTGATTTGTTGCCGTACTTCCGAGAACACAAACACCTGCATTTTCATAGCGAGCTAGGCGGGACGGAGAGCTAGGGGAGGGGCACAGTATAGGCAGGTTGACCACTAGGCAGACAGAGTCAGAACCGTGCACTAGGCCTATCTATCGGCAATCAAAAGCTGTACCTCGCAATGGAATGCTGTACCTTGCAAGTTCTTGGCTTGCAATGTCTCACTTCAGTAAAGCAGGGCCTATCATCAATAAATAGGCTAGGATATTCCACATGCAACAGTCCGAAAACTGAACACACACTGGCATCACTAGAGAAGAGAAGGAGCAGGCAGGCCAGCGTGAGGGAGAGAGAGGAGGGGGAAGGCAGGCCAGCGTGAGGGAGAGAGAGGAGGGGGCAGGCAGGCCAGCGTGAGGGAGAGAGAGGAGGGGGCAGGCAGGCCAGCGTGAGGGAGAGAGAGGAGGGGGCAGGCAGGCCAGCGTGAGGGAGAGAGAGGAGGGGGCAGGCAGGCCAGCGTGAGGGAAAGAGAGGAGGGGGCAGGCAGGCCAGCGTGAGGGAGAGAGAGGAGGGGGCAGGCATGAGGGAGAGAGAGGAGGGGGAAGGCAGGCCAGCGTGAGGGAGAGAGAGGAGGGGGCAGGCAGGCCAGCGTGAGGGAGAGAGAGGAGGGGGCAGGCAGGCCAGCGTGAGGGAGAGAGAGGAGGGGGCAGGCAGGCCAGCGTGAGGGAGAGAGAGGAGGAAGCAGGCAGGCCAGCGTGAGGGAGAGAGAGGAGGGGGCAGGCAGGCCAGCGTGAGGGAGAGAGAGGAGGGGGCAGGCAGGCCAGCGTGAGGGAGAGAGAGGAGGGGGCAGGCAGGCCAGCGTGAGGGAGGGAGAGGAGGGGGCAGGCAGGCCAGCGTGAGGGAGAGAGAGGAGGGGGCAGGCAGGCCAGCGTGAGGGAGAGAGAGGAGGGGGAAGGCAGGCCAGCGTAAGGGAGAGAGAGGTGGGGGCAGGCAGGCCAGCGTGAGGGAGGGAGAGGAGGGGGCAGGCAGGCCAGCGTGAGGGAGAGAGAGGAGGGGGCAGGCAGGCCAGCGTGAGGGAAAGAGGAGGGGGCAGGCAGGCCAGCGTGAGGGAAAGAGAGGTGTGGGCAGGCAGGCCAGCGTGAGGGAGAGAGAGGAGGGGGCAGGCAGGCCAGCGTGAGGGAAAGAGGAGGGGGCAGGCAGGCCAGTGTGAGGGAGAGAGAGGAGGGGGCAGGCAGGCCAGCGTGAGGGAGAAAGAGCAGGGGGCAGGCAGGCAGGCCAGCGTGAGGGAAAGAGGAGGGGGCAGGCAGGCCAGCGTGAGGGAAAGAGGAGGGGGCAGGCAGTACCGTGCGTCTTGGTAATCTGTATCTCGCAATGTCTTGTCTTGCAAGCCTCGCAAATTCTCCAAAGTATCCTAAAGTTCGCCTCTCCCTCTCTGGTTTTATTTAAATTACACAACTTTCCCCAGGTCTTTAGAGCCATATAGTCTAGTTAGGCTATATCACAGAAAATAATATGTTTTGTGATAACTGCACTGTGATTTTAATTTTGTGGGGAAAAAACATATTTTTTTTTGGGGGGGGGGGGGTTAGCAAGCAAGCAAGTTTATTTATATAGCACAATTCATACATCGAAGCAATTCAATGTGCTTTACAAAGATGTTTATCAAAAAATAATGAAAACATCATAATAATAAAAATACAATAAAAAAAAAAACATATAAAGATTAAAAATTAAAAATGGGATAAAAACATAGGAAGCTATAAGGCTAAACAGTGTGGTTAAGTTTAAGTGCTCAGTCGTAGGCACGTGAAAAGAGAAGTGTTTTTAACCTGGATTTAAAAATGGATACGTTTGGGGCACATCTAAGATCTTCTGGTAGTTTATTCCAGTTGTGTACAGCATCAGTGCTAAACGCAGCTTCTCCATGTTTAGTTTGGGCTCTACTAGCTGACCTGTGTTCATGGATCTAAGAGCCCTGCTCGGTTTATATTCTTCAAACATATCAGACATGTACTCGGGTCCTAAACCATTCAAAGATTTATAAACTAAAAGCACCACTTTGAAATCAATTCTGTAACTGACTGGAAGCCAATGTAAAGATTTAAGAACCGGAGTGATGTGCACCGTTCTCTTGGTCCTTGGATTTTTTCTTAATGCCAAGGATCCCAATTTTGTTTAAACGTGTGATCGTTTAAACATTCACACCCCTATTCCCAACGGTGTCAAGCTTCGTCCTACCTCCCCGAGCTGCAGTTGTTCCCAGTTGTCGTTGATGTAAGTCGTCAGCTCCAGCTCAGAATCAAAGTACTTCTTCTTGTGAATCACACTCATATTGTAGAGGCTCAGGTGTGCAACGTCCACCCTATTGGTCAGAAACGAGGAAGGGAAGTGTAGAACAGCCAAAAGTCAATATGATTCAGTATGGGATTGACGTGGAATATAATTAAATAGCTTCATTTTGCCTAGAGGGAACTACGATAGACTGCTACTCCAGTTTCATCAAACAATACGTATATACTGTACTACTGTTAAACTGATGCAGTGTCAGTGGGTTATCTTGTTTGCTTCAACACAGGAAACAATAGATCAATGGCTCGATGTGAATCACACCAATCCATCTCGTACACAAATCAATTCTACACAAGTTTCTCTCACCATCTAAGAGGCAGTCTTTTGAGGTACTCCGGTCCACTATTGCAAACTGAGCAAATAAATAGATAGAACCTGGTGAGAAAGAAGCACAAGAGTATATTTATTTTCTTGCATGTCATAGGTAGTCACTTAGCACATGCTTCCTGAGAGATTACTTTTATCATATGACGCTTTAAAGGAGCGGTTGTTTAGTACCTGTCTCCATAGAACATGGGCGTTTTAAAACACTGGATACACGCCTCGTGGAACCACTGCTTACACCTGTTGCACTGCAGCATCTTCAGGTACCAGCTAAAGGAGAGAGGGGAGAAGGGTTAAAACAGATTATGTATGAGTATGTATGGGTGTGTGTGTGTGTGCTACTCACTCTCCAGGCCCTCCACAGTAGCAGTAGCATTGCTGAATGTTGGTCTTGTGGCCCTGGTCCCACACCAGGTCCTCCAGGGCATAAGGCAGAGACTGCTTCAGCTCCTGCAGGGTTTCGGGACCGTTCTTCAGCGCACCCTTCTGTCAGAGAACACACACACCCCACTGTGAGCTCAATTGGTTGGAGCGTCCCCTTACTATTACTACAACATTTTCACACAGTGGTTCCGTAATATGATAGTATGTGTGGGTTCACTTTCCAGTATTTTCATAATGCGTTATGTTGTATTGTATTATAAACTGGGTGGTTCGAGCCCTGAACGCTGATTGGCTGAAAGCCATTGGTATTTCAGACTGTATACCACGGGTATGACAAAACATGTATTTTTACTGCTCTAATTATGTTGGTAACCAGTTTATAATAGCAATAAGGCACCTCAGGTATTTGTGGTATATTGCCAAAATACCACGGCTAAGGGATGTATCCAGGCACTCCACGTTGCGTCGGGCATAAGAACAGCCCTTAGCCGTGGTATATTGGCCATATACCACACCCCCTCGTGCCTTATTGCTTAATTATAGTGTGTTGATTGTGTACCTTGCATGCAGAACACCGTCCTAATATTGAGTTGCACCCCCCCCCCTTTGCCCTCAGAAAAGCCTCAATTCATCGGGGCATGGACTCTACAAGGTGTCGAAAGTGTTCCACAGGGATGCTTCCCACAGTTGTGTCAAGTTGGCTGGATGTCCTTTGGGTGGTGGACCATTCTTGATACACACGGGAAACTGTTGAGCGTGAAAAACCCAGCAGCATTGCAGTTCTTGACACTCAAACAGGTGCGCCTGGCACCTACTACCATACCACATTCAAAGACAAAATATTTTGTCTTGCTATTCACCCTTTGAATGGGACACACACAATCCACGTGTCAATTGTCTCAAGGCTTAAAAATCCTTATTTAATCAGTCTACTCCCCTTCATCTACACTGATTGAAGTGGATTTAACAGGTGACATCAATAAGGGATCATAGCTTTCACCTGGATTCATCTGGTCAGTCTAGGTCATGGAAAGAGCAGGTGTTCCTAATGTTTTGTACACTCAGTGTTAAGTAAACCTATAGTATCGTAAGTACCTTTGTTGTTGTGGTGAACACACACTCCCTACAGAGCCACTTCTCATCTGTGTCGATCAGGCTGGAGTCGATGACGGGGGCGTGGCAGAGCTGGTGGTATCCTGAAAGGAAAAGACGGGTCACAGTTCAGAGAGAATTACTATTGTATCAATCCCTTTTTTCCCCCAGAGGTGGGACCTCTAATGACTAGATAGCAAACAAGGACTCTTTAACTGGGATATGAACCAACAAACATCTGGTCCCAGGCATCATTTCCCAACCTTGTCTTTGCGCTACAGGACGAAGAAGTTACAGTGACGTTACAAGAGGCGGAACCCTCCTCTAACATTTTCCATTTTAGTCATTTAGCAGACGCTCTTATCCAGAGCATACATTTTTCATACTGGTCCCCCTTGGGAATCGAACCCCAACCTTGGCGTTGCAAGCGCCATGCTCTACCAACTGAGCTACAAGGCTTCGTTCCGCTTGAAATTTGCATAAAGTAGAGCTCAACTTTTTCCACTGCTCTGCTAGCAGGGCTCACCCTCCCACAATTTCTCTACATGCCCTCATTGGAAATTAATGGGGGCGGAACTTCTCTTGCTGAATTTGTTGTTGGTGAAAACCCACTGTTAGGATGGTGATTAAGCCCTACCTTGTCCACACTGTTAGGATGGTGATTAAGCCCTACCTTGTCCACACTGTTAGGATGGTGATTAAGCCCTACCTTGTCCACAATGTTAGGATGGTGATTAAGCCCTACCTTGTCCACACTGTTAGGATGGTGATTAAGCCCTACCTTGTCCACACTGTTATGATGGTGATTAAGCCCTACCTTGTCCACAATGTTAGGATGGTGATTAAGCCCTACCTTGTCCACACTGTTAGGATGGTGATTAAGCCCTACCTTGTCCACACTGTTAGGATGGTGATTAAGCCCTACCTTGTCCACACTGTTAGGATGGTGATTCAGCCCTACCTTGTCCACACTTGTCGCAGATGACAATCTCGTTGGGATCCTCGGAGCACTCGTCAAGGCATATTGTGCAGACCATGTCCTCTCCTCCCTCATCCCCTAAAAACAGACAGACGGGTCATTCCTCTACACCAGGGTTTGCCAAAGGTAATGGGTGGCTACTTTGAACAATCTCAAATATAAAATATATTTTGATTTGTTTAACACTTTGTTGGTTACTAGATGATTCCATATGTGTTATTTCATAGTTTATGTCTTCACTATTATACTACAACTTAGAAAACAGTACAAATAAAGAAAAACCCTTGAATGAGTAGGTGTGTCCAAATGTTTGACTGGTACTGTATGTATGTGATATGTTTTTTTTTGTATTCAGACCCTTTACTCAGTACTTTGTTGAAGCACCTTTGGCAGCGATTACAGCCTCGAGTCAGCTTCGGTATGACGCTACAAGCATGGCACACCTGTATTTGGGGAGTTTCTCCCATTCTTCTCTGCAGATCCTCTCAAGCTATGTCAGGTTGGATGGGGAGCGTCACTGCACAGCTATTTTCAATTCTCTCCAGAGATGTTCGATTGGATTTAAGTCTGGGCTCTGGCTGGGCCACTCAAGGACATTCAGACTTGTCCCAAAGCCTTTCCTTCACCCCAGTCTGAGGTCCTGAGCGCTCTGGAGCAGGTTTTCGTCAAGGATCTCTCTGTACTTTGCTCTGTTCATCTTTCCCTCAATCCTGACTAGTCTCCCAGTCCCCGCCGCTGAAAGACATCCCTACAGCATTATGCTGCCACCACCATGCTTCACCGTAGGGATGGTATTGGCCAGGTGATGAGCGGTGCCTGATTTCCTCCAGACGTGACGCTTGGCATTCAGGCCAAAGAGTTCAATCTTAGTTTCATCAGACCAGAGAATCTTGTTTTCATGGTCAAAGTCCTTTAGGTGCTTTTTGGCAAACTCCAAGCGGGCTGTCACATTTGCCTTTTACTGATGAGTGGCTTCCGTCCGGCCACTCTACCATAAAGACCTGATTGGTGGAGTGCTGCAGAGATTGTTGTCCTTCTGGAAGGTTCTCCCATCTCCATAGAGGAACTCTGGAGCTCTGTCAGAGTGACCATCGGGTTCTTGGTCACCTCCCTGACCATGGCCCTTCTCCCCCGATTGCTCAGTTTGGCCGGGCGGCCAGCTCTCGGAAAAGTCTTGATGGTTCCAAACTTCTTTCATTTAAGAATGATGGAGGTCACTGTGTTCTTGGGGATCTTCAATGCTGCAGAAATGTTTTGCTACCCTTCCCCAGATCTGTGCCTCGACACAATCCTGTCTCAGAGCTGTCCGGACCATTCCTTCGACCACATGCACTGTCAACTGTGGGACCTTATATAGACAGGTGTGTGCCTTTCCAAATCAAAAATGAATTTAGCACAGGTGGACTCCAATCAAGTTGTAGAAACATCTCAAGGATGATCAATGGAAACAGGATGCACCTGAGCTCAAGTCTCATAGCAAAGGATCCAAATACTTATGTAAATGTGATATTTCCGTTTTTGATTTGCAATATATTTGCAACATTTTCTAAAAACCTGTTTTGCTTTGTCATTATGGGGTATTGTGTGTAGATTGATGAGGGGGAAAAAACAATTGAATCCATTTTAGAGTAAGGCTGTAACGTAAAATTTTTTGGAAAAAGTCAAGGGGTCTGAATACTTTCCGAATGCACTGTAACCCCATGTGCTTCCAATCAAACAAGATATGCTGCTTTCACCCAAAGTTGACTGAAATTGTTATCTGTCATTCATATCCAATCCAAAGAGGGAGGGCCCCTTTTTGAAGAGGCTGTAATTTTGTAAAGACACTATAAACACTTTTTTTTGCAACACCTGCAACCTCACGAAATAAAATGACAGTAAACATCAGTGCAAAGGCCATAGAATATGAACTTTACAACTTTAGGTGACTTTAGTCGAGAGGCCCAATTTATATGAATTCATACTCAAATACCACCGGGTGTGCCATTTGAGGTTCAACATAACACTGTCACATTTTCTGCCACTTAGACCAAATAAGCTTATGTGCAATTCCAATTCAGTCATGAGTCATCTAACTTAAATAGATGTTAATAGATGACATAGCTAGATGACCATCTCATTTCTTGGCCCCTCCCTGAAGTGTGACTCATTAACACGTATAAAATGAACATGTATTAACACAGTAGTAACACAGGCTGAGGAGTTCCTTCCCTATGCTTGTCTGCGGGCTCTGTGGGGAATGTACGGTTGACGTATGCCCAGAAATTCTGTAGTCTGTTAACGGTCAGGGACAAATTACAAAAGATAAACCCGGAGGAGATAGACGGAAGAAATCTCAACCAAGGATATCTAGACAACTAGAGATAGAATGAATGAGGGCAAGCCAAACGGAATGAATTAACACATTTAACAGAAAACTGTACATCTTGGAGAATAAATTATACACTTTCTAAAAGCAAAATTCTAAGGATTCTGCCCACAGTCTATTGGCAATATCTGTGGAGAAAATAGAAAGGCATTATTTTTACTAGCAGATGGCTTTTTTCTTTAGAGTGTAATACACATATATTACACAGATGGCAAATATCCAACAAGATGCAAGTTTAACATACTATCAGGTTAGCATAAAACTGTCCATCGCATTGACTATCAAAAATATGACTGGAACTTGACATGGCAGCATGTCTTCTGCAGGATAACTACTTGCCTGTCTGAATGTCCTTCCACAGAACCCAGGACTTTGACCGATCTTCAAAGACAATAAAGCAGCGGTGCTTGTCTTTATTTATCTGAGGGAGAGAAAAAAAATCAAGATCCTTTACTGCAAAATAACATAAGATATGTCTTAAATTGCATTTTATATTACATATCCAAATTAACACCAAATTGAAACTTCCCACCTAGTAACTAAATCTGCTTACCTTCGTGATAGTCCCCAAATAAAACAGGCCATCCGACCATCGGGCTAGGACCTCTTGTCCCTCTTCAAACTTGTTGCCCGTGTCCCCTCCATGTCTATCCTCCGCAGGGTGGACGCTGGTCAGGGACACTTGCGTCTTGCACTGCTGCGGATGGGATTGTGCTTTCTGCTGGTGGACCGGCAAGCGCTCTAATGCCGTTGAGTCTCTGTCGTATTGGGAGAGAGGTGAATTAATTCCTACATTGTCCAAAAACATAGGTGTCACTGTCAAGCGTTGTCATTGTATTGAAGCTACAGGCCAGTTGAGTCTCACCATATCTGAGACACAGACTAAAAGGGGATTCTTTCAATGGGAACACGGAAAGCCAAATCACATATTTTTTAAGTAACAGTAGCAAGCCATGTACGCTAATCAACAGAGAATAGCCTAGAATTTGACAGGCTGTGTCAACTCAGCTGTCAAGTAACTCATCATACTAGATATGTGAGAAAATTAACATTGTTGGTGCAATAAGTCCTTCACTAAAATGTATTTATCGGTTGTAAAATGGAGTGTTCGAACTCTCTCACTCTATGCAGCGTCACTTTCTCATTTTTTTCGTGGGCTAGCTAGCTAGCTAGCTGGACATTTGCATCCAGGATGAAATAATGAATTGATACAATTAGCTGCACATACGTTTTCAGTTCAATGGCTAGCTCGATACATCAGGTATGTAATTTGTCTTAGCAGTTGTCTACAGGCAGACAGGTCTCGAGCTATAATAACAGACGGAATGATTCTGGAGCGCACCCACAACCTCAGTGAATAACAAGGTATTTTGATAAGCTAGCGAGTTACCTCATTCGGTCAGTTAGGAGGGACAAAATGCAACATATATTTAAATACTCGGTCGTAACCGGTGATTGACGTCTTGTCTGAGTAGCGGGAAGACTCTTTGAAATGCACCTCTCAAAATGACACACTATAAATTTTGTTTAGAAAATAACAAACGGGTCATTCTCCCCTAATACATTCGCCATTTTTATTTCCCGCTGATATGGGAGTGCATTGTGGGAAGCGCTCGGTCAACCATGGCACAGAGAGGCCCAAGTCGGCGGGAAATCTGTCTCCAGCGTTGTTTCGCACACCAAGCAATGAGCTTTGTATGGAGGTCAATGAGACAGTGTCGAATTTGGTCAACAAAAAAATTTATGGCTTATTTGCTACGTGAGGTTTATTTGATCCAATAGAAGTTTCATACTGCTTAAAAGTTGTTAATAGTGTACTGATATAAGTAGGGCACGTGACATCCCGGCAACTTGGAGAAAAAACACTTTATATCGGAGTTGTCTCGAGATGGCTATGCATGTTCATTAAATGAGGCTAGTGGCATAGCGTCTCTCTCCATTGAATACTTGCGGTTGATGTCAACAACCATCATCTAATATATATATTTTTAAGAACAACAATCATGAGATGTATCCACCAATCCAAAGAAAAGAAAGGCGGGAGCGAGACAGTCAGCCATGCGGCTTTGTGGACAACGACTCCCATTGTGAGGGCGGAGAGACATTTATCTTGGCAGTATATCAATAATCTTTCACTAGATAACCCTCAACCTTCCAACCTAACCAACCTTTAATACATTTGAAAATGAAGGCAGGACACTTTTCTTTTCCACCCACGACCCACTTAAAAAATATATATGTTTTACTGTCAGGACCAGTCCAATTATTATTATCTACATTAATTGTTTAATCTCACCAAGACTGCATATCCAGCTCGTGAGTCCACAACTTAATTATAGTGTGCATAGTGGACATGGCAACCTACTATTCTGGAATATTTTTTAGTTTTGGAAAATGTATAGCTGTAGTAGACTAGCCTATAGTTATTAATATTTGTAATATTATTTTCATTCCAATGAAATATATGAATTAATCAACCGTCCACTTGTCAGCGCTAGAGAACCATACCCTGGACCATCTTCACTTCTGTTACAATAAGTCGTCCTGTACCATTGTGTATTGTTACATTGTGTAACAGTTACACATTTGTCACAATGAATGGCTGCAACATTGTTACTTTTTATGACTGCGAGCTGCTGTAATAGTCAAATTGTATGGCACATCCCAGCATTCATGAAATTCAGAATTAGTGAGAGAGAAGAGTTATAATTTATAAATGTATAATGATTTCATATAAATTATAATTATTTCGTAGGGAAGACTTCATAGAGAATATGATGGTTATGCATTACTTTGCACAGAGGAGATCAAAGCTTTTGCGTTGGCAAAAAAAATCTCCACAGCGCCATTATTTTCTGCGGTCTTTCTTGTGAGGTATGTGGCTGGTGATCAGCAGCTGCACCGGCAAGACAGCAGCGCTGCGACGTGCGTACAGAGCCAGGCTTTGGCTGTAACTACACTAAAGGGGAACTAAGAATAACTCTGTAACGGATATTTTCAGTGTTAATAGAACCTGTTCGAACGCATAGGAATGCACTGAATTGTGTAGCCTACGAACACGTCAAGGGCCGTCTTCTGCGCTCGAGCTTCACTCTCCATTTATTTGGATTCTCTTTCGCAGCATCGCGTATTGAGATGATCTATTTTTGTGATGGCGAGGCGTCTGTTTCCACGTGCCTGGATAAATAAATCATTCTATTTCCAGGTAACAATTCTAAACCGTTGTACAATTTATATTGACTGAGCTGAGTCTACAATCAACCGCGCCGCAAGAAGATTGACGTCGTGTGGCCACTGTCATCGACAGCTGTAGTGTGATTTTTGTCGTGCAATATTACGCACGCGGGACACAGTGCAGCCTCTTACAATTCTGAAGGGACTCAAATGTTCGCTTTATAGTAGCCTACACAGTAAGGCCAGAAGATAGTCACGTATTAGACATTTAGAGATTGAAAAGATAGTCTGGCTGCAATGCATATTATTGCATGCTGAAATTGTTGATGCTGCCATGAAGTGCGTCAATTTGGTTTGGAAAAATAGGCTACTCCTAAGAACTGGCAGAAATAAATGATGCCTGACTCGTTAATGTGATGTTATAGACTAGGGCACTAGGCTACACTTGATTGCATATAGCTTAATACACTCTTATTGAATGTAGGCTAATTCATTGGCTCAATGTAGTCCTGCTGTCCAATTTTCATAATATTGTTTTATATTTAATTACAAGTTGGAGATTTCTTAATAACAGGTCACCTCCAACAGTGGGAGGAGGATGTGGGTCACACAGTGTGTGTGTTTGTCTTTGTCTGTTAGTTTGTTTTGGGTTGGATAGAATGTAGAAAATTATATCTCACTTGGATGTGAAAGGTTCCCAATCCATCGCTATGGTAATGTTGACATTGCTCTCAGCGTCTGACAGGCTTGCTTTGCTTTTGTTAAATATGTAATGGAGACTTAGCTAATATGTAACTTATTCAAGCTCCTGAATACATTTCGGACTACTGGCTGTAGGGGTATGTTGAGGGCATTCAATAGCACATGATAATATTATATTTCCATGTTTAGCTGTACTTAACAGTTGTTCCACCATCTGTTAAAACACAGCATGTGGTGTATTCAGTGAGGGGAAATGTTCTGAACATTGCAGATATAATCAGAATGAATAGAGCACACACGATTCCCTGTTCTATCTGACAGACAATCATATCTGTTCTACACGACACATTTCTATCTGAACGTTCTGTAACACTACATCCTTCTGAACAGACCCCTGTTGTTAGAACAATATTACTACTCTCTGTAGAATGTGGCCTCTTGGCAGGAGGGTCAACAGAATATGCCTGCTACAGTGATTAATGAGGCGACCATAAATCCAAACAGCCTTGACCGAAGTGGTCCGAGACCAGACCAGACACCGGAAATGTAAACGTGGCTTAGCAAATCCATTTATTTATATATATTTCTTCCCATAGAGGCACTTTAGTTAAGCAGTTACATTGTTTCAACCTTTTGTCTGTACTTTTCTAGGATCCTAAGATTGCAGACACTTTATGTTTAGTATAGCCAGAGATAATGAAGTATAGCTGTTGTTTTTGCTAGTTTAGAAATAAAAGGATCCTTGACTACTTATTAATACACGTGGGTTGAGAGGTTTACAGAGTACTCAGTCCACCACCTGGCTGGCACCAAACCCCTTTCTATGTTGCCAGACTGTCATAGCAACAACGCTATGTGTTGGCAGGTCATGTAAGTACTTCACAATGCAAAAGGTTTGGCTGCCAAAGGCACAGTACTATTTGATTGCGAAGTGAAATACTGTCTGCCACAGGGTCTTTATGACCTCTAACAACCTATGAGTTCTCAGGCACATCAAAGGACGTTTCACCCTGTGTGAATTCCTGAGCCCCCCATGTTTTCCTGAGGTTACCACCACTTGCCAGTGTCTGGCTAGTTATTTTGAGCAACGCAAGGTCATAAAAAAGTTTAACTTTCCCTTCTTTATTGACAACACACTAACACAGCAAGGACATACTGTGTTTACTCAGTATATAAGAGTTGCCCATAAGAAGCAGTTATGTGAGAGAGCAACAGAGAAATAGATAGTCCCGTGTAGCTCAGTTGGTAGAGCATGGCGTTTGCAACGGCAGGGTTGTGGGTTCGATTCCCACGGGGTGCCAGTATGAAAAAAAAATGTATGCACTCACTCACTGTAAGTCGCTCTGGATAAGAGCGTCTGCTAAATGACTAAAATGTAAAAATACAGTGAGGGAAAAAGTATTTGATCCCCTGCTGATTTTGTACGTTTGCCCACTGACAAAGACATGATCAGTCTATAATTTTAATGGTAGGTTTATTTGAACAGTGAGAGACAGAATAACAACAAAATAATCCAGAAAAACGCATGTCAAAAATGTTATAAATTGATTTGCATTTTAATGAGGGAAATAAGTATTTGACCCCTCTGCAAAACATGACTTAGTACTTGGTGGCAAAACCCTTGTTGGCAATCACAGAGGTCAGATGTTTCTTGTAGTTGGCCACCAGGTTTGCACACATCTCGGGAGGGATTTTGTCCCACTCCTCTTTGCAGATCTTCTCCAAGTCATTAAGGTTTCGAGGCTGACGTTTGGCAACTCGAACCTTCAGCTCCCTCCACAGATTTTCTATGGGATTAAGGTCTGGAGACTGGCTAGGCCACTCCAGGACCTTAATGTGCTTCTTCTTGAGCCACTCCTTTGTTGACTTGGCCGTGTGTTTTGGGTCATTGTCATGCTGGAATACCCATCCACGACCCATTTTCAATGCCCTGCTGAGGGAAGGAGGTTCTCACCCAAGATTTGACGGTACATGGCCCCGTCCATCGTCCCTTTGATGCGGTGAAGTTGTCCTGTCCCCTTAGCAGAAAAACACCCCCAAAGCATAATGTTTCCACCTCCATGTTTGACGGTGGGGATGGTGTTCTTGGGGTCATAGGCAGCATTCCTCCTCCTCCAAACACGGCGAGTTGAGTTGATGCCAAAGAGCTCGATTTTGGTCTCATCTGACCACAACACTTTCACCCAGTTCTCCTCTGAATCATTCAGATGTTCATTAGCAAACTTCAGACGGGCCTGTATATGTGCTTTCTTGAGCAGGGGGACCTTGCGGGCGCTGCAGGATTTCAGTCCTTCACGGCGTAGTGTGTTACCAATTGTTTTCTTGGTGACTATGGTCCCAGCTGCCTTGAGATTATTGACAAGATCCTCCCGTGTAGTTCTGGGCTGATTCCTCACCGTTCTCATGATCATTGCAACTCCACGAGGTGAGATCTTGCATGGAGCCCCAGGCCGAGGGAGATTGACAGTTATTTTGTGCTTCTTCATTTTTGCGAATAATCGCACCAACTGTTGTTACCTTCTCACCAAGCTGCTTGGCGATGGTCTTGTAGCCCATTCCAGCCTTGTGTAGGTCTACAATCTTGTCCCTGACATCCTTGGAGAGCTCTTTGGTCTTGGCCATGGTGGAGAGTTTGGAATCTGATTGATTGATTGATTCTGTGGATAGGTGTCTTTTATACAGGTAACACGCTGAGATTAGGAGCACTCCCTTTAAGAGTGTGCTCCTAATCTCAGCTCGTTACCTGTATAAAAGACACCTGGGAGCCAGAAATCTTTCTGATTGAGAGGGGGTCCAATACTTATTTCCCTCATTAAAATGCAAATCAATTTATAACATTTTTGACATGCGTTTTTCTGGATTTTTTTGTTGTCATCCTGTCTCTCACTGTTCAAATAAACCTACCATTACATTTATAGACTGATCATTTCTTTGTCAGTGGGAAAACGTACAAAATCAGCAGGGGATCAAATACTTTTTTCCCTCACTGTAGCAAGGAGCAGTGTGGGATTGAGCAAGGCCAATAGGAAGTGCTATTCTTTCCTTCAGTATAAAGACAGTCTGTGCTATGTGTAAACTGCACAGACTGACCCTGGGCAGTAAACAGGTGATATTACCATTTTTACTGTTACTGTATTATTAAACATGTGTTAGTGGATGTTGCCTGTGGTGAGTTAAGTGGCAGGCCTGGCTTATGCAGTGATGCTTTTACTGTAGAGCTAGCCATGGTCTGGAGGGAGGGGATGCAGCATATCATGAGAGCCTTTATTGCGTAACAGTGCCAGGGAATGTGAAAATGACATACTGTAGGTAACGCATACAGTAGTAGACCCTTAGAAGCAAAGAGCAATGGACTGTGGGATAAATGTTACTCACACATGACAGAGCCCCTAACTGTCTACGAGTCAAAGGTCAACCAAAGGGCATGAAGTGTTAAACCTATTATTATATTCATTTTTGTTGCATCACGCTAACACAATTTGCATTTTGGCTCCTCATTGACTGCAACAGTTTCACTTATCAGACGGAAGCTAGTACTCATTTACATTTTAGCAGACGCTCTTATCCAGAGCGACTTACAGTTAGTGAGTGCATACATTTTCATACTGGCCCCCCGTGGGAAACGAACCCACAACCCTGGCGTTGCAAGCGCCATGCTCTACCAACTGAGCTACAGGGGACTAGTAGATGTGCAATTTTGATCTTACCTGTTTCAACTTGTTAGACTGGAGTATTATTACTGCATGCAAACTAAACACATCGATTAACACACACACCCACGCTCAGCTCCTCATCGAAACACAAGCACAAGCACAGGTAGAGGTAGTTACTCTCTGAAACTCACACAATGACTTTTCAGACATCCTCTGTCTGCCTACAGACCGTTCTCTTGTCAGATTATATAAGACCTGTGACATAGCCTTTAGGCCAGTGCTTGACTTGGGCTGGAGATCACCGGACCTGAGTACCGGCACCTCAAATTTTCTTCTGCTTGAGTTCCTCCACCGCTTATAGAATATCAGCTCAAACGTATTGAGGAGTTCCTGCACATAAATCCAATTTGTAAGTCGCTCTGGATAAGAGCGTCTGCTAAATGACTTAAATGTACATGTTAAATGTAAATAAATATAAACAGTACCGACACCTATTTCAGTCCAAGTCAAGCACTGCTTTAGCCTATTGGTTGTAACTCAATTGATTTTACAACTAGGCCTATGTCTCGAGTCTTCAAACACATAGACTCATCATGGAGCCTCATACCTACAGTGGGGGAAAAAAGTATTTAGTCAGCCACCAATTGTGCAAGTTCTCCCACTTAAAAAGATGAGAGAGGCCTGTAATTTTCATCATAAATACACGTCAACTATGACAGACAAAATGAGGAAAAAAAATCCAGAAAATCACATTGTAGGATTTCTAATGAATTTATTTGCAAATTATGGTGGAAAATAAGTATTTGGTCAATAACAAAAGTTTCTCAATACTTTTATATACCCTTTGTTGGCAATGACACAGGTCAAACGTTTTCTGTATGTCTTCACAAGATTTTCACACACTGTTGCTGGTATTTTGGCCCATTCCTCCATGCAGATCTCCTCTAGAGCAGTGATGTTTTGGGGCTGTCGCTGGGCAACACGGACTTTCAACTCCCTCCAAAGATTTTCTATGGGGTTGAGATCTGGAGACTGACTAGGCCACTCCAGGACCTTGAAATGCTTCTTACGAAGCCACTCCTTCGTTGCCCGGGCGGTGTGTTTGGGATCATTGTCATGCTGAAAGACCCAGCCACGTTTCATCTTCAATGCCCTTGCTGATGGAAGGAGGTTTTCACTCAAAATCTCACGATACATGGCCCCATTCATTCTTTCCTTTACACGGATCAGTCGTCCTGGTCCCTTTGCAGAAAAACAGCCCCAAAGCATGATGTTTCCACCCCCATGCTTCACAGTAGGTATGGTGTTCTTTGGATGCCACTCAGCATTCTTTGTCCTCCAAACACGACGAGTTGAGTTTTTACCAAAAAGTTATATTTTGGTTTCATCTGACCATATGACATTCTCCCAATCCTCTTCTGGATCATCCAAATGCACTCTAGCAAACTTCAGACGGGCCTGGACATGTACTGGCTTAAGCAGGGGGACACGTCTGGCACTGCAGGATTTGAGTCCCTGGCGGCGTAGTGTGTTACTGATGGTAGGCTTTGTTACTTTGGTCCCAGCTCTCTGCAGGTCATTCACTAGGTCCCCCCGTGTGGTTCTGGGATTTTTGCTCACCGTTCTTGTGATCATTTTGACCCCACAGGGTGAGATCTCGCGTGGAGCCCCAGATCGAGGGAGATTATCAGTGGTCTTGTATGTCTTCCATTTACTAATAATTGCTCCCACAGTTGATTTCTTCAAACCAAGCTGCTTACCTATTGCAGATTCAGTCTTCCCAGCCTGGTGCAGGTCTACAATTTTGTTTCTGGTGTCCTTTGACAGCTCTTTGGTCTTGGCCATAGTGGAGTTTGGAGTGTGACTGTTTGAGGTTGTGGACAGGTGTCTTTTATACTGATAACAAGTTCAAACAGGTGCCATTAATACAGGTAATGAGTGGAGGACAGAGGAGCCTCTTAAAGAAGAAGTTACAGGTCTGTGAGAGCCAGAAATCTTGCTTGTTTGTAGGTGACCAAATACTTATTTTCCACCATAATTTGCAAATAAATTCATTATAAATCCTACAATGTGATTTTCTGGATTTATTTTTCTCAATTTGTCTGTCATAGTTGACGTGTACCTATGATGAAAATTACAGGCCTCTCTCATCTTTTTAAGTGGGAGAACTTGCACAATTGGTGGCTGACTAAATACTTTTTTCCCCACTGTAAGTGACTGCCAGAGCCCTGTATCTTAAAGTATGTGTTAGCCCACACACACACACACTAAAGGGATCAGATCAGATAGTGTAGCAGCTTGTGCTCCCCTGGTGCCTTCAGCTAGCGAGGCTTTTGGGAGGGGAATATCTGATCCCTATCTGTTACCGCCTTTCTGTGAGGACAACACTGAAAGATGTGGGTCGTGTTCATTGGGGCATACAGTAGCAAAACAAAATGGAAACGAGCGTTTCTCATACAAGTTCAGATAGTTGGTTCCCATTTCACACCGTTTCAGAATTCAGATCGCTTTCTTTCATTTCGTGTCAGGTGAACACAACTCAGGACTCTCTCTCTCTCTCACGCTCACTCTCTCACACCCCTTTAAGCCATAACTCTGTCACTGTTCATTCTTCTCATCCCAAAACAACACCTCTCTAATCTCCAGCCCTGGTAATAGTTCTGATTAGAAATACCAAGTCAGAGAAAGTCGAAGGAGATTGGTCCCTGTCGTCTCACAAGGATCTTATTGGTCGCAGTTGACCTTTCTGACATGGTCTGATTCCAATATCCACACACTAGCATACCACTTAGTATGAATAAATGTATTGTCATGGCAATGGGGCAGGCCTTAACGTCAATCCCTGATTGGGCATGCAAAAGTAGTATGCTAATATGGACATTGGAACTTAGCCTCTGTCTGTATACAGCCCGATATCTTGTCATGTGATACGTGCCACAGCTGAAGTTGTAACTCAATTGATTTACAACTATGTCTCGAGCCGTCTATTACATTAGGATCAAACCAACACTTAACCCCAGAACTCTGTTGTTTAGTCTCAAAAGGGCCACCATCACCGTGGAAACTACAGTACTGCTGGGCTGTCAGTTGTTGGTCACATGACGATGTTGATTAGGAAGTGCTAATTAGTATACTGCCATTGACCAAGCTGGCCACATTTCTCCATCTCATGGCTAAATGGGGCATGTTCTTTATGTTCCCGCTCCATTTGTTTGTACTGTAGATGCGTGTGTATGTGTCATATTTAAAGTCTGTGGTTCCCAACCTTTTTTGGTTACTGTACCACCAACTGAATTTTGCTCTGCCCGGAGTACCCCTGAAGTACCCCCTCATGTGCATTTTACCAGTAGGCCTATGGTCTCATGACTCTTCTCAAGTACCCCCAGGGGTCCTAGTACCCCTGATTGGGAACCACTGTTATAAGTCATAACAGAATAGCTCACCTTAGCCAGATCATGAAATTAATAATAATAATAAATAATAATGAAATTAATGGAAAATCCATTGTTTCTGATGCATTGAAAATCGAATAACATCTATCAACTGAACTTAAGATATAATCAGTTATATCAGATGGTATGATGTTTACTATGTAGGGTAGGGACTCGGCACACTGTATAATCTCACAACATGATATGGTAGGGAATGTGAAGACATGTTGAATGAAGCAACCAACCAACCCTCTTTCTCTGTTTGACCCCTGCAGGCTCGCATCTCCTTTGTGCGGGTGAAATACCTGTTCCTCACCTGGCTGACAGTGTTCGTGGGGGGCTGGGTGATCTATGTCCAGTACTCCAACTACACTGAGCTCTGCCGAGGACATGAGTGCAAGAACGCCATAGTGAGTACGGACACATCTGTCATATCATATCCATGATCCACTTATTTTTTTATTAGGAGTGGGAACTTTCATATTTTTATGCTTTTATTGATAGACGGTCAGTAGGGGGGACAGGAACAGTGGTGTAAAGTACTTAAGTAAAAATACTTTATAGTACTACTTAAGTAGTTTTTTGGGGTATCTGTACTTTACTTTACTATTTATATTTTTGCCAACTTTTACTTTTACTTCACTACATTCCTAAAGAAAATAATGTACTTTTTACTCCATACATTTTCCCTGACACCCAAAAGTACTCGTTACATTTTGACAGGAAAATGGTCCAATTCACACACTTATCAAGAAAACATCCCTGGTCATCCCTACTGCCTCTGACCTGGCGGACTCACTAAACACAAATGCTTCGTTTCTAAATTCAGTCTGAGTGTTGGAGTGTGCCCCTGGCTATCCGTCAATAAAAAAAAACAAGACCAATTGTGCCGTCTGGTTTGCTTAATGTAAGGAATTTGAAATGGTTTATACTTTTACTTTTACTTTTGATACTTAAGTACATTTAAAACCAAATACTTTTAGACTTTTACTGGGTGACTTTCACTTTTACTTGAGTCATTTTCTATTAAGGTATCTTTACTTTTACTCAAGTATGACAATTCAGTACTTTTTCCACCACTGGACAGGAATGACAGGAGGAGTGTGTCAAACAGGCTGTGGGCCAGATTGGAATGATGACACAATATGGGGGCGGACGATCGGCGGCACTAACTGCTAGACCACGACCCAGTTCTACTGTGGTACTGGAGCAAGTGGTGGTAGTAGTAGTAGTAGCACTGCTGTAGTGTAGAATCATCAACTAGAAGCCCAAACAGATATAACATTTGACTAAAATATAATCATTTCAAGCCTTGCTTACATTTGTATACAATCACATATATCTCTCTATTATGCGGAATTATGGGAATACTTCGGAACAGATTTCTCAAATTAAAATAACTTGCAGCTTATTTGATGGTGTTTTTACTGTATTTTATGTCCAACAATTTAAAAAATACAATGAAATAAAAAACGTTTTGCTCAGAAAACTTGGGGGGCCAAATGAAATCACCCACGGGCCAAATTCGGCTTGCGGCCGCCGGTTGGGGATCCCTGGTACAAGGCATCACCCATTTTCATACTCCACAGTTTGACATCATCCATCTCATTCAACCGTTGAGGGTTAGAGCACTGAGGCGAATGAAGCTTACAGACGCAAAGGCTCAAGGACAAGCTATTTGGCATTCGGACCGTTGCTGTTACCAAAACAGCAACCACGAGACTGATTTCATTCCTACTTGGCTAAACATTGTCACCCAGTGTTCATGTAGCATGATAGCGTCAAACAGAGAAAGAAGTTAGTGAAAGGTCTTTGGGCAGTCTGTAGCAGTTCACTTTCATCTTAAGTGAAGTGTTGTTTGTTTTGACCATAGAAATAAAAACAATAGAGAGGTCACTAAGATTCAAATCCGTGTCACAAGCAGTCTGCAATCTTGTTTTAGCTCTATGCTCTATGGTTCTGACTTTGTAATACCTAGCATATTGTTGTATTGAGTAAATAAATGGACAGGAAGAGACTAACACCAACCCTTCTCCACTTCTCAGTGTGATAAATACAGGAGGGGCATCATCGACGGCTCGGCCTGCAGCAGCCTTTGTGACAAAGACACCCTCTACCTGGGCAGATGTCTCTCTACCAGCCCCGAACACCAGGTGAGGTAACAGACCATGACCCTCCCTTTGAGCTGCAGGGGTTACTGTACTGCTGGGCTCTACGCTTACCTTTTTTTTAACAAAGGAGCACGTTTGCGCCTAAGTTGAAAAATGTAGGCGCACACAAAGAAATGTAGGAGCAAAATGAAACATATTTGAGATAATAAAGCTAGAATCCTTAATTTTTCTAGCCGCACTGGTGCTCCTAAATACAAATTCCAGGTCGCACAGCAAAATATTTAGCCACATATGCGAGTAAAATGGTCGCACTGTAGAGCCCTGTACTGGACACGTTGTCTTGGTCTGTACTAAGTACAGATCCAGGATCAGGAAAATCAACCTTAGATCAGTGCATCTAGGGACAACCTACTACGACCCGGACTTACAGCCCTAATGTCGACTCAAGAAGGCACTTCGGCAAGTGCCAGTATGTAGCCAATGGTTTTATTGAAGGGTGTGGTGTCTTTAGTAGAAGTTCACTATAGTATTTCCACACATAATCAGACCAGAAGAATAAGTCAGAACCATTGGTTCTTCTTATCGACTGTAGGTGTATAATAATGTAATTCCACTAACTTGGGTCTGGTTGTCCTCATCGTTCCCCTTGCCTGGGCCCTCAGGTGTACACAGGTGGTTGGGGTGACCTGGACGGGGTGATCCGCTGCCGGGTGGGGGAGGTGCTGCACTATGAGCTGGGAGAAGAGCCGGAGCCCAGGAAGGAGGCTGCAGTCTTCGACAAACCCACCCGCGGCACGTCTGTGGAGAAGTTCAGAGAGATGGTCTTCAACCACCTGAAGGTTTTGGAACTCCTGCTGCTTTGACTTTAGCAGATGCTGTGTCACAATGGCAACATCATCAGCATAGTATAGCATAACAACTATAATTAGTGTCTTTGTTGAAAGGGATTTTGTCATTTCACTAGCAGTTTTACCAAAATCTCCAGATTGAGGATAAGGTCATCAGCTTAACTTCTTTCTCGTTTCCTCCTACCTCCCCTTCCCTCAATCCTTCCATCTCCAGTCAAAGTTGGGCGAGCAGGCCAACCTGGCCAGCCTGGTGACCCAGATCCTCACCGTCGCCGACGGCAATAAGGACGGGCACGTCTCCCTCCCCGAGGCCCGTTCAGCCTGGGCTCTTCTCCAGTTGGACGAGGTGCTGCTGGGCCTGCTCCTCCAGGACCGGGGCCACACCCCCCGGCTGCTGGGCTTCTGTGGGGACCTGTACGTGACCGAGAGGGTCCCCTACGGCCCCTTGTACGGTGTCAGCCTCCCCTGGCCCCTGGAGGCCTGGGTCCCCAGTGGGGCCCGACGCAGCATGGACCAGTGGTTCACGCCCTCTTGGCCCCGCAAGGCCAAGATCTCCATGGGCCTCCTGGAGCTAGTGGAGGACATCTTCCACGGCACCTACGGCAGCTTCCTCATGTGCGACCTGAGCGCCGATCACTTTGGCTACACGGACCGCCACGACCTCCGCCTCACCGACCCCAGGGCCATCGTCTCCGAGGACGCGTTCCGGCAAACCATGCGCTCGCTGCACTGCGAGAAGGACGACGACTGTGTGCTGGGGACGGACTGCCGGACATCGTGCGATGTGGCTCAGAGACGATGCAGGGAGGAGGTGACCCAGCCCAACCTGGCCAAAGCATGCGGGGCGCTGAGGGACTACCTTCTGAGAGGGGTGCCATCAGAGCTGAGGGAGGAGTTGGAGAGACAGCTGTACGCCTGCATGGCCCTCAGAGGCTCGGCGGGACAGATGGACATGGAGCACTCCCTGATCCTGAACAACCTCAAGGCCCTGCTGTGGAAACAGATCTCCCATACTAAAGACTCGTGATGAGGGGACAACACAACCAAGTCCTCAAAGACCTGACTCATGCTCAAATACTTAAAGGAAAGATTCACCCATTTTGAATGTTATATCGTTTTTGTGCATCTCTGAGCAATATTCTATGGATTCCCGGGGTCATTTCATGTTGTCACGTGTATCTGAGCTATTGCTGTTCAAGCAGGCAGAAATACACACAATATAACATTCAAAATGGGTGAATCACAAAAACTCTACCACTTTGGGTGGATCGTTCATTTTAGACATACTACATTGTTTTTTTTACCACGTTTTGCTGACTGTCATTGGAAGAATGATAATTATAATTAATGTTCAGGATGCTGGAAAATAACTGTAGATCTGCTGTTTGACGGGTCTCATTGGAGTCTTGTTTTTCCCTCTTGGAAAAAACTGATGGAACATTTTAAGTGGTAGTAGTTTAGTAGTTGTATGAACTACACATTTGAAGTACACTTGCACATTATATGAAGACTGAAGCATGTTTCGGTTTCTTAAATGGACAATGTGACCAAGAAATATATCAGAAGAAACTGAGTATTATAGAGGTCTAAGGTATTGTCCTTCCTCCTAAGTGTGCACTTGTTCCCTTCTCTTATTTGAAAGGAAATGACTGGTATAAGAAATATGGTGGAAACTCCCTGTAGTCCATACCTCGACTAATCCAATGCCTTTAGATTTATGGGAAATAGTGGATAGTGTACACTTCAGGAGATATTATTGGGACGCACCCAGGAGTCGTCCACGTCGCTGGACATTACCACCCTCACTTGTTTATTGGCATACAGCAATGCTGAATCAGCCTATGACGAACCATTATGCTTGGTTTGTGTACCATGTACATTTCTCACGAAGAACACTTGTAGTTTTCCACTAACCATGGAGTGTATTATGAATACTAGTGCCATAAACAAGAGATCATGCTGAAAATACTGTAATAGACTTGGAACTAGTCTCACGTTTTTGTATGGATGTTTGACTACCACTTGTGAAGGAGGTACTGTACATGGAATGCTTGCTGTATTTGACTCCGTTTCTACATTCTTTCAAGCGCGACCTTTATAAACAAGGAGGTCACACTTTGTATGTCTTTTAAACAGGAAACCCCGTCTGATGTGGTTTCTGAAGGAGCTGAAGCTCATAGCTGCTGTTGCCGGATGAATTGTATCAATATAGATGTATGTTTTCCTTGAAGTTTGAACCAGCATGATTTTGCACAATAAAACCACATACCACTCACTGTGGTCTCATCTTAGTTTCTTTGTCAGCTGAGTTGTTGATTATCCTGACTGTAGTGTGCAGTGACTGAGTGAGGAAATGTAATACCTAATACGTTCCGTCATACTCAATTACTAGTAAAAAAGGTTACTAAGATGTTAAAAATGGAAAACATGAGAATCTATCAGGTCTATCATTCAATCACACCAGAATTTCCCCAAAATGTCGTTAAGACACACCACACACGGGCAGTGTTTCCATAGAGAGCAAAGTGATGAAGAACGTCATTTGCAATACATTTATTAAGCCAATGGTGTGGTGTGTCTTTGGAACGGGCAGTGGTCCCCGTCCCTCTAACCGTCCGCTGCCTCGGCTTCCTGTGCTCGTAGAAAGCTGGCCTTTTTCTGGGCGACGCGGTCCTTTCTCTGTGCCAGCGAAAGTTTGGCACGGTTCCACCTGCGACAGAAAACAATGCCCCGATTACCCATCAGCACAATAAACAAGATTAATGGCAGACCGCTCAATGTTGATGCTATAAGTGGATCTACAGTATACAGTCGCTTCTCTCAGCCCCGTCTTGAAAGGACAATGGACATCAGCCGTTGCAAATGAAGGACCAACTACATTTTGCTCAGCGTACTTCGTATCATCATCAAGAAGCACTACCCCAATGCACAATTTCAAAGCATTCCCATGTGGATAGCCAGCAACGGTGACAAACCCACCTCTTCTTTTTGACGTCTTTTTTGGGTTTCTTTTCGTGTACTGGGTTCTCTCGGATGGCGGCGTGTGCTTTTTTGTACATCTCCTCTACCTGAAAGAACAACACATTGTTTAGACAGGTAGGGTAGCAGTTCTGGACGAGTCACAGAAAACCAACAGCCTTTCAGCACTGGTAATTCATCTTGCTTCTCTCAGCCCCGTCTTGAAAGAACAAAAAAACATCAGCCGTCGCAATTGAAGGACCAACTACATATTGCTCAGAGATCTTGGAATCATCATCAAGAAGCAGTGAATTTAACAACTTTACGTGTCAGAAAGGAATTGCCAAACCAACTGATACCCTCCCATTACAGGACCAGGAGTGACTACCATCAGTCTGGCAGGCATTACATTTCTACTGTCTGACTCAGTGGGATGTGCCAATGGACTTACTGTGTCTGGCGTGACTCCGTTCTTTATGAAGCGCGAGAACTGTTTCTTGTAGGCGTCTTCGTCCTCCTCCATCAGGTAACTCATGTAGTCCGACACGTTCATGCCCATGATGTGTTTGCGATGCATCTCTGCGTTGAACTCTTTGCTCTCCATGTCGTAGCCAGGGAATCGTTTCGTGCTGAGGAGGAGACGATGGTGATACCACACTGGATTACTTTGGTTGATTTAGTGTCCAGTGACTTTGAATAGTCAAATAAAAACACGTTCTTCATATTCACATTTTATAATGACAAAGGCCATGGCTTATTACAGGGCCGATGGTCTGGTCTTGGCCATTCATTATTCAAACATTTCCACAGCGAAGACCAAGAGAAGAAACATGGACACATTGTATCTCCCGACAGGATCCGCAGTGAGGAGTTCAGCCTTCACTACAGGTTTATGAGAGAACTATCATCCTGTACCCCTCTGTGTTGGTCATATAGGACACTTCAGGTCCTAGATGGGCAAAAGAGGGGATACAGCTGCACTTAAAGGGATAGTTCATGATTTTGGCAACGAAGCCATTTACCTACTTCCCCCAGTGTCAGATAAACTCAGATACCATGTGTCTCTGCGTCCAGTATGAAGGAAGTTAGTTTTGCGCGCCAATGCTAACCAGCGTTAGCACAATGACTGCTAATCTCAGGAACAGCTAGCATGCTAGCTAACGCTACTTAGCAATTGCACTGACGCTTGTTAGAAACTTCCTTCATACTGGACGAAGAGACATAAAAATGGTATCCCTTGTTCATCTGACTGGGGGGGAAGTAGATAAAATAACTTAATTGCCAAAATCTCGAACTATCACTAACTAACCTGTGAGGAATTGAGAGGCCACCGTCAACGGCGCCCTTTAGTGCTCCGAACACCTTGTTTCCTGTCGACGTCCTGGCGAGCCCAGCGTCTAGGAAACACGTGAAGGCCCCTGGCTGGCCATCTATACTCTCCACGTTGAACTCATCTCCGGTCACTTCCACCTGGCCCTCGTACACCTGGTCCAGGCCGAACTTGTTCAGCAGCTGAGGAGAGACAAAGATGTTTCATTAGAGAAATGCAGTCTAACATTCAGCAGCAACCCCTTTTGACAATTCACATCGTCTAATGAATAGAAGCTTGCTAAACTGAAAATGTGTTGCATTAACTGTGCTGTTGGACATCAGACTGAGCCGACTGTCAAAGCAGGTAAGGAATATGCCCACACCAGATTACCCCCCCCTCAAAACAAATAGTTCAGTGTATTAGACAACAAAATGATAAGCTTGTACTAGCATCAGAAAACTATACACGAAAAGGGAAGTCCACACAGGTCAGATCTGTCTTGGGTTTGTCAGCACAATGATACTGGTACAGGATGTGGTGGAAGGTGTTAGTCAAAATTCACCAAACCCCTGACATCAGCAACAATTCCTTTCCCTTAAATTTTTTTTAAAAAAATCCTTTGCCAGTTGAATCACAGTGACGTTGTCAACCAGAGTCTGTACGCTCACGCATATGTAGTCATCTCTATGGGATTGCACAATGACGTGCATGTAGCTATGCATTCTTCTCTGTATGAGACTTCAGTATGTGTATGAATACAATATGTGTGTTAGCATGCCATAGTGTGTGACCCTTACCCTCCGGGCCAGCAGAAGGCCTGTGCAGTAGGCTGCAGCATAGTTTGTCAGTCCCACGGTGATGCCATACTTGGGCAGCTCATGGGAGTAGGCAGCACCGACAATCTGGTCTCCCTCGATCTTGGCGTAGGCGATCTGAAGAAATAGATAAAAGTGGTGAGGGCCAGGATGTGGTTTCCATATCTAAATAGTTGTTGAAATCCCACCAAGCCTATACACAGCAGCCCTCCATAGCACTCACCTGGCAGCAGATATCTCTGTTGGAGAACCTCACGATCATCCTGTACTTGGGTGTGTTGTACTTGTTCTTGTCTTGGATGACCAGGCGCTTACGGGCAAAGTAGTCAGTTTTCCCCTCTGTCAAAAACAAATCACACTACTGGTTAGTATGCCAGCATTTGCCAATAGTCTAGGAATTGGCTATTTCCTATCTTCAGCACATCGAATAGTAGTTAATTAATCTTGCTTCTCTCAGCCTTATCTTGAAAGAACAAAAACCATCAGCTGTTGCAAATGAAGGACCAACTACAAATTGCTCAGAGATCTTGGAATCATCATCAAGAAGCAGCTAATTTAACACACAAGTTGACAACTGGTTAGTATTCCAGCATTCACCATTAAAATAAATAAGCCAATTAAAACACTGTTTGTTCTAGAATCTATTGAGACAGTGGTTCGCCAAAGGGGGAGTACATGTGCATTACATCAACAATTTTTTTATTTATTATTCACCTCGCCTTCTCCTGAATTTCACCTGGTATCTCTTGAAGTACGCCTTACTTTTCACTACTTTCACGAAGCCCTGTGGAGAGGAGATGTGAGACAGCTGCCATTGCATATTTCTGGTGACAGGGGTGTCACTCAGCTAACGTGCAATAAATATTCCTGCAGTGTAACTTCTCCATGGCACAGCTAACTAGGACTGTTGAAACACTTTCTTCAGACTGGTGGCCAACTTGCAAACTTAACTTGCTAGCTAACTAGGACTTCCAAGCAAGAGTATCGACGGACAACTTCTTCACACCATGATCAGTTTAATTGTCATGGAAGATAAGCAGGCCGATATCAACAACAAACACGTTTTTATGCAATTGGCATGACATCATTTATTAATAGGAATAACTAGGAAATGTCGAAGTAAGGCCTTTGAGCGCCATATCGCCACGCTGGAACCTAGCCTGCAGCTAGCATTCTGCTGACCGATGAAAGTTTACGGCACAAATCCAACGTCATCCATTTACAAAGAAACGAACATCAGACATGGAAGCGAATAAGACAAGTAATAGCATAAAATGTTTCATGTTGACAGTATATGATGACAATTTATTTACCATTTTTGCAGTTTTTCCAACTTCTCTGTTGACAGCCTTTTCCAGGTAGCTGCAGAGAGCTGGTAAAATATGCTGACGTTGCAGGCAGGATATGTGTTCTGTGAATAGAAACGGTAATGTACCCTCCCTAGTGGATTGGAGGAGAAGTTGTATGAATATTAACAAAGATTATCAAATAAAATGTATCTGATATTAGTAGCTTCGGCTAGAATATTAGTCTCTGATGTGTCTCCTATCTGTGCAAGGCTGCAAGCAAAGTTGCAAAATATTTACGCTTTTGCAAGAATAATTATGCTGTCCTCTCAATTATGGATTTCACCATAATGAAAGCAAAGCCACAATACACATACAACAAGGAAATAAAACTAACACCCATGAAACTACATTCAAAATAAATTCTGACTAGGTAAAGAATCCCTGTATACTTCTACATGACATTGTGTGGTAAAACTATCTCTGTTTGTTTCCCCTCTAGCACCACTGGCTGTTCTTACTATGATGATAATAAACCATCACAAAATGTCAAGTTTGAATGTAAAGTGCACAGGTACAGTGAAATGCCTTTTTTGCAAGCTCCAAACCCAACAATGCAGTAATCAATATCAATTTAGCACTAAAAATAACAAGGTAGAATAAAAACACACCAGAAATAGAAATAAGGGTAATTGTCCTGGCTTATATTTACCAAGACACCAGCAGAGAGCAGCAGCAACCCATTCCAGTGTACAGTAGCCCAGCCCTGTGCAGTATGTGATCTCAGAATTAGGCATTTGAGCCACTCTTCCACATGGGGTTGGTGGCACCTTAATTGGGGAGGACAGGCTCGTGGTAATGGCTGGAGCGGAATCAGTGGAATGGTATCAAACACATGGGTTCCATGCCATTCCATTCGCTCATTTCCAGCCATTATTATGAGCCGTCTTCCCCTCAGCAGCCTCCACTGCTCACTACCTATGCTAGGCATGGCATTCCTGAAATTCCAATAACAGTGTTTAAAAAGGATGTAGCTGTGCATCAGAGGAGGCTGGTGAGAGGAGCTATAGGAGGATGGGCTCATTATAATGACTGGAATGGAAACCATAAAATGGTATCAAACACGTTAAACATATAGAAACCACATGTTTGACTCCGTTCCATTTATTCCATTCCAGCCATTACAATGAGCCTGTCCTCCTATAGCTCCTCCCACCAGCCTCCTCTACTGTGCAGGGGTATTCAACTCTTACCCTACGAGGTCCGGAGCCTGCTGGTTTTCTAATGTACCTGATAATGAATTGCACCCACTAGTGTACCAGGTCTAAATCCATCCCTGATTAGAGGGGAACAATTTAAAAAAGCAGTGGAAGTGCTTCGAGGTCAAGAGTTGAATTTGAGGGACCTATAGCCTATATACTTTGTACTGTTTCGAAGGAGAGTATTTCTTCCTTTTTGTATAGTTATAGATCAGAATGAGATTGAGTTGCTGGTTGCAGAGCGGGTTTCGAACCCATGCCCAAAGGGGCAATGTGTAGTCTCAACTTTGCAGCGCTACCACCAGACCAGACTGCCACTGCTTTACTTTAATAGTTTTTATGCTGCTTTCTGAATTGAATTAATCAATATAAAAATTAAAAATAAAGTATTCTGTTGTTAATGGCATTTTTAAAGAGACTGAGTATAAGCCATCTGAATTGAATAGAAAGTAGTGATATTAATCACTACCTCATGCTCCTTTGTAAACTGCATTGTGAAACGTCATGACTCATGAAAGTTGGGTTGAACATGAGAACGCTCAATGTTGAAATAATAAGTCCGTTTATCATTGGTGGATGGATGCACTCTTAGAAAAAAGGGTTCCTTTTTGGTTCCAGGTCTAACCTTTTTGGTTTCCAGGTAGAACCCTTTTGGGTTTCATGTAGAACACTCTGTGGAAAGGGTTCTACATGGAATCCAAAAAGGTTCTACCTGGAACCAAAAAGGGTTCTTCAAAGTGTTCCCCTTTGGGGACAGCCGAATAACCCTTTTAGGTTCTAAATAGCACCTTTTTTTCTAAGAGTGTGGAGACAGAATAGGGACAAATCTTTGAACTCTGTTTGACTTTTGAACCCCATACCCTGGCTACTGAACCCTAGCTATTGAACCACTGCTCCATTTGCTTGCCCATCAGTATCTGCTCTGCTGTCCTGGAGAGCGATGGCAGGGACAGCCACAGTATCTGCTCTGCTGTCCTGGAGAGCGATGGCAGGGACAGCCACACCCAGTTAAGTTAGCAAGGGTCAATTCTACCTCTATAAGAAATGAGTTGATGTTTGCCAAAGTTGGTTACCTATTGGAATGTAGTTAAGAAAATGGCCACATTGCAATACCCATACTAAGTATACCACTTAGAATGCATGTTCAATACATTGCTTCATACTAAATGGTATGCTAGTGTGAATATATTGGGACAGAGCCTCCCTTGACATTAAAGCAGCCACGCCCAGTGAAGTGCCCGCTCTGCTGATCCAGCTCTTCCTTGGTTGGGCCGGTGGTGATGAGTAGAGACCATTGACCTGTGGTAACCCCACCCAATGAGCACTCTGCTTTGATTAATCAGTGCAGTGTCATGCAGGAGTCACACCTTGGGGAGGTCCTTACTCCACGGGTCAACTATAGGACAGGGTGCTTGAAATGTTTATTTAAAAAATCACTATTGTGTGTGTACCTCACTAACAAGGTGAAATATTGCTAACTATTTGATAATACAAAAAAAGAAGTTATTACTAGACATATTTAAGTTGTCTATCATTCATTGTTTATTAAATTATGTTCAAATCACATTACCCGTCCGCCAAAAAATGAAACTTTTTCCACCTCTTTGTCATGTTTGGGAAACGGTCTTTGAGATAAGATCCAAAAGGGTCAACAGTTCAATTAAAGAACATTCAAAACGTTTTAGAACGTTACGGCATTCTGATTAACCAAATGATGTTCTCTTGGCACAATTTAGCAAACTTTACAGTGTTTCTCATTTGTAATGTTATATATATATATAGATAACAGAACAATAGCACATCAATGACAGATAAACTATGAAATAACGTTTCCCAGAGTTTGATATGTCCATTCAAGGTACATAACAAACAACTGCCTAGCCGGTCGACTCAAACCCTGTTCTCACGATAGAAAGATAAAACATTTCGATTTCTTCATCACACTATGAGTTTGTTAAAATGAAGCCCTATCTGTAGATTACCTAACCCTTAAAAAGGAACCAATGTCTTCTCCTTTTCTGGCTAAAATGACCGATAAGATCTTTCTCTCTCACTCTCAGTGAGAACATCACTGCTGTTATTCAGTCACATTGGGTCCTAGTCACTGCCATTCCCAAGCTCTGTTCTGCAGAACTGATTTCGCAAAAGAGTGCAACTGTGAAAGGAGGATCGGACTACCTAATTTGGGGCCCCGGGGCATCTTTTTTGGGGTTTGAAAACAGCTAACTTCATGCATTACAATACGTTTTGTGTAGAAAAAATGTGCAGTTTTATAATGCTATTCTACACATTTTTGTCATGAGGCTATGAGAAAATGTTGCAGTTTTAAAGCTAATATCCTGCAATTCTACACTTTTTGCGACAGGTCAGAGAGAAAAATGTTCTGTTTAATAGCTTATCTCATGATATTGTTCTCATTTCCTGCTATTCTACATATTTTGCCATGAGGCTGAGAGATAATTTTGCAGTTTTAAAGCTAATTTCCTGCAATTCTACACATTTTGCTATCATATGCTATCTGGGAGGCCCCCAACCTCAAAAATATTTTGGTTGGTGGTTCCTCTGGAGGTTGGGGGCCCCGGGGCACGTGCCCTGCATGCCCGTTCGGTACAGTTCCATCATCTTGTAGTGGCTGTAATAGGCCTTGGTGGTTGAGTGAGAAGTCGCCCATGGTCGCCTGGTGCTGCAGCAGAACAGTGAAATCTAGCATAGGATGACTGTGGGTGCAGAACGTCAATTCAGTGGAGTCCTAGTTTTTTCAATTCAATTTAGTAAGTACATAAAACCCAATTTTTGCCAGTACCTACTATGGGCTTTCTGGCTTGGAAAAGGCAAACTTGCCCAAGGCTTACTCATTACGATAAATTACCCTACAAATAATAAGTAAATGACTTGCCAAATATACATCGGAAATAGCAGAGATGGCGTTGAAATCTAGCAACTTTTGTTTGAAAAAGTGTTTTGTTCTCAGTCAGCTATGTGACACTTTGACCAGACTTCTAACACCTAATTTAGAGAAGCGGACAGCGGTTTTATTCAGAAGAGAATTTCTCTGTCAAAACTAGGGTTGCAAAGCTAACGGTAATTTAGCAAAGTTACCTGAATCTTCTGTACTATGATAATTAGCAATCTATGGTAACTTTGGTCATTTATACTTGAATAACCTTTAAATGTATTCATGTAGAGCATTTAAAAATAAAAAATAAAAATATATATATATATATATGTGTCCATATTTTCCACTTTCTACTGGATAGACTATATGATTCAAGAGAAAATAGCCTAATTAATGAAAAAAATCATCTAAATCAACAATGCCATTATTTTCAATTAACTCTGAAACTCTTCTGAAACTCTTCCAACTATTGATTTTTTTCACAACTGCCACCAGTTTCGCACCAAAACATTTACAACAAATAAAAGTGAAAGTAAAATAAATAAAATGGTATTCACTAAGTTGATGGTTTATAGAGTGCCTTCAGAAAGTATTCACACCCCTTGACTTTTTCCACATTTTGTTGTGTTACAGCCTGAATTTAAAATGGATTCAATTGAGATTTTGTGTCACTGGCCTAAACACAATACCCCATAATGTAAAAGTGGAATAATGTTTTTAGAAATGTTTACAAATTAATACAAAATGAAAAGCTGAAATGACTTGAATCAATAAGTATTCAACCCCTTTGTTATGGCAAGACTAAATACGTTCAGGACTAAATAGTTGCTTAACAAGTCACGTAATAAGTTGCAGGGACTCACTCTGTGTGCAATATTAGTGTTTAACATTATTTTTTAATGACTACCTCATCTCTGTACCCCACACATACATTTATCTGTAAAGGTCCCTCAGTCGAGCAGTGAATTTCAAACACAGATTCAACCACAAAGACCAAGGAGGTTTTCCAATGCCTCGCAAAGAAAGGCACCAATTGGTAGATGGGTAAAAAAATAAACAGACATTGAATGACCATTTGAGCATGGTGAAGTTATTAATTACACTTTGGATGGTGTATCAATAAACCCAGTCACTACAAAGATACAGGCGTCCTTCCTAACTCAGTTGCCGGAGAGGAATGAAACTGCTCAGAGGTTTCACCATGAGGCCAATGGTGACTTTAAAACAGTTACAGACCTTAATGACTGTGATAGGAGAAAACTGAGGATGGATCAACAACATTGGAGTTACTCCACAATACTAACCTAAATGACAGAGTGAAAAGAAGGAAACCTGTACAGAATAAAAAATATTCCAACATGCATCCTGTTTGCACTAGTAAACCGACAAAAAATGTGGCAAAGGAATTAACTTTATATCCTGAATACAAAGCGTTATGTTTGGGGCAAATCCAACACATCACCTGAGTACCACTCTTCATATTTTCTGCATCATGTTGTCATCGGCAAGGACTAGGGAGTTATATTTTTTATTCATTTTTTCTCCCCAATTAGTAGTTACAGTCTTGTCCCATCGCTGCAACTACCGTACGGACTCGGGAGAGGCGAAGGTCGAGAGCCATGCGTCCTCCGAAACACGACCCGCCAAGCCGCACTGCTTCTTGACACACTACTCGCTTAACCCGGAAGCCAGCCGCACCAATGTGTCAGAGGAAACACCGTACAGCTGGCGACCGAAGTCAGCGTGCATGCGCCCGGCCGCCACAAGGAGTCGCTAGAGCGCGATGGGACAAGGACATCCCAGCTGGCCAAACCCTCCCCTAACCCGGACGACGCTGGGCCAATTGTGCGCCGCCTCATGGGTCTCCCGGTCGCAACCGGCTGTGACACAGCCCGGGATCAAACCCGGGTCTGAAGTGACGCCTCTAGCACTGTGATGCAGTGCCTTAGACCGCTGCGCCACTCGTGAGGCCGACTAGGGAGTTTTTTTAGGATAAAATAAACGGAATAGAGCTAAGCACAGGCAGAATCCAAGAGGAAAACCTGGTTCAGTCTGCTTTCCAACATACACTGGGAGACACATTCCCCTTTCAGAAGGACAATAGCCTAAAACCCAAGGCCAAATATTGTCACGACTTCCGCTGAGGCTGCCCCCCCTCCTGGTTCGGGCAGGCTTCGGCGTTCGTCGTCACCGGAGTACTAGCTACTGCCGATCCCATTCTCACCACTTGTCAGGTCTTGTCAATCACACACACCTGGTGCTCATTCCCCTAATTAGTATGTGTATAAGTGTTCCCTCTGTTCCCCTTGTCTTTGTGAGTGATTGTTTGTTGTGAGAGCGTGTAGCTACTATTTACTGTGTTTATGCCAAGGTGGATGTTTTCCCTTGTACAGTTTCGTTTGACGCTTGGGGTGTTTGATTTATGGAAACGTGTCAAGGTTGAGTGTAGAGGTGGTGTAGAATCAGGCGCAGGACACACAGAGGTTATGAACAGCGTCTTTAGTAAAGTCCAAAATGAGCCAAACACGGCAACAGGCTACAGGCGAACTTCACGCACAACAGTAAAGTATGCTAAGGCGCACAAAGTGCGGAACTCTCTCTTAAAACACAAAATACAGAGAGAACAGAAAATGTCGAACTAGCACACAACG
This sequence comes from Coregonus lavaretus, assembly GCF_964263955.1. Classification (NCBI taxonomy): domain Eukaryota; kingdom Metazoa; phylum Chordata; class Actinopteri; order Salmoniformes; family Salmonidae; genus Coregonus; species Coregonus lavaretus. Next base: position 37,922,870 of record NC_140006.1, read on the forward strand.
TGACACGGAAACAATTACACACAACACCTGACCAAACTCAAGAGAACTAAATAGGACACCTAATAAACACTAATAAGGAACAGGTGTAGCAACACAGACAAAACCAATCAAACATAGAAACATAGAACGGTGGCAGCTAGTACTCCGGAGACGACGACCGCCGAAGCCTGCCCGAACAAGGAGAAGGAGCAGCCTCGGCCGAAACCGTGACAGTACCCCCCCCTTGACGCGCGGCTCCAGCCGTGCGCCGACCCCGGCCTCGGGGACGACCAGGAAGACGCGGAGCAGGGCGCGTGGGATGACCACGATGGAACTCGGTCAGCAGAGACGGGTCTAGGATGTCCCTCCTCGGCACCCAGCACCGCTCCTCCGGGCCGTACCCCTCCCACTCCACGAGATATTGGAGACCCCCCATCCGGCATCTCGAATCGAGGATGGACCGAACAGTGTACGCCGGAGCCCCCTCGATGTCCAACGGGGGCGGAGGAGTCTCTTCTATCTCATAGTCCTGGAGTGGACCAGCTACCACCGGCCTGAGGAGAGACACATGGAACGAGGGGTTAATATTCTTGTAATCAATGGGCAGTTGTAACCTGTAACACACCTCGTTCAATCTCCTCAGGACTTTAAACGGCCCCACAAACCGCCGACCCAGCTTCCGGCAGGGCAGGCGGAGGGGCAGGTTTCTGGTCGAGAGCCAGACTCGATCTCCAGGTGCGTACACTGGCCCCTCACTGCGGTGGAGATCGGCGCTCGTCTTATGTCGACGGATGGCCCGCTGCAGGTGGACGTGTGCAGCGTTCCACGTCTCCTCCGAGCGCCGCACCCACTCATCCACCGCAGGGGCCTCGATCTGGCTCTCATGCCAAGGTGCCAGAACCGGCTGGTACCCTAACACACACTGGAAAGGGGTTAGTTTAGTGGAGGAGTGGCGGAGAGAGTTCTGTGCCATCTCTGCCCAGGGAACATATCTCGCCCACTCCTCCGGCCGGCCCTGGCAATACGACCTCAGAAACCTACCCACATCCTGGTTGACACGTCGACCTGCCCATTACTCTCCGGGTGGTAACCCGAGGTAAGGCTCACCGAAACCCCCAACCGTTCCATAAACGCTCTCCAAACTCTGGAGGTAAACTGGGGGCCTCGATCAGACACTATATCCTCGGGTACCCCGTAATGCCGGAAGACGTGGGTAAATAGAGCCTCAGCGGTCTGTAGGGCAGTGGGAAGACCCGGCATGGGAAGGAGACGACAGGCCTTCGAGAACCGATCCACAACGACCAGGATGGTGGTATTCCCCTGGGAGGGGGGAAGGTCTGTAACAAAATCCACCGAGAGGTGAGACCAGGGTCGTTGTGGAACGGGCAGGGGTTGTAACTTACCCCTGGGCAAGTGTCTGGGCGCCTTACACTGGGCACACACCGAGCAGGAGGAGACATAAATCATCACATCCCTGGCTAACGTTGGCCACCAGTACTTTGTGCTAAGGCAGTGCACTGTCCGGCCAATACCTGGATGCCCAGAGGAGGGTGACGTGTGAGCCCAATAAAGGAGTCGATCCCGGACCTCGAGCGGGACGTACGTCTGACCCACCGGACACTGTGGAGGGCTAGGGTCGGTGCGCAACGCCCGCTCGATCTCCGTATCGACCTCCCATACCACCGGTGCAACCAGACAAGACTTAGGTAGTATGGGAGTGGGCTCTACGGACCTCTCCTCCGTGTCATACCGCCGAGACAGGGCATCTGCCTTCCCGTTCTGGGACCCAGGGATGTAAGTGATCTTAAACACGAACCGGGCTAGAAACATAGTCCACCGAGCCTGGCGAGGATTCAGTCTCCTAGCTGCCCGAATGTATTCCAGGTTATGGTGGTCAGTCAAAATGAGAAAAGGGTGTTGAGCCCCCTCAAGCCAATGCCTCCACACCTTTAGGGCTTGTACCACGGCTAACCACTCCCTGTCCCCTACGTCATAATTACGCTCCGCCGGACTGAGCTTCTTCGAATAAAAAGCACAGGGGCGGAGTTTGGGTGGTGTGCCGGACCGTTGTGAGAGAACGGCCCCGATACCGGCTTCAGACGCGTCCACCTCCACTTGGAATGGTAAAGCGGGATCCGGGTGCGCCAGCACCGGAGCCGAGGTAAACAGGTCCTTCAGTCTCCCAAAGGCCCTGTCCCACTCAGCTGACCACCGCAAGCGCACCGGACCCCCCTTCAGAAGGGACGTTATGGGAGCTGCCACCTGTCCAAAACCCCGGATAAATCTCCGGTAGTAATTCGCAAAACCCAAGAACCGCTGCACCTCTTTAACCGTGGTTGGGGTTTGCCAATTACGCATGGCTGACACACGGTCAACCTCCATCTTCACCCCTGACGCAGACAACTGATAACCCAAAAAGGAGACCGACTCCTGGAAGAACAGACATTTCTCTGCCTTGACATACAGGTCATGCTCCAACAACCTCCTCAACACTCGGCGCACCAGGGCTACATGCTCGGCTCGGGTAGAACTGTACACCAGAATATCATCTATGTACACGACTACTCCCTGCCCCTGCATGTCCCGGAAAATCTCATCTACAAAGGATTGGAAGACTGATGGAGCATTCATTAACCCGTATGGCATGACGAGATACTCGTAATGACCGGAGGTAGTACTAAATGCTGTCTTCCATTCATCGCCCCCTCTAATGCGCACCAAGTTATATGTGCTCCTGAGGTCCAATTTTGTGAAGAACCGTGCCCCGTGTAATGACTCCGTCATAGTCGCAATCAGAGGGAGTGGATAACTATATTTTACAGTAATCTGATTGAGACCGCGGTAATCAATACACGGGCGCAAACCTCCATCCTTCTTCTTCACAAAAAAGAAGCTTGAGGACGCGGGCGAAGTGGAGGGCCGTATGTACCCCTGTCTCAGAGACTCTGCAATGTATGTCTCCATCGCCCTCTTCTCCTCTTGTGACAAAGGATACACATGGCTCCGCGGGAGCGCAGCTCCTGCCTGGAGGTCTATCGCACAATCCCCCTGTCTATGAGGCGGCAACCGCGCCGCTCTCGTCTTGCTAAACACGAGTGCTAAATCCTCATACTCGGAGGGAATGTGCAGTGCGGGCATTTGGTTTGGACTCTCCACCGAGGTCGCCCCTACGGAAACACCCAGACATAGCCCCTCACACTGGGCAGACCACCCCTTAAGAGCCTTCTCTCGCCACGAAATAGTAGGATCATGGGTAATCAACCAGGGAAGCCCCAGTACCACCGGATACGCAGGAGAGTCGATCAGATAGAGCTGAATCGTCTCCTCATGACCCCCCTGCGTCTCCATCCTAAGTGGCACTGTGACCTCCCTAATCAACCCGGATCCTAACGGACGGCTATCTAGGGCATGTACTGGGAAAGGATTATTGACCGAAAGAAGAGGGCTCCCTAACTCTACACAGAATTTACGATCTACAGAATTCCCAGCTGCGCCTGAATCTACTAGCGCCTTATGCTGGGAACGAGGTGCAACCTGTGGAAAACAAACAGGTATAGTTATGTGTACGACAGAAAGCTCTGGGTAAGTGGGGCGTCTACTCACCTGGGAGGACTCCCCAATGCGTGGCCTGCCTTCTCTTCCACCAGGAGACCCTCCCCAGCACCTAGCCGCGGTGTGCCCTCCACGGCCACAGTTGGTGCAGGGGACGGCCCCCCTCGGGCTCCTTCTCCTCTGTTCTCTAGCGCCAGCACCTCCGAGCTCCATAGGACTCGGCTCGGAGGCGCTGGAGGGTGGAATGGGCGACCCCCACCTGGGACGCCCGCGAGTGGCGAGCAGGGTGTCCAGCCGAATGGCCATGTCAACCAATTGGTCAAACGAAAGCGTGGTATCCCTACACGCCAACTCTCGCTGGACGTCCTCCCTGAGACTGCAGCGGAAGTGATCTATGAGGGCCCGCTCATTCCACCCTGCATCTGCCGCTAGAGTCCGGAACTCCAGTGCAAACTCCTGAGCGCTCCTCATCCCCTGCCGGAGGTAGAATAGACACTCCCCCGCCGCCTTCCCCTCTGGTGGATGGTCAAACACTGCACGGAAGCGGCGGGAGAACTCCGCATAGGTGATAGTAGCGGCGTCTATTCTCTTCCATTCGGCGTTGGCCCACTCCAACGCCTTGCCGGTGAGACAGGAGATGAGGGCGGAAACGCTCTCGTGTCCCGAGGGTGCCGGGTGTACGGTGGCGAGGTAGAGTTCCACTTGCAGCAGGAACCCTTGACACCCGGCAGCGGTGCCGTCGTACGCCCTCGGGAGCGAGAGCCGAATCCCACTGGGTTCCGGAAGTTGGACAGGCGGACTGATCGATGGTGATGGTGTGGTAGGTGGAGGCGTGGGTACCCCGCTGGTCTCCCATCGATGGAGGGTGTTCATAACTCTATCCAGAGCGTGTCCGATTTGATTGATCCTGTCCTCCTGTCCACGAAGACGCTCCTCGATAATTTCACTGGGTGCGGTAGCTCCTGCTGATTCCATGATCGGTGTGTAATTATGTCAAGGTTGAGTGTAGAGGTGGTGTAGAATCAGGCGCAGGACACACAGAGGTTACGAACAGCGTCTTTAGTAAAGTCCAAAATGAGCCAAACACGGCAACAGGCTACAGGCGAACTTCACGCACAACAGTAAAGTATGCTAAGGCGCACAAAGTGCGGAACTCTCTCTTAAAACACAAAATACAGAGAGAACAGAAAATGTCGAACTAGCACACAACGTGACACGGAAACAATTACACACAACACCTGACCAAACTCAAGAGAACTAAATAGGACACCTAATAAACACTAATAAGGAACAGGTGTAGCAACACAGACAAAACCAATCAAACATAGAAACATAGAACGGTGGCAGCTAGTACTCCGGAGACGACGACCGCCGAAGCCTGCCCGAACAAGGAGAAGGAGCAGCCTCGGCCGAAACCGTGACAAAACGGTTCAACTCTGGACTTCGGTGTTTTACCTCCTGCATTCACACCTCGTCACAAATATATACTGGAGTTGCTTACCAAGACGACATGAAATGTTCCTGAATGGCCTAGTTACAGTTTTTACTTACAGTACCAGTCAAAAGTTTGGACACACCTACTCATTCAAGGGTTTTTCTTAATTTTTACTATTTGCTACATTGTAGAATAATAGTGAAGACATCAAAACTATGAAATAACACATATGGAATCATGTATAACCAAAAAAGTGTTTAACAAATCAAAATATATAATAGATTCTTCAAATAGCCACCCTTTGCCTTGATGACAGCTTTGCACACTCTTGGCATTCTCTCAACTAGCTTCACCTGGAATGCTTTTCCAAAAGTCTTGAAGGAGTTCCCACATATGCTGAGTCCTTGTTGGCTGCTTTTCCTTCACTCTGCCGTCCGACTCATCCCAAACCATCTCAATTGGGTTGAGGTCGTGGGATTGTAGAGGCCAGTTCATCTGATGCAGCACTCCATCACTCTTCTTCTTGGTATAACAGCCCTTACACAGCCTGGAGGTGTGTTGTGTCATTGTCCTGTTGAAAAACAAATGATAGTCCCACTAAGCCCAAACCAGATGGGATGGCGTATCGCTGCAGAATGCTGTGGTAGCCATGCTTGGTAAATGTGCCTTAAATTCTAAATAAATCACAGACAGTGTCACCAGCAAATCACCCCCACACCATAACACCTCCTCCTCCATGCTTTACAGTGGGAAATACACATGTGGAGATCATCCAAAACCAAAAATTTCAAATTTGTACTCCAGACCAAAAGGACAAATTTCCACCGGTCTAATGTCCATTGCTCATGTTTCTTGGCCCAAGCAGGTCTCTTCTTATTATTGGTGTCCTTTAGTAGTGGTTTCTTTGCAGAAATTCGACCATGAAGGCCTGATTCACACAGTCCCCTCTGAACAGTTGATGTTGAAATGTGTCTGTTACTTGAACTCTGTGAAGCATTTATTTGGGCTGCAATTTCTAAGGCTGGTAACTCTAATGAACTTATTCTCTGCAGCAGAGGTAACTCTGGGTCTTCCATTCCTGTGGTGGTCCTCATACGACTGCACTTGAAGAAACTTTCAAAGTTCTTTAAAATGTTCAGCATTGACTGACCTTCATGTCTTAAAGTAATGATGGACTGTCGTTTCTCTTTGCTTATTTGAGCTGTTCTTGCCATAATATGGACTTGGTCTTTTATCAAATATATCTTCTGTATATCCCCCCTACCTTGTCACAACACAACTGATTGGCTCAAACGCATTAAGAAGGAAAGAAATTCCACAAATTAACTTTTAAGAAGGCACACCTGTTAATTGAAATGCATTCCAGGTGTCTACCTCATGAAGCTGGTTGAGAGAATGCCAAGAGTGTGCAAAGCTGTCATCAAGGCAAAGGGTGGCTATTTGAATAATATCAAATATCAAATATATTTTGATTTATTTAAAACTTTTTGGGTTACTACATGATTCCATATGTGTTATTTCATAGTTTTGATGTCTTCACTATTATTCTACAATGTAGAAAATAGTAAAAATAAAGAAAACCCCTTGAATGAGTAGGTGTGTCCAAACGTTTGACTGGTACTGTAAATCAGCTTGAAAATCTATGGAAAGACTTGAAAATTGCTCTCTAGCAATGATCAACAACAAACTTGACAGATCTTGAAGAAATTTTAAAAGAATAATGTGCAAATATTGTACAATCCAGGTGTGCAAAGCTCTTAGAGACTTACCCAGAAAGACTCACAGCAGTAATCGCTGCCAAAGGTGATTCTACAAAGTATTGACTCAGGGGTGTGAATACTTATGTAAATTAGATATTTCTGTATTTCCTTTTCAATAAATTTGCAAACATTTCTAAAAACATGTTTTCACTTTGTCATTATGGGGTCTTGTGTGTAGACGGGTGACAAAACTATCTATTTAATCCATTTTGAATTCAGGCTGTAACACAACAAAATGTGGAATAAGTCAAGGGGTATGAATACTTTCTGAAGGCACTATATTTAGGATAATGTTTTCCAGCTTTGTCATTCTATTTAGATAATTACAGACGCCTGTGATAATCCGAAGTACCCAAAAAGGCCACTAGATGTTATCTCATAAAATTCCAAAACAACCTTTTAAGATACCAAAATCTGGTAGTTTCCAATATTATACCCTCCTTTTGCAATCCTAGTCAAAACACAGATTAAAGTGCATCAGTGGAGTCAGTACTATTTGTGCGTGTGTGTGTGTGTTTGTGTGTGCGTGCATGTGTGTATATGGGTTGAAGTGGGAAAAGGGGGCTATTTTGTCCAAACTAGTCAAACATCTCATCAATATCAACAATGAGCAAAAGCTCTGAAGCAGTCCTGTAATGAATATTTAACAAGGGAGATTAAAACTACCAATGTACTGAGAAGAAAGTAGCTAGTGACTACCAGGAAGACTTAAATGTTGCTATGAATCATAGCTCTTCAACACAGAGCTGTGAATGGCCACCTATCAATAAACTCTTTGCATTGACTGCTGTCAAGTGCATCAGAAAAATCACACAACACAGAGCGTGTGGTTGTGAACCCTGACCTCTCAGCAACAAACTCCAACATGCTCCTAAAGAGGGGCACAATAACCAGGAAGCTCTGAGTAGATTTCCACACGTCTGTTTCCATGAGATTCCTAGTATTTGCCCACTTTGGATGATTTACAACCAGAAATTGGCCTGGCGGTTTGCTAACAAGGGGTCTTGTTGATCAGATTGATGAGGTACTCCTTTTTTGAGGTGATTTGTAACCTGTTTATAGCATCCAGCAAATCCAGGAGAGAGTTTTTTGAGTTGATGTGTTTTCAAGAACTTAATTATTGACAAATTCATGCCAAATGTAGCCAAAATATAGCCAAATAGGCCTACTGTAGCTGTATTCCGTTTAGCTTTCTGTGCTGTCTAAGGAAAATGGACATTCAAGTTGCTGGTTTGTCCACTTTCTTGACTTTCATAATTCCTATATAACATACAATACAGGGAAACCCAAACAGTAGAAGAAGCGTGCATGAGTGATTGAAATATTATGATCATACACTCTTAGAAAAAAGATGCTACCTAGAACCTAAATGGGTTATTCGGCTGTCCCCATAGGAGAACCCTTTGAGGAACCCTTTTTGGTTCCAGGTAGAACCCTTTTCAGTTCCATGTAGAACGCGATCCACAGAGGTTTCTACATGGAACACAAAAGGGTTCTACCTGGAACTAAAAAGGGTTCTCCTATGGGGACAGCTGAAGAACCCTTTTGGAACCCTTTTTTCTAAGAGTGTAGGACAGTCTGAGAAGATATGAGACACAGTGTGGACAGAAGGGGACTATAGGGTTTTCATCCTCATAACCACTGATTTACTAGTTCAGATGACAAGATTTGAAGGGAGAACAAGATGCTAACCCTCTGAAAGAAGAACTGTCTTGTGGTTTTGTTTAGACTGCGACACAGTAAATCATGCATTGTGTTCTCGATTGCAGCCCTATCTGGAGGGAGCAGTTGGCAGCTGGGGGTTTGGTCAGATTTGGCTTGTCGTTCCCATTGGGCTGTGGTTGAACGAGGGGAGCCAGTGGGTGAAGTTAAAGTAAGATGTGTGTCTGTGTGTGTGTGTGTGTGTGTGTGCTTGTGTTTGTGTGTCCATGTGTGTTTTTCCTTAGCTGTGTGTGTGTGTATTTCCTTAGCACTTCACGTTTGTGTGGTTTGTGTGAGTGGGTCAGAGGAACTTGTGAGGTGATTAGATAGCGTCATGTGGTTTTTATAGAGATGTCTCAACACTGATGAAGGCTCCGCAACAGACTCCCCTCTTACTGGATGGTTCCAACCCCCCTGATCTGCCTTTGACTGCTTAATGTACATAGGGAAGACTATTTTGATACACCGTGTAGCTTGATATTCTATGGTAAGTTGGACAAGAATCCAAACATGCTTGAGTTACATGAGCTACAAAATGGACTGTGGAGGCTCACTGTCCACTGAGCGTTTGATCATGTTTGAGAACACCTGCTCTGCTTTGTAAAATCCACAGATACATAAGATGAGTCTATCTGTAGTAGGCTTATCAGAATTTACTTTAAAGTAATTTGCCTCATTTCGAAAGTGTGGTGACCCATCACTTTAGAGTGGATTAAGCCTAGTCCTGGATTTAACAGCACTTTCAATGGAGAATCTCCATTTAGCATGCTTTTTTAGTCCAGGAGTAGCAGGCTTAATCTGCGTCTGGGAAACCAACCCTCAAATAACTAACTAATTGCACAGTAAAGTTTTTCTTGCGTAGGCCCTTTTCTAACTACTGAGTTGTCTTCTGGAAGATTCACAGGGACTTTGTGGTGTTGAAGCGACAGCCTTGCACAGGTAAAATACTATATATACTATCCAGGAACAGCAGTCACATACTTTCTCTCTGAGCACATATGGTTTCAAGAAATTGAGCTTGAGCTGCAGGAATAGACTGGTGGTTCAGAGACGCAAGTCAAAGCCTATGTTTATTTCTATAGCATGTTTGAGAAAGTTGAAAGAACAAAAACCACAAGCTGTTATCACAGCGACTCTTGGCAGCTATTTCAATCACGTATTCGGCTGAGACACCGTAGCGTTTCACCACCAGGGTCTCTGGATAGTGAGAAAAGAAGAGAAGTAAGAGATGATGACCTGCCGCAGCATTGTTAGCGCCTGCTCTGCACTGTGGTTGGTTTTCTGTTCTGGCTCTTGAGTTTACACTCTCCAATTCCTTCAACTCTGCTCAGATAGACATCACTCTGCAACACTGCACAGAGGTCAGTCTGCTATGCGTTTACCTCAATACAGTGTGATTGTGATTGACTGCTCAAAAGGATGCCAAGATATTTGCGCCCCTATTATTTTTTATAATGTGGTTATTATATTATTGATGCTCTTAGTCTACTTGATGCTCTTAGTCTACTTAATGCTCTGTGTACCTGATGCTCTGTGTACTTGATGCTCTGATCTAGTGTATTTTCTGTGCAATGCAGACACCATGTTAAGTCTGCACAGTACTGTGCATGTCGAGCTATTTGTCTAATCAGTCTCATTCTCAAGACCCTAAAAGGCACATAAAGGTGCACCCTCCACTGAGATCCCATGGTAATGGGATTTTCCCCTCCAAATATCTTGATGCAGATCAGAACTTCAGGGAACAAAAACTCTGAAGATTATACAGATTTCACTGACCCGGGTTCAAATAGTATTTAATTTGTTATCTTTCAAATCCTCTGAGTGTCTGATGGAGTGTCTGATGGAGTGCCAGATGGAGTGTCTGATGGAGTGTCTGATGGAGTGTCTGATGGAGTGTCTGATGGAGTGCCAGATGGAGTGTCTGATGGAGTGTCTGATGGAGTGTCTGATGGAGTGTCTGATGGAGTGTCTGATGGAGTGCCAGATGGAGTGTCTGATGGAGTGTCTGATGGAGTGTCTGATGGAGTGCCAGATGGAGTGTCTGATGGAGTGTCTGATGGAGTGTCTGATGGAGTGTCTGATGGAGTGTCTGATGGAGTGTCTGATGGAGTGCCAGATGGAGTGCCAGATGGAGTGTCTGATGGAGTGTCTGATGGAGTGTCTGATGGAGTGCCAGATGGAGTGTCTGATGGAGTGCCAGATGGAGTGCCAGATGGAGTGTCTGATGGAGTGTCTGATGGAGTGTCTGATGGAGTGCCAGATGGGCGAAGTTTGCACTTGGGTCTATTGCATTGGTTCTATTTTGCTAGGCAAGCTCAATCAAGCCAACTAAATTATTTGATATCAAATCCATAAAGGGAAACAGTGAAGGCCACTATGCCCTGTGTAAAAGTAGTCATGGTGCGTCCAGTGACAGTCCGTCTGGCTTTAAGGGTGGAGGCCCTCTATTCCAGTGAACTCCCACCTGCAGGAAAGTGAATACCAGGAGAGAAGACAACAATGGGCTATTCATGTCAGTCATGATGCCTGGTCAATTCAGTACACAAATAGTACGGATAATGAATGGATACGAGATCCATTTAAAGGAATGTTCAGGATCTGTCTGAAATTACACAGCTTCTGTGTGGGCATTGGCACTGTCACGGCTAAGGATGAGTCTAGCCAGGCCATAACCTATAGGTCTAATATTGGAAACATCATTACAAACTCACAGCCCCACCTTGAGCTGTAAATAGACAAACAGAGTAAAATTGGGATATGAAAAAGCTGCCTTGGAACATGAATTGTCTGTGGGAGTTTTTAAATTATGATTCATTGGGTGTTGTGTTAGTAATGTAAGAGGAGTTATAACTTTGTCATAACATCAAATACAATTGGTTGAAGTTATTTCATATGACTTGATTGTCAAACAATGTAGGACAATTGAAATAGCCTTACAAATGATTTGAATAGCTCTTTATGTCATTAGCGATCAGGCCTAATCACTGTCTATTTACTGAAAGTTGTGCAAAAAAATCTGACATTCAGGAAGTTGTCGGCTATTTAAAGGTCATGACAGCGGCACAGCCGCTGTGTTCAGATGAGAGAGGAGGGATACTGTAAGCTGCGCCTATTAGGCATGTGGACACCGTGTACAGGTAGGTCTCCATGCATTAGACTGAAATAACAACTACTATATATAAAACAAATTGTAACTGAAACAGTTTTGTTTCTTGACAATTTTAATAATGTAGACTAAATGTTAATGCGTCTATGTGTGCGTGATTGAGTGTCAAATGTTTTAAGGTAAAGAATGAAATCTTTTTTTTTGGGGGGGGGGGAGGCAATGCTTCAGATGTCAAGTGATTTATCAATTACTTACAGTTGCAATGTGTTGGAGGTGTTAGTTCTTACTCAAATAGCTCTGTTAAAAAAATAAAGCACGGGTAAGCAATTTCGGCTATGAGTATCGAGCATGTGTTCCAACTTTGCTTATCTCAAGTTATACTTGCAGGTGCAACTAACAACGTTCTTTCCCACACGGCCCAGAAATCGATATCACTTTGCTTTCAGACAACCTTGAACACCAACCTTGAACACGAAAATCCTCGCAATGATTTAATTTGAAGCTTAGTGATTTCTGGAATAGGCTAAATGACAACATCTCAGTTCACTCCAACTTTTTTTTAATCAAGGGTGAGCCTACCCACTGGGCACAGACGTCAATTCAACGTCTATTCCACGTTGGTTCAACGTAATTTCATTGAAATTACGTGGAAACAACTTTGATTCAACCCGTGTGCCCAGTGGGTACTGATATCATAATATAGCCTCTACATGCTTTGGCATTATGCATTTGGATATGATAAATTTGGAAGAAGTTATTGGATCTATCCGGGTGAATTAGCCAGCATGTTAAATGACCGCGGGTCTGTAAGGGATACCTCAGGTCCGCACTTGCAGGCGGTTGCATGGAGAGGGCGACTCACGGTGCCGTGCGTAAGTCATTAATGGGATATCGTTGCGGTGGGTGAGCTCTGAGAAGGTACCGCAGGATCCGTTTACATTGACATGGGCCTAGTTGCATAGGCCATTAAGGAAGGGAGGGTTAGGGCTTTAAATCGACAAATAGTCTAAAGATTCCACATCATAATCAAAGAAATCATGTATTTTTGCACATCCACTTAAATCAATCACGGTAATAAATTATATTCTGTCATCTGATTCTGAACCAATGCAAATATTACCTGTCATGAAAGGAAACAACTACTATGGCCTCTTAATTAGCTTTTTGAAATATGATAAGTTGTGGTATTCAATCACACACTCCGTGGACCGTGGAGGGCAGTAGTCCCTTTGGCCACCTGTCTCACAACACCTGGTGAACGCGCAGGTGCCTTTGGGCAATGCGCATGATTCATCTCCTGCCAAAAAATCCCTATGCTGGATGAACCTGTCAACCAATGGTATTCAAATCTTTCCAGAGATAAAATAGGTCCGTGTGGACGGAGAGGATTTCATCACAAGTGACCAGGGATCTTGACAGTCACACAGCGGAGAGTAACCATGCCGAGGTCATTTTTGGTGAAGAGTAAACGGGCACATAGCTACCACCAACCCCGATACCTGGATGATGACTACATTAGAATGGATACTATCTTAGCCTATATATGCGCAGGTATGTCTATCTGATGTGATGCTGCTCTCAATATATATAAGGCCTAGGCCTAGACTTAATTGTAATACATTACGCACGTCACACACAAGTTTGTTTGGATATGGACACGATTCGAAATTCTCTAAATTCTCGTTGAATATTTTATCTTTACCTTTAAAATTCACAAATACAATATCAAACTGTGACGTATATTATGAGCTTGAATTAAGTGCTAGTCTTTGCTCTCTTTTTCTATGGCTATAGAAAGCAAACTGCAGGTTGAGTTTGAGGGGAACTGTGACACGCAGGATGCTCCTAACCACGGCAAGCTGTCCCCCGAATCCCGTCTGGTGCACACGGCTGACCTCTCCTCCATATACCCGCTGAGCTGTGAGGGCAGCGTGTGCGACCGCTTCTCGGACTATGACGACTACTGGCGCCCTCCGTCACCTTCTGCATCACCAGGTTTGTGTTTATAGTGTGTTGTGATGTCCATCTTGGTCATCATTACGCATATGCGCACTGCATCTCCAACCATGGTTATTTGAGGCTGTCCCTCTGCTTTTCATATTTTAGCACTTGTTATCCTCCAATATAGGCTACCAGAATATTAAAGGGTGTATTATTTAATAACTATTTGCTATTTTTGTAAACAGTATTTGGAAACGTGACGACTCATGGTCCGAATGTTTTCCAGATTCGGAACAATGTTTCACTCCGTCAGCAGACGATGCTCACCCTTTCGCCATTCCATTCCACCCTTACCCATGGACTACCTACTCTGGCTCCGAGCTCAGGCACCTTGTGCAGCGAACGTATCAACACAATCTCCCCACAACTCTGGAGCCTGACACACAGATGGGCCTCTATGGATCCGAGGATGGTGCCACCAACTCTCCAATTTACGCGCAGCGGGGCCCGCACACTGGACTTTACAGGGACTTTGGGTCTACGGTGTTCCCTACCTATAGAATGCGGGATGGCGACCAGTTATATTCGGACCTCAAGCTGAAGACCAAGGCCTCTGAAATCAAGTCTAAATCCGATCTCATCTGTTCCCGTCTAGAACCAAGCGGATCGTACAAGTGCATCAAGTGTTGCAAGGTGGGCCTAGCCACACTCCTTTACCACAACGTATGGCAACGATAAACAATTGTTCGGTTTCAATTAGGTGATTTTCACTTATTAACACATAATAATATCTCTTTCATCCTCTCTAAAAGGTATTCTCGACGCCGCACGGGTTAGAGGTTCACGTTCGTCGGTCGCACAGCGGAACTCGACCCTTTGCCTGTGGATTGTGTGGGAAAACGTTTGGGCACGCAGTGAGCCTCGAACAACACAAGGGCGTTCACTCCCAGGTAAGGCCCAAATGCCCAAGTCACTTAATATTTGGACCTTTAGGCCTACTTTCTCCTATGCCTGTTGGCAATCAATCCCATGTGTAATGCATGCTTAAATGACAAAGGAAACTGATTAAATAAAAAGGTGCAGACGGCCACATGTCACATGCACTCACATCTTACCTGGTTCACAGGAAAGGAGCTTCAACTGTAAAATCTGTGACAAAAGCTTCAAGCGCTCGTCCACGCTGTCCACGCACTTGCTCATCCACTCGGACACGCGGCCCTACCCTTGTCAGTACTGCGGGAAGAGATTCCATCAGAAGTCCGACATGAAGAAACACACCTTTATCCATACAGGTGAGCGATCACGCACGAACCACAAAAGATAAGTTAATGATTTTAAAAGATTATAAAATACTTTGCAAACACCTGTTATTTAAGAGTGTCAACCAAACAAAAAGTAAATTTTCCCACTGGGCACACACTGGTTGAATCAACGTTGTTTCCATTTCAATGAAATTACGTTGAACCAACGTGGAATAGACGTTGAATTGACGTCGGTGGCGAGTGGGTAAGCATATTACGCTCCTAAGAGTCAGACAATTAGGCACGAGAACAATCACAGCAGATATGGAGAGCTCAAAAGGACACTTTTAATTACGCACAAGAACAATTACAGTACTTGAATATGGAGAGCTCAAATGGACACTTTCATAATGCAACTTGTTTACATTATCAGGTGAAAAGCCGCACAAGTGCCAGGTATGCGGAAAGGCCTTCAGTCAGAGCTCCAACCTCATCACGCACAGTCGCAAGCATACAGGCTTCAAACCGTTCGGCTGCGACCTCTGCGGCAAAGGATTCCAAAGGAAAGTGGATCTGAGGAGGCACAAGGAAACACAACATGGATTGAAATGAAAAAGTGTCAACACCGAAAAACTGTGCTGGAGAATTGCGAAGAAAATATCATTAATATGGAAGTAAATCGAAAAACTTGTACAAGTCAATTTTATATTTTAATACATGCAGCCTAAATATGTCCCTTTCAGCCTAATGGTTTTAATTATTTCATTATTGTTTTGAAAATTAAACATTTATTTATCGAATAGGCCTATAGATTTTCATTAGCTACAGGCCACATTCTGAATATCATTTCACACAACACAAAAATACATGTTTTAAAAGTTTTGGTTGTGATCCCCAAGGATTGTATTTGTGCATTATTCGTTTTAGCCTAGCCTACTTGTTTTCGTCTCTATAAGAAACCGGCTAGATAAATGGTATAGCTTAGTAGGCTATTTATCTGAACATTTTAATATTAATGCCTGTTTAATTAATGAACGCCTTTAATTATCCAACAAGGTCACTTTATAATCTGCTGTGTATAACAGAATCCATGGCGGGGAAAGGGGAGTTTACGCTCTTTTGTCTGAATATACATTTTCAATGTTCCCCCGTCTTTTGTAAAACAATGATAGGCTTATAAGTGCAGCAATCTAAACCAAACATGTTCAAATACATATAATATAATAATAGGCCTTCATCCAAAATTGTTGCCAGTGAATTGAATTGAAGTCAGTGAAGTGAGTGAATTTAATTGTTGTCAGCGAAGTGAGTGAATTGATACAGTAGGTTGACTTCGGAATGGAATAGGAGTAGGGCAGCGAAGTGAGTGAATTGATACAGTAGGTTGACTTCGGAATGGAATAGGAGTAGGGCAGCGAAGTGAGTGAATTGATACAGTAGGTTGACTTCGGAATGGAATAGGAGTAGGGCAGCGAAGTGAGTGAATTGATACAGTAGGTTGACTTCGGAATGGGAATAGGAGTAGGGCAGAGCGTCTGCTAAATGACTAAAATGTAAAATGTAAATCACGCACACACACACAGAAGGCAGCACACACATTTGTTTACACTGAGTCAAAACCCTATTTTCAGTTCGCATTTGGTAGACAGCAGGTTAGATAAACTGGGACACTATTATTATAGTGCTAATTGTATCCAATGACAATTCAATTTTGTGTGATTAGGAAACATCTGAGGATTTCAGAAATGTGTCATGTGTTGGGCTAATATGTTGGATAGATGTCGAAAGAGGTTACAATAGACCGAAATGCAAAAAGTGTCCCATTTTTGCTGAATTCACTCAAATAACAGTACTACTAACAATACTACAAGAAAAAATGAAAAGGATATAGTACTACAAGAACCCTGCCTAACCTAAGTACTTGAAGCTTGCTCTTGGTGCTTTCAAGATAACTGGGAACTCAGAAAAAAACGAGGTCAAATCATGACGTCAGGTGATCTTCAGGTCGGAGTTCTAGAAAGAGGCCAGAGTTCCCGACTTGGATAACAATTCAAAACGATTTTCCCTTGTAAGAGTTCCCAGTTGATGTGAACGCACTGAAGTCGGAAATCAGAGATTTCCCACTTCCTAGTACCCAGTTGTTTTGAACGTGGCATCTGCCAACCTCTATGTCACACCAACGAAGTGATGTGATTTTTTAATCATGTGGTTGGTTTCTCTGCAGGGGCATTTTTTTTACTGTCACAAATGGTCTTTCTATTTGTGCAAATAAACTAAACTAGTCGGAACTAGGAAACTCAGAAATTTCCGACGTACTAACTAGTTGAACATGGCACGTGTTTAACTACAACCAGTTAGCAAGTGTGACATTTCCGAGTGAACGTTGCATAAGTGTTGGTGCTTTCAAGACAACTGGGAACTCAGAAAAAAACGAGACTTCAGCGATCTTCAGCTCTCTAGAAAGATGCCAGAGTTTCTGACTTGGAATTCCGAGTTGGATAACCCTTCAAAACGATTTCCCCCAGTCAGAGCTCGTTTTTTCCCGAGTTCCCACTTGTCTTAAACGCACTGAAGTCGGAGATTTCCGAGTTCCAAGTTGTTTTGAACGTGGCATAACAATAGTTTAGATTTTGTCTGGTCAGACCAATAAATAAATGCGTCAGGATTAAGCTGTCCCAGTTTATATTATGTCACACTTTCTGACTTCACCCTATAGGCTTTTATAATTTCGACACAACTCCACTGTACAATATTTCCATTCCAAACATTTCGAAATGAACAAAGAAAAAAATGAAAACTCGCACCCAAAAAAGTAACGTGTTACTTATGGTCTTCAAGCGAAATGCTTTAGAAATAATATACTAAGGTTATATCAGTATCATCCTAAAATGTTTGAATAAAAAAATATCCATAAAGACAATGACGATCAAATAAAATAAATATCCAACATTATTCCAGTCGCGCAAGCCACCTGGTCCAAACCAAATATTTTCAGACACAGCTTTGTTGTCACACTTGGAACAAATTAGATTATAACACCATAAACTTCATGTGAAGGAAGTTGGGATAAACAGCGACACTTTTATTGCACCATCCTCTTCCAGTATGGCAATATAGTCGGAGACATGACATTTTTATACACAGTGGAAAACCTGAGTGTGATTTATTTGGTTGTATAGAAGCATGGGGTTAAACATTGGAGGCTTGTAACTTTTAAGATTTGATTTAGACATTTACAGTATCAACAGATTCACTATATATCAGTGTTTGTTTGAACATTAGGAAGGGCATAAAAATACTATACATTTCCACCATGAAGTTGGCAGAATGTGTGTAAACTATGCACCTGTTCATCAATTCCTGTGTAATAACAGGCCTATTCGATGATACAGTATATCTACATAATCTTCATGTACATTTAAGTCTTCATTTCAGAGCACTAAAGCCACAACAAGCACTGTCCATATCCTGAGATGAAAATAGTAATTTCTCTCTTAATTCTCAATAGTAGTTTCAATAAAACAGAAAAAGCAACCTAACCAAAGTAATACAAAAAAGATTACCGTAAATCAGATTGAAATGTTTTCAGAGAGGGCAGGTGACCAAACTGCACAACCAAGGCAAGGTTCTCCACTATACTATTGATTTCAAATAAAAGTCAATTAATGATGTATCTATCAGAAGCGCTATACCTTCAGCCTTTGCAGTTCTGATAGGAAAAATGTAAAGATTTGTCTGTAACAGTAGAAAAAAAAGAGTTGTATATAGTAGAGGAGACTAGAGGGCTATGGTTTTGAGTAGCTGGACTAGGCTCTGTAGGTCCTGGTCCTGAAGTGGGAGCTCCTGCATCAGAATAGAGAGGTACTCGACTGAGGTCGGCCTCTCCAGGGCCTCCCGTACCACCGGGGACACCTCTGATAACCTGCAACACGCAAACACAACATGGTCAGGAAAAACTAAGGCCAGAAGGTTATCCTACAAAAGCAGGTTTGAGGAGTTAGCAAGGTAACTTTGGTCAACTGAGTTCAACTCGGGATAACCGGTCATTCGAATGTGGCCCACCTTTTAGCCTGGTACATTTCTATGGCAACGAATCCATCAGAACTAACCTGGTCCGGGGAAGAGCAACTCACCGCTAATGCCACTTACTCGGAATGAAATGACTGAGCCACGAGTTGAGGACCAATGAAATCAGATTCGCTCCTTCATTTGAGGAAGACAACTGATTAAATATTTTATTCAAATATTAATTTAAAAAATTGTAATGTTAAAATAAATCACATTACCCATTTAGTAATGACAGAAAGCACTTTAAACTTAACGCACAGTAACACTTTTGTATGACTATATGCAATTATTTTATCGACCGGAGTGGGGAAAAAGGGGGCTTGTAGTTGTGCATTGATAAGCACACCAAAGCAAAGTCGGCATTAACAATAATAAAATACAGACGGCACTTCGAAAAGCCTATTTCACGCCATAGCCTGGTGAAATTGCAAGATAAGGGTTCTTTCATTTTGATTTTAGCGCAAATGAAAATGTGGCACTGACTCGCCCATATATTGATGTTTCAGTATTGTCACAATGAAGAGTTCGGCGTTCCACAAGCCATGTGTTACACGCACGCGCAGTAACAAGCCTGATAAGAGTTAGCAGCAGGCGGACGAGCAATATCCACCGTCATAGTAAGGATGAAGCCTGAGCTGAAATGTGAAGCTAACTGAAGCTGATTAGCTTTAGAAAAGCCTAAATTGCTTCGTAGGATACCCCTCTGGATTCTGGCCTGCTGGTCCCCCTACCTCTGCGGAAGCACAGTTCCCGCTCAGCCCAGTCAAAACTGTTCGCTTCTCTGGCACCCCAATGGTGGAACAAGCTCCCTCACGACGCCAGGACAGCGGAGTCACTCACCACCTTCCGGAGACACTTGAAACCCCACCTCTTTAAGGAATACCTGGAATAGTATAAAGTAATCCTTCTATCCCCCCCCCCCACCCCCCCCTACTATTGGTAACACACTACGCCATGAAGGACTGAAATCCTGCAGCGCCCGCAAGGTCCCCCTGCTCAAGAAAGCACATATACAGGGCCTTCTGAAGTTTGCCAATGAACATCTGAATGATTCAGAGGAGAACTGGGTGAAAGTGTTGTGGTCAGATGAGACCAAAATCGAGCTCTTTGGCATCAACTCAACTCGCCGTGTTTGGAGGAGGAGGAATATTGCCTATGACCCCAAGAACACCATCCCCACCGTCAAACACGGAGGTGGAAACATTATGCTTTGGGGGTGTTTTTCTGCTAAGGGGACAGGACAACTTCACCGCATCAAAGGGACGATGGATGGGGCCATGTACCGTCAAATCTTGGGTGAGAACCTCCTTCCCTCAGCCAGGGCATTGAAAATGGGTCGTGGATGGGTATTCCAGCATGACAATGACCCAAAACACACGGCCAAGGCAACAAAGGAGTGGCTCAAGAAGAAGCACATTAAGGTCCTGGAGTGGCCTAGCCAGTCTCCAGACCTTAATCCCATAGAAAATCTGTGGAGGGAGCTGAAGGTTCGAGTTGCCAAACGTCAGCCTCAAAACCTCAGCCTCAAAACCTTAATGACTTGGAGAAGATCTGCAAAGAGGAGTGGGACAAAATTCCTCCTGAGATGTGTGCAAACCTGGTGGCCAACTACAAGAAACATCTGACCTCTGTGATTGCTAACAAGGGTTTAGCCACCAAGTACTAAGTCATGTTTTGCAGAGGGGTCAAATACTTATTTCCCTCATTAAAATGCATTCAATTTATAACATTTTTGACATGCGTTTTTCTGGATTTTTGTTGTTGTTATTCTGTCTCTCACTGTTCAAATAAACCTACCATTAAAATTATAGACTGATCATGTCTTTGTCAGTGGGCAAACGTACAAAACCTGCAGGGGATCAAATACATTTTCCCTCAATGTATAGTAAACAAGTATATGACTTCTAGATGGCAATATGACTAATTGCTGACCAGTTTCAGAGATCTCCTCAGCAGCGCAATGCACATGTTTGTAAGGTCTACAAAGCTGTGTGTTTAAGGGAAAACTTTATTTTGAACTCCGCTTCGCTCACTGTGCTGCCGTCGCTGAAGAATACATCTCCTATCCCTAAAACATATTTACCAGCCCTCTGGTTGACTTATTTCCGAGAAACTTTTCCCCTCACCGAAGGCATGCCTATAATCTGGAATGCTTTACCAGTCGCTAGGGGTTATAAAATGTGTGAACTACGGCAAAAAATAAACGTTTAAATCCAACATTTCCCAAGATCACTCCCTAGTCCTCATACTCTGTAGTAGTTGCCACTCGAGATTACCACGCGATCCCAGATGGCAGCGTAACTTTCGTGTGGGCTCCCGAGTGGCGCAGCGGTCTAAGGCACTGCATCTCAGTGCTAGACACGTCACTACAGACCCTGCTTCGATTCCAGGCTGTATCACAATCCGGCCGTGATCCGGAGTCCCATAGGGCGGCGCACAATTGACCCAGCGTCGTCCGGGTTTGGCCGTCATTGTAAATAAGAACTTGTTCTTAACTGACTTGCCTAGTTAAATAAAAGGTAAAACAAAAAAAATATGGAGTGAATTCGGTGAACTCTGTGGAAGTTGGCGTTTCTTTTCACACATTGTATAGCCCGTAGCGACTGGTAACGCATTCCGGGTTATTGATTTGCCTTCGGTGACGGGAAAAGTATCTCGGAAATAGGCTAACCAGAGGCCTGGTAAATACAGCTCCGGAAAAAATTAAGAAACCACTGCAAAAATATAAGTTTCTCTGGTTTTACTATTTATAGGTATGTGTTTGGGTGAAATTAAAAATTTTGTTTTATTATATAAACTACTGACTACATTTCTCCCAAATTCCAAATAAAAATGTTGTCATTTAGAGCATTTATTTGCAGAAAATGACAACTGGTCAAAATAACAAAAAAAGATGCAGTTTTGTCAGACCTCGAATAATGCAAAGAAAATAAGTTAATGTTCATTTTGAAACAACACTAATGTTTTAACTAAGGAAGAGTTCAGAAATCAATATTTGGTGGAATAACCCTGATTTTCAAATCACATCTTTTATGCGTCTTGGCATGCTCTCCACCAGTCTTTCACATTGATGTTGGGTGACTTTATGCCACTCCTGGCGCAAAAATTCAAGCAGCTCGGCTTTGTTTGATGGCTTGTGACCATCCATCTTCCTCTTGATCACATTCCAGAAGTTTTCAATGGGGTTCAGGTCTGGAGATTGGGCTGGCCATGACAGGGTCTTGATCTGGTGGTCCTCCATCCACACCTTGATTGACCTGGCTGTGTGGCATGGCGCATTGTCCTGCTGGAAAAACCAATCCTCAGAGTTGGGGAACAATGTCAGAGCAAAAGGAAGCAAGTTTTTTTTTTTTTTTTTCCAGGACAACCTTGTACGTGGCTTGATTCATGCGTCCTTCACAAAGACAAATCTGCCCGATTCCAGCATTGCTGAAGCACCCCCAGATCATCACTGATCCTCCACCAAATTTCACAGTGGGTGCGAGACACTGTGGCTTGTAGGCCTCTCCAGGTCTCCGTCTAACCATTAGATGACCAGGTGTTGGGCAAAGCTGAAAATTGGACTCAGAGAAGATGACCTTACTCCAGTCCTCTACGGCCCAAACACCCACCTATAAATTGCAAACCTCAGCCTGGCTCTTCTTTGCTTCTCATTGATGAAGGGCTTTTTTCTAGCTTTGCACGACTTCAGCCCTGCCCCTAGGAGCCTGTTTTGAACCGTCCTCGCCGTGCACTTCACCCCAGCTGCCGTTTGCCATTATTTTTGTAGGTCACTTGATGTCATCCTACGGTTGTTGAGTGACATTCGAATGAGTTGGCGGTCATCCCGGTCAGTAGAGAGTCGTTTTTGCCCTATGCCGGTCTGTAGCTTTGTTGTCCCCAATGTCTGCTGCTTGACCTTGTTCTTATAATATGCCATTTAGCAGACGCTTTTATCCAAAGCGACTTACAGCATACATTTGTGTGTATGGGTGGTCCCGGGGATTGAACCCACTACCCTGGCGTTACAAGCGCCGTGCTCTACTAGCTGAGCCACAGAGGACCACATGAACCGCCGTCTTTGAAATTTTAAGGATGGAAGCAACCTGACGCTCACTGTATCCCTCTGCCAGTAAAGCCAGAATTGAACCCTTATTTTCCTCACTCAAAACTTTCCTTTTCAACTCTTTTGGCATGGTCAATAGTTATTTTTTGATTAAAATTACTTTTGAGGTACTATTAGCACTGTTTTTGCCATCCAGCTGGTCCTATTGCAAGAGGATAGTGATGACCACAGCAGTGGTTTTTATACTTTTCCTTATTAAATAAGATTTGGTTCATGTGATCACCTAATCAGTACCTAATTCAGTAGAATGGGGTGTGCCTGTGTTGGAATTCAACAGACACTGGAATGGAATGGCTGTCATTCATGTAGAGATGCTGTTTAAGAAAAAATTGCAGTGGTCTCTTAATTTTTTCTAGAGCTGTATGTTTTAGGGATACGAGATGTAGCCTTCAGCGACGGGAGCCCAGTGTGTCTCCCGGAGCGAAGCGGCTATCTGGGTCTACGGTTGCATGAGGCCCATCCATTATTTACCTGATTCACCTAACCACAACAGAGGTCCTACTAATTACACAGCTGCCATGCAGTAGATAAATAGGCCTCAACTCCAAATGATTCAGGAGATGGATAGTTGACTCAAATGCAAATGGCTTGGTACTGTTCTATGGGCTGTGCAGATATATTGTTAGTAAGTAAAAAATAATTGGATAACACTTCGGATAGGTATGCATGCTTTATGATGCGCTTATAACGCAATGTAAGACTTGTCATAAAAGACTCCTTTATAATTTCTTATAATAATATTATGAGCCTGACTAAATACGAGACATTTTGAGTTAGTTGAAACCATACTGCAGCCAACAGCCGGGTACAACTTTCAATTATTTGTTGAGCACCTCACTCAATAAGGCGTGTTCTTTACTATCTAACTATCGGATTGGATGATGACAACATCTGTAGCTTAGATAAGGTTATATCAGCTCAAGAAAGCGTCATCCCCCATTTATTTTGACAGCTATAAATCAGAGCTGAAGTTATGGCCCTGGTCTCCTCTCTGGGGTGGTGTACACAGTGGATCAGTTAGGGAACAAGTGGAATGTTTCCCAGGGCCTGTGTGTGTGTGTGTGTGTGTGTGTGTGTCGTCCCTGGCTTCTGCATCACGGATCTGGAGAGGGTTGGGTAATCAGGTGGAGGAGATAAAGCAGAGAGGCGTCTGTGTGTACACAGACGGGAGCAGCACGGATCTGTCCCACACAGCCCCTGCTAGGCTCAAGCCCTTCCCTGCCTGCCAGCCACCGACCTGCCTGGGGAAGTGGGGCACACACACACACACACACACGCCATCTGGCACAGGGCAAACAATGCAAGGGCAAGTACACACTGCAGATTGGAGATGCCACACACACACACACCACACTGTATATTTCACAGGGCACCACAAACACACGGAAACCTTTGGATTGCTGAGCGTATGCGTTTTTCATAACGAATATACAGATTCTAATTCAATGCATATCTTAATGAAATCATGAGTTTTAACAGGTTGGATTCACTTTTGTGATGTTTAAAATGAGGGCATCCAAAAGAACACACACTCATGTGCACACACACACACACTCTGCAGTGCACCCTGGACACACACACACACGCAGAGATAAATCACTCTAGGTTGAGTTTGTTGAGAGGGTGTTCCCCCAGGTAAAACAATGTTCCCTGATTTCCTCTGCTGATCCCTGACGGGTCCTACTGAGGCTCAGGCACTCCAGCTGTTCATGCAACAGCACATGACACAGAAACACACACAGGACAGAAACACACACACACACACACAGGACAGAAACACACACACACACACAGGACAGAAACACACACACACACACACAGGACAGAAACACACACACACACAGGACAGAAACACACACACACACACAGGACAGAAACACACACACAGGACAGAAACACACACACACACACAGGACAGAAACACACACACACAGGACAGAAACACACACACACACAGGACAGAAACACACACAGGACAGAAACCCACACACACACAGGACAGAAACACACACACACACACAGGACAGAAACACACACACACACACAGGACAGAAACACACACACACACACACAGGACAGAAACACACACACACAGGACAGAAACACACACACACACACACACACAGGACAGAAACACACACACACACACAGGACAGAAACACACACACACACACAGGACAGAAACACACACACACACACAGGACAGAAACACACACACACACACAGGACAGAAACACACACACACACACAGGACAGAAACACACACACACACACAGGACAGAAACACACACACACACACACACAGGACAGAAACACACACACACACACACACAGGACAGAAACACACACACACAGGACAGAAACACACACACACAGGACAGAAACACACACAATCACAGGACAGAAACACACACACACACACAGGACAGAAACACACACACACACACACAGGACAGAAACACACACACACACACAGGACAGAAACACACACACACACACACAGGACAGAAACACACACACACACACACAGGACAGAAACACACACACACACACAGGACAGAAACACACACACACACACAGGACAGAAACACACACACACACACAGGACAGAAACACACACACACAGGACAGAAACACACACACACACAGGACAGAAACACACACAGGACAGAAACCCACACACACACAGGACAGAAACACACACACACACACAGGACAGAAACACACACACACACACAGGACAGAAACACACACACACACACACAGGACAGAAACACACACACACAGGACAGAAACACACACACACACACACACAGGACAGAAACACACACACACAGGACAGAAACACACACACACACACAGGACAGAAACACACACACACACACAGGACAGAAACACACACACACACACAGGACAGAAACACACACACAGGACAGAAACACACACACACAGGACAGAAACACACACACACACACACACACAGGACAGAAACACACACACACACAGGACAGAAACACACACACACACACACAGGACAGAAACACACACACACACACAGGACAGAAACACACACACAGGAACACACACACACAGGACAGAAACACACACACACAGGACAGAAACACACACACACACACACACACACAGGACAGAAACACACACACACACACACACACACAGGACAGAAACACACACACACACAGGACAGAAACACACACACAGGAACACACACACACAGGACAGAAACACATACACACACACACACACTTACAGATGGAGGAGCACCACAGTGATCAGGGTCCACTCTGGGCCTTTGTGGATAATGGTGGTGTTTGTGAACCATGGAAAAAAAGAGACTGTATAGTAGAAAATGGCACAGGTTTTGAGAAGCTGAGACAAATAAGTACTGACATCACACTGCCATCAGGCCTAACATCATCACACTGCCATCAGGCCTAACATCATCACACTGCCATCAGGCCTAACATCATCACACTGCCATCAGGCCTAACATCATCACACTGCCATCAGGCCTAACATCATCACACTGCCATCAGGCCTAACATCATCACACTGCCATCAGGCCTAACATCATCACACTGCCATCAGGCCTAACATCATCACACTGCCATCAGGCCTAACATCATCACACTGCCATCAGGCCTAACATCATCACACTGCCATCAGGCCTAACATCACACTGCCATCAGGCCTAACATCACACTGCCATCAGGCCTAACATCATCACACTGCCATCAGGCCTAACATCACACTGCCATCAGGCCTAACATCATCACACTGCCATCAGGCCTAACATCATCACACTGCCATCAGGCCTAACATCACACTGCCATCAGGCCTAACATCGTGATTATCCATGAAAGAGGAAACAACAGTCTATATGTCCTTTACTTCAACTTGGCAGTGAAAATCTCTAAATCATATTAGCCTAATGTCCAACCATATCAGAGACACCTCATCATATAGATTGAACAATTATAGGTGTTTATTTCACAGTTTGCGGTTTAAGGTCTGGGTGCTGTTCCAGCAGGCCTCAGTAGCTGGCAGAGAATTCCTGGAAACAGGCCTCTCACTGGAGGTGTGACTCAAGTACCTCGCTATTAAATCAGAGCTACAGGAAGTCAATAGCACTCTGCCAATCACTACTTCCTGTTGACTGCACCTCAATCAGCCAATCACAGCCCAGTTAGTGCCCATGACAGGAACAGAGTTCACCCCTGGCTGTTTGGGGCTCCCCAGAAAAGTTCAATCAGTTCATGGAAGCCTTGTTGCCAGATAACTTCTCCATAAATACCAAGCACATATTCATAGTGTCTCAGAGTAATAGTCCTGATCTAGGATCAGGTCCCCCTGTCCAGGTAATCTTATTCACCATGATCGAAAAGGCTAAACTGATTCTAGATCAGCACTTCAAATAAGACGGTTTGTGACTACGGGACCAGGTAAATACTGACAAATAGGAGTGTAAAATGTCCAGTTTCTCTCTCAGACACAGTATTGGACGTTTTAGTAGGACATTGTGTGTTAAAGCAGCAATCTGCAGTTTACTACATCCATTTTTGGACTTATAAATTATTGATACATACCCATTGATTCTTGAATAATATAACTTATAAATTGCCTCATTAGCTTAGTTCAAATGTCATACCCCATCAGAACCCAAACTGTAAGCTTGTTTTACGCCAATGTTTGTAAACAAGCAATTTTCTACACCCTCGATAACATCTGCTAAATAGGTGTATGCAACCAATAACATTAGATTTCAAATGTAACCAAACACTGTATTGCCTCAAAACATGCTTAAAACTCTAATATTGGAGGGTCAGTCCTTGCATCCATAGCTCTGTCTATGAATTTGAGAGTGATTACATTTCTCTAGGCCCATCCTTCAGCTTTTTACCAAAACAGAGGCGGGGAGCCCTTTTTTTATGGTTTCAATTAAGGATTGGCCCTTTAACTCTCAGAGTTGACATTGGCACTGACCTGAAGGTCCTGACCAGGTTGTTGAGGTCACTGGAGACGTCAGTCATGGTGAGACGCAGGGGGCCCACAATGTTTCTCAGGCTTCACACCACAAAGATGAGGAAAAGCGGACATATAAATAGACACACATATACACAGAACAACTTGGTTTCATTTTTTCATTTGCTGAGATGCGAAGTTAAGTTCAACAAGCTATAAGACCGAGCCAGTACTTATCAATGCTTCTGTAATATTGCTGTTTGTCAACTATCAGCGACCACATTTTCATTGCATAAAAACACAGTTCTTTGCACTTTGAAAACCGTAGCAGCATTTTCATACAGACACATACACCCTCTAGTGAGCTTCTTAACCGTTATGCGTTTCTGTATGAGGTGCTGGGCGTGGGAGTCTACCAATGGGAGCCCACCACCCTGGTCCGGGGGGGGAGGGGGGGTGGGGGGTGGAGAGAGAGAGCGTGTGTGTGAGAGAGAGAGTGAAAGAAGGAGAGACAGAGAGCCCGTGAGAGAAAGAGAGCGAGAGAGAATGAGAGAAAGTGTGAGAAACAGAGAGAGCGTGAGAGACATAGCGTGAGAGACAAAGAGCGTAGAGGGGAAAAGAGGGGAGACAAAGAGTGAGGGTGAGAAGTGAGACGAGACAAATAAAATATCTTCATGGTAAAAGTCAACCTCAAAAACAAGACCATCATCACGTTTCACATCTCGAATGCTTATACACAGTGCCCCCATCTGGACACTGGCGGTTACTACACTCTTATCCCCACTCACCTCTAAGTCTCCGGCACGTTTCCCTGACACCCGCTGGGCTTCCTCCCCTTTGTAGAACTCCCTGACCCTCAGCCCCAGCTCCTGTCTCCCTGCGTATTGTGTCGTAGTCTGGGGCTGGAGCTGATGACCTCCCTGGACCCCCTGGGGACCCGCCGTCCCCTCCATCCCCACCCCCTTCTACAATATCCTCCATCTTCATCCAGCTCCTCTTCTTCCTCCTCCGTCTTCTTCGTTTCTATTGTCATTTTACTAAAGTGGTCTGGGCCATATAGGAACTTCATACTCACCTCAGTACACCATTCGTTGAAGGTGCTCCTTAGGCCTTCTAGAAGGTTCAGTCGAACCAAGCCAGGTTTTGGCCTAGCTTCGTGGCCCTTGAGGAGCCCCTGGGCCCCCCTCCTGCTCATGCCCACCTGGGTGATGCTGGATCCCGGCTAGGCGGGCCGTGCTGAGTCCCCCTGACGGGAGCTGGATCTTGATTCTGTACACTGCACTGTGTTGTGGAGAGGGCTGTTAGTACAGAAGATGTAGCCGTGACTGGATTGCTATCCTGCATTGTGACTTGGCTCAGTAGCGCTGCGGCCTCCTCCATAGACTGGTGAGCCGCTCTCTTCCAGGAAAGGTTGCTGCTCACAAGGGGTGGTTTGTATCGGTTGTGTGTTGTTGGGTTCCATCTGTGTCATGGATTGTCTTTGTTGGTGCCTTCTGTGATTATTCTGTGTTCTCCTCCTTGTCTTCAGCCTTGTTTGTTTGTTTTGGCATATTTGTGTTTCCCTCCCAAGCTTCTCTCCCTCCAATAGCAATGTGGTGCTCCTCCATCAACTGATATCTATTGACCATTACTGTAAAATCTTTCCATGAGGTCATTGATCCCCTTCTAATCCTAAAAAAAGTGGAACCGTTCCAAATCTGCATGTAACCATCTCAGCCACCAACCACAGATAAAAAGAGCAATCTTGTATTTGGATTAGTGTATTTGTAGATCTCATTCTCTATGGTACTCACACGGTCAACCAGGAAGTCCTCCTCCACCTGCAGAGCCCTCTTCTCCAGGTCCAGTTTCTCTCTCAGGGTCTCCCTCACTGCCTCTCTCCTGGGGGGCAAGGTTATACGCACGTAAGCACCAGAAAAACACTAGCCACAAATGTGAGACCAACAACATTGGTAATGGCATTCATCCAAATATCAAAACACGTTTTCAACCTCCAGATATGGGGGAGCATTGATGCAAGCAGGGGGGTTAAAATACCTTCTTGCTTCCTCTGCCGAGGTTTGTGACACTCTTCCCATCTGTCAAAAAAGTGAAATTAGGTGTCAGTGCTCATGACAGAACATTATAAGGAGGTTAGCTGTATACTGAAATTAACTATAAAAGGCTATATGGTTACCTATGACACATGTTAGCTAGCTTACTATACGTAAACACAACGATAGTTGCAAGAATGATAGCTCAGTTTCCATTACTTTTTGAGGACCCACAGTGACCCAACAATATCCAAACACAATGTTAATACCGGTCTGATGATGTCTTATAAAAACAAACCCTTTTTGGGTGGTTTTGAAGAGCGAGCGACACTTTTTCGTTGTTCCTTCTCCATGCTGGTCCAATGTGTTGTGCTAATTTCAACTTTGACTTGTGACGTTTTAAATCTACGGCAAGTCATCAGGGTCAACGCAGCCAAAACACTTCCGAAACCCACGCGACCGACTGTCTCTCCGATAATTGACATGTAAGTAGCAATTCCTCTAAATAATTAAACCGTTTCATACTTTAACTATGCCATTATATTCTTTATCGTGGAAATTAACCTGTAGATACTATGTAGCTTTATGAAACGATTACACTTGGGGTCTCTTGTTGTCTCGATTTCTCGCCTCAAGGCAGCCACAATAATTAAGTGATTTGACTATTCCTTTCTTGCTAATTTCCTAATCATGTGCGTTTTAGGCTAGGCTAGCTACGCCACTAGTATAAACAAACAAAATACATTTGAGATCAAATCACTAATCATGGAGTAAAACTAAGATACAATTCTGACATTACATTCATAATGTGTGCCAGTCGCTCACAACAAATCAGCTGATGCTTGCTAAATAGACCTACTTTGCCTTGAGTCTCTGTTTTGTGTGCCACAGTTTCATCCATAATACAAAACTGAGATGACTGCATTCGAAACATGTTGTTTAATAACACGTATTACTGAATACATATATGTTTTTTTTCCCTCACAGGAGTGTTTAGTGAAGGGATACCCTCTGTAGGAGTACAGCCAAGACAACGAGGATGGCTCTAGAACAACTGAGTGATGTAGTCCAGAGATGTGTGAGTCATAAGTGGCCACCTAAGGCAAGGATTGTCACATTCCATGGAGAGCCTAGTGTCTGCTGGTTTTTGGTTTTTCCTTTCAATTAAGACCTAGACAACCAGGTGAGGAGAGTGCCTTATTAATTAGTGACCTTAATTCATCAATTACAACGGAGGAGCCAAAACCCGCAGACACTCAGCCCTCCGTGGAATGAGTTTGACACATGCCCTAAGGCAACTGAGTTCACTAGAGCATTATGTTATGGTTAGTCTCACTCACCAGACATCCTCCCCAAGCTCGGATGCTTCGTATAGCTTATGCGTTGTGCACAATAGCTTGGGGACAAGGTTAGTAAAGGACAGACCTACCCAACCTCCCTTTCCATCTCTCTCTCTCTCTCTCCCTACCCCTCTCTCATGCAGCAAGCCATCCAGGATGACAACTATACGACTGAGGATTATGACGTGTTCCAGATAGCTGGACGTACCTGTATAGAGGATGGAGAGAGTGCTCAGGTTCTGAGTATCGTCGTAGATGAGGAAAATAAGGTGAACTAAAGATGAAACCAGACATACACTGTTTTATTATCACATACACTGGATAGGTGCAGTGAAATGTGTTGAAAAAGAGTCGCTCGCTGTGTTGTTTTACAGGGTCAGTCATAGTAGTACACGCCCCTGGCGCAAATTAGGGTGAAGTGCCTTGCACATCAACAGATGTTCATTTGGATGTAGTGTGCTGCTTCTCAGCTGAAAGGCTCTCTCTCTTAAAATAGCCTTTATATGCACTTTATAGGGATGTATGTTTGGAACCTGAGGTTTTCCTGACCACATGATCTGACCAGGAAAACCTCTGGGCCATAATTATGGTATATGTTAGTTATTACATATTACTTCTCCCCTTGTTTTTCTGTAGAACATAGTGAGATGTATGGGCTGGAACCTGCTGGGTCCTCTGGTTCAGATTCTGCTGAAGAAGGAGGAAAAAAATCTTCCTCACTGCCTCGCCATCCTCACACACCTGCTGGAGGTCTGTTTGCATGTTCTAACTATTATACGTTATTACAAAGGTCTAATACTCTGCTTTCAGCGCAATTCTGATATTTCTTCCACTAATTGGCGTTTTGACCAATCATATCAGACCTTTTCACATCAGCTCTTTTTCAAAATACCAATTAGTGAAAAAAATATCAGAAATGGGCTGCCTGTCTAAACACAGCCATATTGTTGTTTTGGTTATAAAATGTAAATGTTTGCTAGTCTGGCCCCAAATCTGTTTGTGATGTCTTGCCACCATAGGAGTTGGCAAGATAGTACAAACAGATCTGAGACCAAGCTACATGTTTGCATGTCCAGACACAGAAGTGCATTGACACAGAAAAAGGAACCCTGTATTCTTGTGTGTGATTGGTCAGGTTTGCAGTCCCAAGGAGCTGCTGGTTGGCTTGCTGGAGCAGGTTGAGGAGGCCCACCCTGACTCCATCGCAGAGACCGTCATCCTCCTGCTGCAGCCACTACAGAAAGGTGAGGAACAGGATGTATTGTCTGAACGGAACACCCTCAATATTGTTTGACATTCTTGACGATTAAGGAGTTTCTGTATCCTCTCCCTTTCCCTGCCTTAATGCCTATCCTCTGCTACCACTCTCTCAATCTACACATCCCTTATCCCCTACCTACTCTCTTACCTCTTTCCTACCCTGGGCCTCTAACGCCTGCCCACCCACTTCCTCTACTCTCGCTCTCACCCACCCTCATGCCCTTTGCCCCTATTCACAATTCCCTGTCTACTCCCTAACTCTCTCCCTCCCTTTCCCCACCCTGACCCCCTCCCTTACTGTCCCCACCTCTGCACCCTCCCCCTCAGTGTTGTTGCGGCTGGGTGGCCGGAAGGCCTCCTCGGTGGGCATGGCTCTCTCCACTCTGCTGGGCCAGGTGGCAAGGCTGCCCGTGCCCCAGACCAAGGAGCAGGAGGAGGATGACGTGTTCAGTCTGTGCCGCTGCTGCTCGGCCCTGCTGGTCTTCGTCAGGCCCTTCGTGGAGGAGGCCAAGCAGAGCGGGACGCCCACGCCCAAAGAGGACGAGCTGAGGACTGAGCTGCTCAAGTTGTAGGTCGACATGTTTTATCGGGGAGCTATTGGGTTAAGCGAACGGGGGAAGCTTTTATTATTTTATTTTTTGTATTTTACATAGATAGAGATACAATACACCATCATACTGTAGCTTAGCAGATGAGCATTGTATTCAGACTCAGTGTTCAATAGTCACATGTACAGGGTTGCAGATGTGATTGCAGGGTACAGTGAAAATCTTTGGCTCCAAGCTCCAACATTAAAGTACAGTGCATTATGTGTCTCTGTTGTGTCTCCCTAGCTGTATGAAGAGTCTTTGTGAGCCTCTTCTGGAGGTGCAGCTGAAGGATCCTGAAACCCTAGCAGAATCTCCCCTCAGGAACTTTGCCACAGAGATTCTGGTAAGAAGCCTGCTCAGATTGTGACCATTGCTCCTCTCATAGCCTGGTTCCAGATCTGTTTGTGTTGTATATCCAACGAGGAGACGGTTAATTGTGCCTATACAGCACCAACAGCTCTGGAAACAGGCTAGCTCTTTTTATACTATGGTTGAAGATTATATTCAACTGAATATATTCAACTTACATTTAAGTGTTTACGTTTTAGTCATTTAGCAGACATTCTTATCCAGAGAGACTTACAGAAGCAATTAGGGTAAAGTGCCTTGCTCAAGGGCACATCGACATATTTCTTTACCTAGTCGGCTTGGGGATTCAAACCAACGACCTTTAAGGTTACTGGCCCAAAGCTCTTAACCGCTAGGCTAACCCTCTCTATACTTTGGCTAACCCTGCTCCTCCTATACAGTGGGGAAAAAAAGTATTTAGTCAGCCACCAATTGTGCAAGTTCTCCCACATAAAAAGATGAGAGATGCCTGTAATTTTCATCATAGGTACACGTCAACTATGACAGACAAAATGAGAAGAAAAAAATCCAGAAAATCACATTGTAGGATTTTTAATGAATTTATTTGCAAATTATGGTGGAAAATAAGTATTTGGTCAATAACAAAAGTTTCTCAATACTTTGTTATATACCCTTTGTTGGCAATGACACAGGTCAAACGTTTTCTGTAAGTCTTCACAAGGTTTTCACACACTGTTGCTGGTATTTTGGCCCATTCCTCCATGCAGATCTCCTCTAGAGCAGTGATGTTTTGGGGTTGTCGCTGGGCAACACGGACTTTCAACTCCCTCCAAATATTTTCTATGGGGTTGAGATCTGGAGACTGGCTAGGCCACTCCAGGACCTTGAAATGCTTCTTACGAAGCCACTCCTTCGTTGCCCGGGCAGTGTGTTTGGGATCATTGTCATGCTGAAAGACCCAGCCACGTTTCATCTTCAATGCCCTTGCTGATGGAAGGAGGTTTTCACTCAAAATCTCACGATACATGGCCCCATTCATTATTTTCTTTACACGGATCAGTCGTCCTGGTCCTTTGCAGAAAAACGGCCCCAAAGCATGATGTTTCCACCCCCATGCTTCACAGTAGGTATGGTGTTCTTTGGATGCAACTCAGCATTCTTTGTCCTCCAAACACGACGAGTTGAATTTTTACCAAAAAGTTCTATTTTGGTTTCATCTGACCATATGACATTCTCCCAATCCTCTTCTGGATCATCCAAATGCACTCTAGCAAACTTCAGACGGGCCTGGACATGTACTGGCTTAAGCAGGGGGACACGTCTCGCACTGCAGGATTTGAGTCCCTGGCGGCGTAGTGTGTTACTGATGGTAGGCTTTGTTACTTTGGTCCCAGCTCTCTGCAGGTCATTCACTAGGTCCCCCCGTGTGGTTCTGGGATTTTTGCTCACCGTTCTTGTGATCATTTTGACCCCACGGGGTGAGATCTTGCGTGGAGCCCCAGATCGAGGGAGATTATCAGTGGTCTTGTATGTCTTCCATTTCCTAATAATTGCTCCCACAGTTGATTTCTTCAAACCAAGCTGCTTACCTATTGCAGATTCAGTCTTCCCAGCCTGGTGCAGGTCTACAGTTTTGTTTCTGGTGTCCTTTGACAGCTCTTTGGTCTTGGCCATAGTGGAGTTTGGAGTGTGACTGTTTGAGGTTGTGGACAGGTGTCTTTTATACTGATAACAAGTTCAAACAGGTGCCATTAATACAGGTAACGAGTGGAGGACAGAGGAGCCTCTTAAAGAAGAAGTTACAGGTCTGTGAGAGCCAGAAATCTTGCTTGTTTGTAGGTGACCAAATACTTATTTTCCACCATAATTTGCAAATAAATTCATTAAAAATCCTACAATATGATTTTCTGGGTTTTTTCTTCTCAATTTGTCTGTCATAGTTGACGTGTACCTATGATGAAAATTACAGGCCTCTCTCATCTTTTTAAGTGGGAGAACTTGCACAATTGGTGGCTGACTAAATACTTTTTTTCCCCACTGTATGTGTGTGTGTTCTGCAGGGCATCCTGTCGGACATCGGGGAGTCCCTCCCTGAGCTGCTGTGCCACGGCCTGCTGAGGAGGAGAGAGGTGCCTGGGTTCCTGGAGGAAGAAGTGTGCTACCCCAAAGAGTCTCTGGCCAGTCTGGCCTACCTGCTGTTTGTCCAGCACATTGCCATGGATACCTTCCCCACTGTCTTCAGGTAGAGATTAAAGACTTGTGTTTTCAGTTCACACTGCTCTGAAAGTACTGTTGCACCTGCCGCAGAAGTTTTTTATTAAATTTGTATTGTATGCCTCGGCAGTATGGGGGTTGGTTGGCTCTTAATGTAAGTGCTAAAAGAGTTGATTGTCCTAACACTCTTTTCCTCTTTCAGCTCAGTGTTTGTTCTTCAGTGTAATATGGAATACATCAACCTCTTCTTGAGCAGGTACATATTCATTTACTTATCTTTTTTCCACTCTAGTTGGTAACAATTCACTTTATTTTCCAATTTATGTAAATTACATAAAGTATAGCATTTTATAGAGTTTAATCAAGTCTTGAAAATTGGTTTTGATTGTGTCTAAATCCAAACAATATATTTGGTGCTCTTTTTTCCTCAGAACGGAAGAATCCAGGCTGCAGAAAGGACTGGTAAGGATCCTCTGTTTTAAAAGTCAGAAGCCTAGCAATTATTTACAAGTAACACTTTCACATTGACCTTCTACGACTCTTAACTGCTTGTTTCTCCTTTTCTAAGGACCTGTATGAAAAGAGCCTAGTGAGGCTTGAGGACAACAGTCTGCCAGTCCAGCTAATGGAGCTCAAATCCTTCTTCAGTGTCCCTCAGGTAAAACCAAACATCCTATATTGATGTAATGCCACAAATACTTGGGATAGCTTGTGTTAAATCAATCAGTAGAGATGAATTGCTTCATCCCATCTCGCTGTGTGAATCATGATTACATTTTATCCTTCCTTTACATTTTAGAACTTGGTGAAAGTCATGACATTGTGTCCAATTCAGCATTTGGTAAGTAACCTGTGTACATTATGACTACTTTGTCCTCTGGAGGTTGTGTATTACTAATATTGGCAGTCTGAAATATTTTTTCTGTTCACAGAGAACTAAAGCACTAAAAGTGCTGCAGTTGAGCATCAATAAATTTGACACGGAAGCCAAATACAAATTCTTCCAGTAAGTTCACCCCTGTAGAACAATATGGCCGCTCTCCTGTTCTGACACCTTCCTGTAAGATGCTCATAGTCTTGCTCTGATAACTTTTCATATCATTTTAGGTGCATGCTGAAGACAAGTCACCATGCAGGAGTAGAGGGCTACATCATCAAGAACATCAAAAACCAGATCGACTTTGCCTTAAAGGTAAGGCCAGTTCAGATTTACAAGGCTAGCAAACATTATTTTTTTTATTTTTATGGATACAACTTCAAAAACAACGGGAACTCTCCCTTTAAAAATGGTGCTGTATTACCTGTGGAAATGTAC
Source organism: Coregonus lavaretus (assembly GCF_964263955.1). Classification (NCBI taxonomy): domain Eukaryota; kingdom Metazoa; phylum Chordata; class Actinopteri; order Salmoniformes; family Salmonidae; genus Coregonus; species Coregonus lavaretus. Next base: position 37,959,802 of record NC_140006.1, read on the forward strand.
CTCTCTCTCCTCGTCAGCCAGAGAAGGGGAACGAGTGGTTCATGGGGGTACACCTGCTCCCTCTCCTGCGTCAGGTGCTGTGTCTCCCCCAGGGTCCTGAGACGGACCTCCTACAGAACCTGGACAGGTCAGTCCAGTGCACCCCAACTACCAGTAGTTGATTGATGCAATGTTTTCCACCCACCATCCAGGCTATATTCACTACAATAATTGATTGATTCAAACTAGTTTTGCCCAGTGAGCAGTAGTAGGGTGTAGTGAGACTCAACGCCCATGTCTTTCTTACAGGGTGATGGAGTCTCTGAACCTGCTGCGCTATCTACTCATCAGAGACAAAGAGTGGAAGAACCAGGTAGCTACTGCCTCAAAACCACAACACTTTTCCATATTGCAGAAGGGATGCATGCAATGTTTATGAACACAAAAAGCTTAATTTTGATAAAGTGAGGATGACCGATGATGTTTACACTATTGCCTAGTCTTTGGGTTAATTGAATGCACACACTGATCATACTCTGGTCTCCAGACGGGGATCTGGACTGAGCTGTATAAGATTGAAGAGCGCTTCATGAAGCCGCTGCGAATGGGGTTGAACATGTCCAAAGCCCACTACGAGGCTGAGCTCCAGAACACCAAAGACAACAGCAAGAAGACCAATGCTAAAGGTGAGACACAACCACTTATTCTTATCTAGTGCCAGCTGGTCTCCTTCCTACTATAGTAACCAATTGGCTCTAGATCCATGTTTTCTTCATATGATAGTAACATCTGTTTGGGCTGTTTGTGTTAGCAGAATCCCAGACCCAGGAGTCGGTGTGCTCTTTGACAGTAGGGAACGAGAAGATGCCAAACATGACGCCAGAGATGCAGCTTCAGGTAAAACACGTAGATACGACTGTATAAAAACATACTGTTTATCTATTATAGGTTCATTTTAGAGAATTGGCATGATTTATACAAATATTTCTACCTACTTTGTATTTTTAATCCCATGCTTGCCGTTTGTCATTGTAGGTTCTGCACTCGGCACTGCACACGTTTGACATGATCGAGAGCGTCCTGGCGAGAATAGAGGAAATCATCGAAGTGAAAGAGAAACCCTGAGCAGCAGTGGAACCGGGTCACAATTTCAGTGTCGTATTGAGGCCGTTTGCAATGGTCTCATAATCGAACTCCCTCCCTGTTGCCTCTGACCTCAAGTGTAACAGCAGTCAAAAGTTAACAAATAGATAAGCGAACAGGTGATCGATAGAAAAGCGATTTGGGTCAGTAAGCAAGCACTTTGGATCACTTGTTTCTGGTGAACTTTCTCTGGATTCTGACAATGATGCGATTTTTATTTTAATTATTTTGACATCGTTACCCAATTATGTCAGGTTCAGGCAGAATGACACCAAGACCAGCTTCTTGAATAACTGATTTGACTGTAATATAAGATAAAAGCATGTGCAAAGCTATGTTGTATGTTGAGTCTTCAACTATTTTCGAGACTGTAAATGCTTGATGGCAGTTATTCATTTTTTAAATGTCTAATGCATTTGCCATTTATTTAGTTACTTACTCAAATGCCACTAAGTTAATCATGTTGATGGATCTTTGTTAAAGACATACAGTTAATAAACTTTTGCCTTTCTAACCATGTTGTGCAAACGTCTTCATCAGTTCCCAAGAGTGCTTTATTACAACATTTATTCTGAGAATGTGGAAGTTTTATAATACAAGTACTAATTTATATATATAATAACAAGACAATCATAAATTAAAGGGTAACAACACAGAACAATTAAAGTAAACAGCACATCTTCACATAACACATATTTGAAATTCATACACTCCTTGGCTGGGAATGGGGACAATGGCAGTGTTGGCAAAGAGGAGTAAAAACAACAGGGAGAAAACACCAGTAGAGTAATCTCAGAGGTCAGTAAAAAGTGGATGCTGCAGTGCCTGTGCAGCTGTGATGCGTTTGGCTGGATTCAGGCCCAGCAGTCTATCCAGCAGGTCGTAGGCCTCATCAGGCACCCTGTCCCAGCCCCTCTCATCCTGGGCCTCAGGCTCAGCTAGGGTCTGGTCCTCCTCTGGGTGGTGCTGTCTGGAAGGCTCCCCAGGGAGATCAGTGGAGATGGGGGTGTCATGGTGGCATGTGGTAGTGTCTCTGTGGGGATGTGGTGTGGCCTCATCGTCCGGGGATGGTCTCCTTCCTCTGAGGGTTTCACACAGGGTCCTCAGGTCCTGGCGGGGGAGCTCGCGGCTGCACACCACTGATTTACCTGTGGTTGAATAATGGTCATGTTATGGTCAGACTCTGCTGTACTTTACTTTGGGTTTACTTTTTTTAAATTATCCAGCGGCATCCTGCCCTTATGGCTGGTAAATCATTGGAAATTAATTTGATTAAATAATTAAAGCATTTTAAAAATAGGTTTGCTTTTTTTTGTAAAGTTATGAACTAAGCTACATTATTAATTGGAGCCTCTTATTGCTGTTTTTTCAGTGACATGACTAAGAGGAACAAACTCAGTAAAAAAAGAAACGTCCGCTCACTGTCAACTGCGTTTATTTTCAGCAAACTTAACATGTGTAAATATTTGTATGAACATAACAAGATTCAACAACTGAGACATAAACTGAACAAGTTCCACAGACATGTGACTAACAGAAATGGAATGATGTGTCCCTGAACAAAGGGGGGGTCAAAATCAAAAGTAACAGTCAGTATCTGGTGTGGCCACCAGCTGCATTAAGTACTGCAGTGCATCTCCTCCTCATGGACTGCACCAGATTTGCCAGTTCTTGCTGTGACATGTTACCCCACTCTTCCACCAAGGCACCTGCAAGTTCCCGGACATTTCTGGGGGGAATGGCCCTAGCCCTCACCCTCCGATCCAACAGGTCCCAGACGTGCTCAATGGGATTGAGATCCGGGCTCTTCGCTGGCCATGGCAGAACACTGACATTCCTGTCTTGCAGGGAATCACGCACAGAACGAGCAGTATGGCTGGTGGCATTGTCATGCTGGAGGGTCATGTCAGGATTAGCCTGCCGGAAGGGTACCACATGAGGGATGAGGATGTCTTCCCTGTAACGCACAGCGTTGAGATTTCCTGCAATGACAACAAGCTCAGTCCGATGATGCTGTGACACACCGCCCCAGACCATGACGGACCTTCCACCTCCAAATAGTACAGGCCTCGGTGTAACGCTCGTTCCTTTGACGATAAACGCGAATCCGACCATCACCACTGGTGAGACAAAACCGCGACTCGTCAGTGAAGAGCACTTTTTGCCAGTCCTGTCTGGTCCAGCGACGGTGGGTTTGTGCCCATAGGCGACGTTGTTGCCGGTGATGTCTGGTGAGGACCTGCCTTACAACAGGCCTACAAGCCCTCAGTCCAGCCTCTCTTAGCCTATTGCGGACAGTCTGAGCACTGATGGAGGGATTGTGCGTTCCTGGTGTAACTCGGGCAGTTGTTGTTGCCATCCTGTACCTGTCCCGCAGGTGTGATGTTCGGATGTACCGATCTTGTGCAGGTGTTGTTACACGTAGTCTGCCACTACGAGGACGATCAGCTGTCCGTCCTCTCTCCCTGTAGCGCTGTCTTAGGCGTCTCACAGTACGGACATCGCAATTTATCGCCCTGGCCACATCTGCAGTCCTCATTCCTCCTTGAAGAATGCCTAAGGCACGTTCACGCAGATGAGCAGGGACCCTGGGCATCTTTCTTTTGGTGTTTTTCAGAGTCAGTAGAAAGGCCTATTTTGTGTCTTAAGTTTTCAGAACTGTGACCTTAATTGCCTACCATCTGTAAGCTGTTAGTGTCTTAACGACCGTTCCACAGGTGCATGTTCATTAATTGTTTATGGTTCATTGAACAAGCATGGGAAACAGTGTTTAAACCCTTTATAATGAAGATCTGTGAAGTTATTTGGATTTTTACAAATTATCTTTGAAAGACAGGGTCCTGAAAAAGGGACGTTTCTTTTTTTGCTGAGTTAATAATGCTTGTAACATTTCAATTAACTGTATGTATCTTTCCAATACACACAATGGTTCAGTAATTGACTGTTTTCCCGTGTCTCTGTCTATTTAGGAGCAACATCTACATATTGTCCTCTGCACTGGCTCCAGGCCACAGAAGACCTCCGTGAAGCTCAAAAGCTTCCAAACGCACAAATGCTGGCCTGCCTTACACTATATCCAAGGGCCACCCACCAAAAATGTGTTGTTCCGTGACCCAGAACTGCTACATTATGGAGATGTTATAAACATGAATACTGTGTGATTCAAAACTTGTAAAAGTTGCACATAACATTGATTAAAGATAAAAAATGTATGATATTCAGCATCGAAATCACAGCGCATCTTGGGTAATTTCCCTAGCAACGTTCCGACGTTTCTATGTTTCACCTTGGTTCCTTTTGTTGTACACCACCGCGCATAACTAGCTGTATTAGCTGTGGTCAGTATAGCCTGCCTTGCACTAAAAATCAGACAAAAACCATGGCTGACTTGGTGGGAAAGAAACTCACGTCTTCGCACGTTTGGCAGTTCTTTGGTTTCAGGCCGAATTACGAATATAAAAGGTGAGCCAGCAGACCTGATCGACGTCACTTGCAGAATATACAAAAAGATTATCAGGGCAAAGGTTAGACAGACTACAAACATTTACAAGTTCGCTAAGCTCTTCTTTTTTTTTAATGTAGCCTTTATTCAAATCCAGATGCATCTTTTTCGAAAGACATAGCCTATAGGATACGCTAAAATATTTCCGTACTTACTTTTATTTTGTAATTTGTAGGCCTACATTTAGGATTTGTACTGTTAGTTAGGAAAAAGGCCTATTCGTTTTTAGCCTATGCAAATGTTCATTCATTTTTAAGTGTTATAGGAATTTGTTTTATCTGATTGTATATTTATAATTTTTACAGTTCGATAGGCAAAAGGCTATGGATAATAGATAAACTGAAAGAAAAGAATAGGGCTAAGCCAACGTTCATTAAAGTGTTATAAAGAATGTTATAAACTGGATGGTTCGAGCCCTTAATGCTAATTGTCTGACAGCATTGGTATATCAGACCGTATACCACGGGTTACAGTTATTTTTACTGCTCTAATTACGTTGGTAACCAGTTTATAATAGCAATAAGGCACCTCGTCATGCCTAAGAACAGCCCTTAGCCGTGGTATATTGTCCATATACACCCCCCCCCCCCCCCATTTGTAAGCTATTCAATATAAAGTTGTTTGCGAGACAACTCCGACAGAAACCTCATTAACACATTTTCTGTTTCCGCTTATTGAAAGTGCTGCTGCGGGAGCTTATGCCCGATTGCCCGTTGCGCAATTCAAGGACATTAATAAAACACTTCGACAATATTATGTTAGTTTATAAGTTTAACTTGTCAAAGTAACATGTACTGCAACTTTTATTGACAGTAGCCCAGTGTAGGCCTATATTATTGGCTGTTTGGTATTTTCCGACAGCACAATTTATTTTGCCAACACTTTGGTCAAGTAAAGCAGAAACGTATCAGGAAGCTATTCGATTAGTTTCTCTTTCTCTCACTATTACTATACTATGTTTATATTTAGGCTACTCACAGACAACTTTCTGAGATGGAACTCTGTTAGGCCTATAGATTCATTCCATGGTTGATCATGAAAGAGTAGGCTATTCCTAGGCCAAAAAGTCACATGCAAATCAAATGGGAATTTGGGAGAAAAATCTCTTTAAAATTAAGATTTTAAAACAATAAGCCAGACAACGGAGTGTCCGCTGCAAAAGGCCCATGATCATCCGACATTGGAGGGGGGAAAAAAAACACGTCGGGCCCCATCTGACATTTTATGCTGCTTTGGTGCTCTCCGCTCTTTCTAAAATCCACATTGTTCTCTTGCATTATGTTAATAGTCAACCTACCACATATGTATTGAACATTTAGGCTATGGCAAATAGGGAATAGGCCATTTGGCATGTCGCCCTGCTGTGTATTCACTGCGCTGCTGTACGCTGCCAGACTCCGGTGGTAAAGTCAAGTTCAAATATGCTAAACCATCGTTTGTGACATCACAGTGTCATCACCACCGACAACGGCTGTCAAACATAGTCGATAAGACGAATACACACCGAACGTCTTGGCAGCCTGGATGGTTTCTCTGGAGCCTCGGATGGTCATGATCTGTGTGAGGGCGATGAGGTCGTCACTGGCTTTGAAGAAGGGGTACCTGCCACTCAGCAGGGAGAGCAGAATCACACCAGCTGACCAGATGTCTATGGCTGCAGGGAGACAGGGGTGAAAATCAAATATGATTGATAAATACAACTGAGAACACATTCTTATTTATATTACAGAGAGCGATATTGCAGTGGAGAGGAGTAATAGTAGTGATGTGAGGTGTAGTACTGCTGAGGATGGTGTCTGTGTGCTTTATCTGTGTTAGCCTTACCTGTTCCCTGGTTGGGACACTTGGTCAGGACCTCTGGTGCTCTGAAGCCTGGGGTTCCGGCCCTGGGGGCCACCTGCTGTTTCCTGGACATACAGATGTTACAGACTCGGTCGGTGGTGTAGCAGCTGCAGGTGAAGCCCAGGTTGACCGCAGCAGGGGTTGTCCTCTGGTTGGGTCTCTGGTTGCTGACAGGGGTCTTGACAGGTAGGGGGCGCCGGTGGGCAGTGACAAACTTGCGCGTGGCGGGGTCCTCTGTTTTGGTGGACTTCACCAGCTGGCCCAACACAGAGACAAAGGACTGTTATGATCTGAGGAAATCTGCAGCGGGCATGTTCACAGTCTGGTTTGTCACTGTTGGAGGGCAGTCTGACTGAGAATTCAGAAACATGTATTTGCTGGTGACATCTCCAAAAGACTAAAACAGAGTTACAGCTAGCTAAGAGAGAACTGAAAAGTATACCAAACTTGTGCGGCAATATATCTGTCAATCAAATGTGTTCCATACACATTGGTGATATAGAAATTAAAATATATACAGGTTAAAAGTAATGACTAAATGTTCCACCCTTAAATATAGTTGTGAAATGTTCTTGTTTTAAGTATGATTAGTACTTTCTTAGTAGTGACTAATTATTACACTTTGAAACTGTGTGAAATGTGTTAGAATCTACTACCTGGTAATGTGTGAGTGTAGGACCAGTAAAGATTATGACATTGTGCTACTATTTAGCAATGTGAGTAAGAGTTAAGCCAGACAACAAAGGACAAGGAGAACTGTCTACAGACAACTGAGAAACCAAGATAAAGAGGCCTCCCAATGTAGGGAGGAGAGAAACCGTTAGGCTTGTTAAAGAGTATGAAATATGGTGCAGGATATTGTGAGGACGGCGATAACTAAGGAATGCAGCCTATGATAAGAACATGTGTGTGTGACCTGATGGTTAGGAGAGCAGAAGAAAACATGAGCTAAACCCAGGTACAGTGGAAATATACAGCCCGCCTACAGCGGGGTGGGATTTTTGTTTGACGTGTGTGTATAAAAGATGTGATAACGAAAGAATTGTGATAACAGAATTCTCAATGAATAACCATCTCTGACTATGCAGACGGGACTCTGTCCGTTTCTTGATCCTTTTGGGAGACGCACCGAGACACTGAAATAGTGTGTTAAATAATTCTCATAACAATTGGACAACAGGGTAGCTATGGATTGGACAACAGGGTAGCCGTGGATTGGACAACAGGGTAGCTATGGATTGGACAACAGGGTAGCTATGGATTGGACAACAGGGTAGCCGTGGATTGGACAACAGGGTAGCTATGGATTGGACAACACGGTAGCCGTGGATTGGACAACAGGGTAGCCGTGGATAGAATGTAAGGAGAGAAGGTAAGTAGTTCCTACCTCTATCTTGGGGTCAGTGGTTTTGGTGGGGACGGGGGTACAGCTATTCAGGTTCCTCTCTCCAAACACGGCCCGCGGTGCTTTACACAGACCTGAGAGCTCCTGGTTTAAAAAATCAAAAATCAACTAAGTCACATCATGTCACTAATGAACACCGCAAACCAAGTACATAAAGCAAAAATACTACATTATGTCACTGTATACATTACAACATCCCTGAAGTTAGTTTTCAGTTCAAAATGTCTTAAGAGTATCACAACACCATATGGTCCAATAACTACAAGGTCAATGAGTTAATAAAAACTAAGCCTATAGACAAATACCATAATAACCACTGTAACCAAATGAAGAGCAAGCGGTAGAGCCAGAGCAGACACCTTTGTGTGTTTAGAGCGGGTGGTGGAGGTGAATGTGGACACCCTCTTATCCAGTGGTTTTGTGGAAGTGGAAGAAGAGGTGGAAGAGGAAGAGTGAGGTGCTGGGGTCTTGGGGTGTGAAAGTGATTGTAGAGGTGGGGCTAGGGAGGTTGGTGCCCGTTTCCCCTGTGAGGTCTCTGGTTTCCCCGTGGAGCCCCCACCCTTCTGGGTCTTCTGCTTCACCACCTTCAGCAGCTCGATCTGGGTGTCGGCCGTGCCCTGTGCCAGCCCAAAGTCCACCAGGGCAAACCTGCAAACCATCATGAAACCAATGTGTTGACCTCAGACCAGAAGACATGATCTCTGGACCTGACTGACTGAATTATTCCAGTCATATAGAGCCGAAAGTTAGCTCCAGTGATACAGAGGTAGTCAGTACTCACATCTTCTCCTGACGGTTGTATAGGAAGTTGGTCGGCTTGATGTCACGGTGGATGATGCCAAACTGGTGGATGTGTTGGAGGGCTTTCAGCAGGTGGTAGATATACTGACGCACCTCCTCGAAACTCAGCAGGCCAATGATATCCTGATAGGAGAAAGATTTCCATCACATTGCTATTGTTATGCCACAAATAAAACACACCAAACAAGGTATAAACACACACCAGGTATCCAACTACACAGTACTGACTCACCACAAAGGTTTGATGCTCCATATAAGGCATAACAATCACACAATGATCATCCTTTCTGAAGCAGTAGGTCACGCCCATGACGTTTTCTTTTCCACTTAGAGGGAAGAGAAACATTTTGAGAACTTTGTGTTGTCTAAACCAGGGGTCTCCAACCTTTTCTAGCATCAGAGCTACTTTAAAAAACATGTTGCGAGCTCCTTTTTCTAGGTTTCAAATAGTCACATTCTCCTCCTCTCACCTGGAACTCTTCAAATCAAATGTTATTTGTCACATGCGCCGAATACAACAGGTGTAGACCTTACAGTGAAATGCTTACTTACAAGCCCTTAACCAACAATGCAGTTTTAAGAAAGAATACCAAAAAATAAAAAAATACTATATAAAATAATACGAAATAAAAGTAACATTAGTCATTTGTGTACAAGAGAAAGTAGTGCACGGTTTCCTGTCAATATACCAGGTAAAATAATGGTTAATAAACAACTAAGGGGAGCCCTAAAAAATATGTGATTCTGCTCCCCCCCCCCAATAAATTATGTTTTATGTTTCCTAAATTCTGTTCTCAGTTTTATTTTTCACTCTTAAAATTACAATTGTTCATAGAGAAATATTGAATTTGATGTTCTGAGTCCATGTAAATGCTTAAATCACATCCGAATACTTTAGGTCTGTAAGAAAAGTAACACATTTAGATTTTTTTAGTGAGGAGTGAGGAATTTTCCAGTCTAGTGATGGTTCTGTACTGATGCTGCTCATTTCATGGCCAAGTTGGCAAATAACAAATTATAGACACAAATGATATACTTCTGCCAGGTAAACCTACTTTGCAGTTAAAATTTGATTGAGAAGGTTTTAGGGAAAGTATCTGTCAACCCACAAGGCGGTTATCACATCTACTGATAAATAAACGCGCGCACCACACAGACAAATGTGCAATATTGCAGGAAATTAATTGGCAGATAGTGTGTTAGGTTTGGCTTTTTAAGCCAATAGTGGCTAACCAGGGATCAGATAATGTCAATGTTGCGTTGATTAGATTAGATTGTAGCTGGGAGCTTGAACTGTCTGATACTTGAGATTTGATTCTGACAGTTTGTGGTGGAACACGTGAAAATTGCATGTACTTTCAGAATTGTTTGGCGAGTTACTCATAGGTGGGCTGCGTGCTACTGGTAGCTGGTGAACAACCTGTTGGAGACCCCTGGTCTAACCCCTAAACTAATACAGTGCAATCCTATTCATGCACTTGTTGAGAGAATGTTCCTCTACAAGTTAAAGGCTGGATCAGTCAATGAAACTGTTAGTGCTTGTGGTAATATTGTTCCTACACCCAGAGCTTGTAAAGTGTGAGACTTACCCAGCCACAGTGAGGCACTGGAGCTCTGCAGCAATCCTCACAGGGTGACTGGTGGGGATGAGGTGTTTCAGGGCAAACTTCTCTTTCGTCCCATTGGCCATCAGAGCCTCACCCAGGTACACTGAACTGAAAGTACCTAAATAAAACAACGTATTTTGTTGTTTTGCCAACTTCAACTGATATAGGATAACCCCTTTTTAACTACTATTTTTTTCGGATACTTGTTAATTGCCAAACTGTGTCTAAGCTGCAGTTGTCTGCATATGAAGACAGAGTAGTACTACATACCTTCACCAATTTTGTCTATGATGTGGAAAACTGTGGAGAGCTGAGGAACAGCTTCGTAGAGGTACTCAATGTCATTCTCCACATCCACTGAAGAAAAATTGAGAGTTACCATACAGAAGGCATAACATAACTGGTAAAGACAAGGTCACAGAAACAATGCCCCTACTTCCTGTTGCAAGATCACACTCACGTGATAGTTTTCTCCTTCCAATGTGCTTGTTGGCTTTGACGTGACTTTCTGTGCTGTTGCCGTCATTGCAGACAGAGGGATTAACTTCCATTTGTTCTGAGGACTGTGGATCTAGAAATACAGATGAGCATTTAAACCAGTGACAATTTTGACACACATGATGACTGTTCTGGAATGTTAACATGTAATTGGGAAATTGTAGGTGACCAAAGTTAATATTTAGAGTGATCAACACAATGTTTAGCATATTTTGAGTTTCTGTAATACACATTTTCCAGTGTTCAGTTTGTGACAGTCAAGGTGCAGAGGCACAATGACCGAGTACACACTGATTATTCTGAAGAGCAACTGTCAGCTAACCAAGTTACTGTGCATGGGACAGCTGGCAAGTTAGCTAACGTTTAGCAATCTGCTAACTCTGGTTTGACAAGCTAGCTATGTCGAAACAAGGTTTTTAATAAGGAAAAAAGCAGATAAAAAAAGGTACTTTATACTGATATTACTCATTTGTATACTATTCAAATTACACAGAACTGAACAACTAGCTAGCTTCTAGTTTGGAGAATGTACACTGAACAAAAATATAAACGCAACATGTTTTCATGAGCTGAAATAAAAGATCCCAGAAATATTCCATATGCACAAAAAGCTTATTTCTCTCAAATTTAGTGAGCATTTTATCCTTTGTCAAGATAATCCATCCACCTGACAGGTGTGGCATATCAAGAAGCTGATTAAACTGCATGATAATTACACCAGTGCACCTTGTGCTGGGGACAATAAAAGACCACTCTAAAATGTACAGTTCTGTCACAACACAATGCCACAGCCCAGGACCTCCACATCGGGCTTCTTCACCTGCAGGATGGTCAGAGGGGGGAGGGCGGGGTGCTGAGGAGTATTTCTGTCCATAGTAAAGCCATTGGCTGGTTGGCTGGGCCTGGCTCCCCAGTGGGTGGGCCGATGCCCTCCCAGGCCACCGCCCCTGCCCAGTCATGTCCATAGATCATAGTCCATGACCAGTCATAAATATATTTTATATGTGCGGTGCATTCGGAGGGTATTCGGATCCCTTGACTTTTTCCACACTTTGTTGCATTGCAGCCTTATTCTAAAATTGATTAAATTGTTTTTTCCCCTCAATCTACACACAATACCCCATAATGGCAAATCAAAAACTGTTTTTTAGAAATGTTTGCAAATTGATTAAAAATAAATACACTGGGTTCAAGTCCTGGCTGGGACACTCAAGGACATTCAGAGACTTGTCCCGAAGCCACTCCTGCGTTGTCTTGGCTGTGTGCTTAGGGTCGTTGTCCTGTTGGAAGGTGAAATTTCGCCCCAGTCTGAGGTCCTGAGCAGGTTTTCATCAAGGATCCCCACAGCATGATGATGCCACCACCATGCTTCACTGTAGGGATGGTGCCAGGTTTCCTCCAGACGTGACGCTTGGCATTCAGGCCAAAGACTTCAATCTTGGTTTCATCACACCAGAGAATCTTGTTTCTCATGGTCTGAGAGTCTTTTAGGTGCCTTTTGGCAAACTCCAAGCAGGCTGTCATGTGCCTTTTACTGAGGAGTGGCTTCCCTCTGGCCACTCTACCATAAAGGCCTGATTGGTGGAGTGCTGGAAGGTTCTCCCATCTCCACAGAGGAACTCTGGAGCTCTGTCAGAGTGACCATCAGGTTCTTGGTCATCTCCCTGACCAAGGCCCATCTCCCCCGATTGCTCAGTTTGTGCGGGCGGCAAGTTCTAGGAAGAGTCTTGGTGGTTCCAAACTTCTTACATTTAAGAATGATGGAGGCCACTGTGTTGTTGGGGACCTTCAATGCTGCAGACAGTTTTTGGTACCCTTCCAGAGGAGCTGCTCTTCCTCCCGGGGAAGGACTGCCGGCTCCATGATCTCGCCATCACGGTTGACAACTCCATTGTGTCGTCCTCCCAGAGTGCAAAGAACCTTGGTGTGACCCTGGACAACACCCTGTCATTCTCCGCTAACATCAAAGCGGTGACCCGAACCTGCCGGTTCATGCTCTACAACATTCGCAGAGTACGACCCTACCTTACACAGAAAGCGGCACAGGTCCTAATCCAGGCACTTGTCATCTCCCGTCTGGATTACTGCAACTCGCTGTTGGCTGGGCTCCCTGCCTGTGCCATTAAACCCCTACAACTTATCCAGAACGCTGCAGCCCGTCTGGTGTTCAACCTTCCCAAGTTCTCTCATGTCACCCCGCTCCTCTGCACACTCCACTGGCTTCCAGTTGAGGCTTGCATCTACTACAAGACCATGGTGCTTGCTTACGGAGCTGTGAGGGGAACGGCACCCCCTTACCTTCAGGCTCTGATCAGACGCTACACCCAAACGAGGGCACTACGTTCATCCACCTCTGGCCTGCTAGCCCCACTACCTGCCCACTACCTCTACGGAAGCACAGTTCCCGCTCAGCCCAGTCAAAGCTATTCGCTGCTCTGGCACCCCAATGGTGGAACTTGAAACCCTACCTCTTTAAGGAATACCTTGAATAGTATAAAAGTAATCCTTCTACCACCCCCCCCATAAAAAAAGGAAAAAAAGTGGTTGTCCCACTGGCTATCATATGTTGAATGCACTAATTTGTAAGTCGGTCTGGATAAGAGCGTCTGCTAAATGATGTAAATGTAAATAGATTAGGGCCTAATTTATTTTTTAAATTGACCGATTTCCTTATATAAACTGTAACTCAGCAGTCTTTGAAATCGTTGCGTTTATATTTTTGTTCAGTATATATATCTATATATATTAGAAGATAACTTTGAACTACCTAGCTACTTATTGTTTAGCTAACTTAGTTAACGTCTAGGTTCAAAATATATCCCATCTTCAACCTAGGCTAACCTTAGCTAAAGTTAGTTAGCTGAGCTAGCCAGCAAAGTTCTTTGGCAAATCGACTTGATGTTAGCAAACTTTAACTTACCTTTATCGTACAAATCGCTTGTAAAGGATAGCCGATGAGACTAATCTAATCCTCTCTGAGACAAATGCTTAAAAAAAGATAAGATACAAAGCAGAACTTTATAAAAGACAAACAAATCCAGAAGTGTTCTTCCCCTCTCCTTTTCCGCCAACAACAAACTCCGCGCTAAAAATGTACGTCAAATGACGTTGAACGTGATACGCACAAAAGACGCCTTTTCTAGTAAAGGCGTCTTTTTTGTAGGCACTAACTCCGCTATGCTTCGTTGAACAAGGCTTATGGAAATGAATATAATTTTAGTAGGGTTTTTGGATAAACGCCGAAAAAAATGTATGTGGTAAACACAGGCTTAGGAGATCCTATACCTTTTGTTCTATGAGATAATCTTAATCAGCAAACGTCACTTTTTGTGAATTTTTAAGCATTTACGTAATAAAACAAACAAACAACGCACATAAAGGCTTCATAATTCATAAAGGTCATGCTAACTGACTGATATTATCTCACAGAACAAAACGTATTGGATCTCATAAGCCTGTGTTAACCTCAGACCTTATTTTGGACATTTATTCCAAAACCCTATTCATTTTGCCAATAGGGATGCTGAACTAACCAGATGTAAATCATTTCCGGTCTTTAGGACTACAAGCTGGCGAGCTCGGCAGCTGCTCTCTAGAGCTCGCCAGTTTGTAGTTCTAAACCCGGAAATGAGTCACCTTTATGAATTATGAAGCCTTTGTGCTTTTTTTGATTACATACATTTCTTCAAAATTCACAAAAAGTGATGAGAACTGATGAAGGTTATCTCATAGAACAAAACGTATACTATCTCCTAAACCTGTGTTTACCACAGACCTTATTTTTGGAGTTTATCCAAAAACCCTACAAAAACTCAATTAATTTTCTAATAGGCTTTGTCCAACGAACCATGCCGGAGTTAGTGCCTACAAAAATACATTAATTGTGCTGTCCCCACTAAAGCTTCACTCCCATTGAGCGCTTTTTTTTTTTAGCTACACAGTCATCATCACAAAATCTTCGAAGAATCAGGCTGGAGATTAATTCAGAAGTGTAAAACTGCAACACGAGCACACAGGATAGATACAAAAGGTAAGTATACTACGATATCTTAACACATAGGGTACATGAATAGCTGAATAAGCTGTGACAGTGACAAAACAACATTGTGTGGGTCAATTACAGGTTTGAAGAATAATTAAGTGTTCTGATATAAACCGACATTTGCATACAAAGTAGCTAGGATTAGGAAAATAATAGCTACATACGGGGGGCTCGCGAACAGCTGGGATAAACAATCTGTTTCAAGTTTTAATAATAATATGCCATTTAGCAGACGCTTTTATCCAAAGCGACTTACAGTCATGCGTGCATAATTTTTTTTTTGTGTATGGGTGGTCCCGGGGATCGAACCCACTACCTTGGCGTTACAAGCGCCGTGCTCTACCAGCTGAGCTACAGCTGTCACATGCACACGTACAGTGAAATGCCTTTCTTGCAAATTCAAAGCCTAACAATGCAATAATCAATAAATGTATTACTAGAAAGAAAAAAAACACACAAAAACAAGAGAAATAAGAAATATGAAATACACAATAAAGTAAGCATAATATATACAGGAAATATTTAAAAAGTCAGTTCCAGTACCATATTTACATGTGCAGGGATACTGGAGTGATGGATGTAGATATGTATAGGGGTAAGGTGAATAGGCAACAGGATATGAGATAAACAGAGTAGCAGCAGCTTGCATGTGAGCGGGTGTGTAGAGTCAGTATGAGTGTACACTACCAGTCAAAAGTTTGGACACCTACTCATTCAGGTTTTTTTTTTTTTTTTTGGATTGTAGAACAATAGTGAAGACATCAAAACTATGAACTATAACAGATATGGAATCATGTAGATAGCCCTATTTGGTAAAAGACCAAGTCCATATTATGGCAAGAACAGCTCAAATAAGCAAAGAGAAACAACAGTCCATCATTACTTTAAGACATGAAGGTCAGTCAATACGGAACATTTCAAGAACTTTGAAAGTTTCTTCAAGTGCAGTCGCAAAAACCATCAAGCGCTATGATGAAACTGGCTCTCATGAGGACCGCCACAGGAATGGAAGACCCAGAGTTACCTCTGCTGCAGAGGATAAGTTCATTAGAGTTACCAGCCTCAGAAATTGCAGCCCAAATAAATGCTTCACAGAGTTCAAGTAACAGACACATCTCAACATCAACTGTTCAGAGGGGACTGTGTGAATCAGGCTTTCATGGTCGAATTGCTGCAAAGAAACCACTACTAAAGGACACCAATAAGAAGAAGAGACCTGCTTGGGCCAAGAAACACGAGCAATGGACATTAGACCAGTGGAAATTTGTCCTCTAGTCTGGAGTCCAAATTTGACATTTTTGGTTCCAACCGCCGTGTCTTTGTGAGACACGGTGTGGGTGAACGGACTATCTCTGCATGTGTAGTTCCCACCATAAAGCATGGAGGAGGAGGTGTCATGGTGTGGGGGTGCTTTGCTGGTGACACTGTCTGTGATTTATTTAGAATTCAAGGCACACTTAACCAGCATGGCTACCACAGCATTCTGCAGCGATACGCCATCCCATCTGGTTTGCGCTTAGTGGGACTATCATTTGTTTTTCAACAGGACAGTGACCCTACACACCTTCAGGCTGTGTAAGGGCTATTTTACCAAGAAGGAGAGTGATGAAGTGCTGCATCAGATGACCTGGACTTCACAATCCCCCAACCTCAACCCAATTGAGATGGTTTGGGATGAGTCGGACGGCAGAGTGAAGGAAAAGCAGCCACCAAGAGCTCTGCATATGTGGGAACTCCTTCAAGACTGTTGGAAAAGCATTCCAGGTGAAGCTGGTTGAGAGAATGCCAAGAGTGTGCAAAGCTGTCATCAAGGCAAAGGGTGGCTATTTGAAGAATCTCAAATATATTTTGATTTAACACTTTTTTTGGTTACTACATGATTCCATATCTGTTATAGTTCATCGTTTTGATGTCTTCACTATTATTCTACAATGTAAAAAATAGTAAAAATAAAGAAAAACCCTTGAATGAGTAGGTGTGTCCAGACTTTTGACTGGTACTGTATGTGCATATTATGTGTGAGTGAGAAAATGATGGAGTGAGTATTTGCGTGTGTGTTGGAGCGACAGTGTGTGTGAGTGTATAGGGCCCTGTGAGTGTGCACTGAAAGAAAAGGTCAATAAAGATACAAGGTAAACTCTGTCCGTGTAGCTATTTTGTTAGCTATTTATCAGACGTATTGCTTGGGGATAGAAGCTGTTCAAGAACCTGTTGGTGTCAGACTTGATGCACTGGTACCTCTTGCCGTGCGGCAGCAGAGAAAATAGTCTATGGCTTGGGTGGTTGGGGTCTTTGACGATTTTCCGGGCCTTCTTTTCACACCGCCTGATATAGAGGTCCTGGATGTCAAGGAGCTCGGCCCCAGTGATGTACTGGGCTGTCCGAACCATGCGATCGAGGGCGGTGCTATTGCCATACCAAGCAGTGATGCAGTTGTAGACCCTTTTCAGGATTTGAGGGCCCATGCCAAACTTTTTCAACATCCTGAGGGGGAAGAGGTACTGTCGTGCCTTCTTCACGACTGTGCCTGTGTGTTTGGACCATTTAAAGTATTTAGTGATTTGGACACGGAGGAACTTGAAGCTGTCTACCTGCTCCACTGCTGCCCCGTCGATGTGGACGGGGGCGTGCTTGCCCCCCCGTTTCCTGTAGTCCACGATCAGCTCCTTGATCTTGCGGACGTTGAGGAAGAGCTTTTTGCTCCGGCACCACACTGTCAGGTCACTGACCTCCCTGTAGGCTGACTCAACGTCGCCGGTGATCAGGCCTACCACCGTCGTGTCGTCAGCGAGCTTGATAATGGTGTTGGAGTCGTGCGTGGCCACACAGTCATGGGTGACCAGGGAGTATAGGAGGGGACTAAGCACACACCCCTGTGGGGCCCCTGTGTTAAGAGTCAGCGTGGTGGAGGTGTTGTTGCCTACCCTCACCACCTGGGGTTGGCCCATCAGAAAGTCCAGGATCCAGTTGCAGAGGGAGGTGTTCAGACCCAGAGTCCTAAGCTTGGTGATGAGCTTGGAGGGGAGAATGGTGTTGAACGCTGAGCTGTAGTCAATGAACAGCATTCTCACATAGGTATTCCTCTTATCTAGGTAGGTGAGGGCAGTGTGGAGAGCCATTGAGGTTGCGTCATCTATGGATCTGTTGGGGAAATACGCAAATTGGAGTGGGTCTAGGGTGGTTGGGATGGTGGAGTTAATGTGTGCCATAACCAGCCTCTCAAAGCAAACATCTCTGTGGCAACTGCTAATGGCTGACGGCTAACTGTTAGGACTGTTTGGCTAGCGATTTATTTGATGAGGCAAAAAGTAGAGGAAATGACTAATTAACAACATGTAAGCATATAAAAACATACAGGAACGTAAATACTTACAAAGACAGGATGAAGAAGGTAAGACCATTTTACATAGAGGAATGGCGAACTTATAGCCAGGGGCGGACTGGCCATCTGGCAGTCCATATTTAGCCCAGTGGGCCTGTCTAACTTGGGTTTTTAGCACAAACTTATAATTATTTGACTAATAATGGGGGCCTCAAGGAAAAAATGGGCAGTTGTCGGGGCCTCAAGGAAAAAAATGGGCCGATGTGTTAGAAATGCCAGGGCCGATTTCTGGTCCCAGTCCGCCCCTGCTTATAGCTAACAACAACCAACTGCTTTCTGGATTAAATCTTCTCCAATTGCAAGCACAGAAAGTGCAGCCACGAGCTGCAATTTAAAGAAAGTCCACCAAAACGTCATTATGTGGTCCATGACACTCCCGCCTGGAATATTTAAAGATGCCACTCTAAAACAAACTTAACCTTTGAATTTGCACAGAGAAAGTTTATAGGATAGCCAGTTTAGGCAGCTTTGCTGGTGGTCGGTTGCGAACACCTCTCTGAGCTGGTAGCGTTGGTGGGCTGACAATGAGGGCCGACTTGGGGAGGCCTTTCTTGTTGCTGTCGTTTGTGACAGGCTTCTCTGGATCACACAGGTTGGCTGGTCCGGATAGCCCTGTGGTGCTTGCTGCGCTTGCTGCTGGGACGGCCTGTGTACCCTGGTTTGCTGAGTTGAGAACGATGGGAACATACCCGCTCTTCTCTGGTTGTGTCGACTGCATGACACGCTGTGGCTTGGGGGTTCTCTTTCAGGTTTGTAGGATGGCTGTGGAGTAGTTGTCACTGCCTGCCCCAGGTTTGGCTCAGTGGGTGTCACCGATGAGCTGAGCGTGGGAATCGCTGTAGGTTTGAGCGCTGCTGAGGCACACGTTGCGTATGATGACCCATTTGATTGCTGAGTCTGGATCATTTTACATTAATAGACGCTCTTATCCGGAGCGACTTACAGGAGCTATTAGGGTTAAGTGCCTTGCTCAAGGGCACCGACAGATTTTTCACCTAGTCAGCTCGGGGATTCGAACTAGCGAGCTTTCAGTTACTGGCCCAACACTCTTAACCACTAGGCTATCTGCTGCCACCGATCAGACATGTGTTCTTCCACCCCACCGTACTCTGATGAAGGGGAGGAAAATCGAGGTCGGATGTGACATTGCTAGTGATGGTATCACCTGGAGAGTTGTCCGTTAGCTGTTGTCTGAGAGCGAAGTCCTCTGCTGCTGTGGGTTACCTCTAGTGGGATGGAGTGTCGTCGGGCGGATACTGTTGAGCCCTGGATGGCTGTGGTTTGCTTGCCTGTGGTGTGTGATCTGCTTGTGATGTGTGGCACGTGTCCCCATACCGCTCTTTCTCTGTAGGTTCGCTGGAGCCGACACTGGAGAGCTGTGTCACATATTCTCTGGTACGTTGCTGTTTGCGCTCAGGGGGTTGGAGGAACTCTAGGTTTTGGAGGAACTCTAGGTTTGGGAGGAACTCTAGGTTTGGGAGGAACTCTAGGTTTGGGAGGAACTCTAGGTTTGTGATGTGGGGGGGGGGAGGGGGGTTTCTAGGAGGAGGTGAGCTAAGTGTAGCTTCAGCTCCATTTCTCTCTGAGAATAAGCCTCTCTTGCCTGGTATGTTGTGGCTCTAGCATGTGCTCTAGCTGCTGACATACTAGATTTTGAGGCTTTTGATGAGCTTGACTTGATGGAGATGTTAGGCTTGCTGTCGGCGTCACCAGCTTCCATGATGACCAGAAGGTGTGAGGTTTGCTTCCTGCGTCACCAACTCTCTGCGTGATGACCGGCAAGTTTGAGTGCGTTGTCTGTGCCTACCGTTGTTGTTGCTTGGCACTCTTTCAGCCGGATGATGTGGCAGTCAGAGTTCAGCATCTATCTTCATGGCTCCATAGCTTGGTTCATCTTTTTACTGGTCTGTCTTCACTAAAGCTTTGCTCCTATTGAGTGCCTTTTTTTGCTATAAATCCAGCTAAACTCTTCATCACTAAATCGTTGAAGAATCAGTCTGGAGATACATTTAGTTGATTTAATTCAGAAGTGTAAAACTGCAACACCACAAGAGCACAGGATACAAACGGTAAGTAGAGTACTATACTGTATCTTAACACATACGGTACATAATGAATAGCTGAATAAGCTGTGACAGTGACAACAAATAGTGTGGGTCAATTACAGGTTTGTAGAATAGTAGTATTATAAGTATTCTGATATAAAGATACATTTGCATACAAATAATAACATGTAAGCATATAAAAACCATACAGGAACATAAATACTTACAGATGGTGCCAGCATAAGCTTACTCTAAGCTGGATGTAACTCTGAGCCGGATGCTGGATGTAACTCTGAGCCGGATGCTGGATGTAACTCTGAGCCGGATGCTGGATGTAACTCTGAGCCGGATGCTGGATGTAACTCTGAGCCGGATGCTGGATGTAACGCCGAGCTGGATACTGGATGCTGGATGTAACTCTAAGATGGATGTAACTCTGAGCTAGATGCTGGATGTAACTCTGAGCTGGATGCTGGGTGTAACTCAGAGCTGGATGCTGGGTGTAACTCTGAGCCGGATACTGTATGCTGGATGTAACTCTGAGCTGGATGCTGGGTGTAACTCTGAGCCGGATACTGTATGCTGGATGTAACTCTGAGCTGGATGTAACTCTAAGCTGGATGCTATACTGGATGTTACATCCAGCTCAGAGTTACATCCCCGACTGTCTTCTCCCATAGTGAGCACAGGAAGTGCAGCCACAAGCTGCAATTTAAAGACAGTCCACTAGAGGGTTTAAAACATCATTATGTGGTCCATGACACCATTACTATTGCTCTCTACACCCTCAGACTTCCTCTGAATAAATATGGTGTTTATTAAATTAATTAAATTAAGTACATAGAAATATTACATTTTTGGAATCATGCTAATGATGATTGAAAGTTCATACTCCTATGATATCAACATTTTCAAATAGGGCCAACAGTAAATCTAACAGTAAATCTCAAACAACAAACAGTACAAATCACAGTATAAAAAAATAACATACACAGTAACATGACAAATCACCATGAAACATTATCATGGTCCATACAACTATAAACACTACTAAAATAGTCCATCAAATATCCCCATGAATGCCTCCACTTCCTTGCTGTAATCCTCTCCATGGAGCCTGCAATGATGAAGATTAATGCTATCTGTCAATGATATCAAGTTAATTCATAATCATGATTTCAATTAGTATGGATGAACAAAGTTAAGAAAATAAAGTATCATTTCTCTATAGTCCCTCCTTACCTTTTGCCAGTCACATTGTCATTGTTTGGGGTAGTCGTCTTTGAGAATAAATCAAACCGTTCTCCCAGGGGGGGCAAGCTTGTGTCAGTCTGTTTTGGGAAGGAGGGTGGTGCATTCACGGGGGGTTCACTGAATGTCCTCTGCAGAGGGGAAAGATGTGTGTTTCAGATTACTTTTCAAACGTGTACTGAAAAAAATGGGCTGCTAAATACAAAACCAAACATTGCTATCCCCTTGATTTCAAAGCATGTGAATTGCGTGATAAAAGGTAACTTTTCATTCTACACTCAGTGGCCAGTTTATTAGGTACACCCATCTAGTACTGGGTCGGACCCCCTTTGCCTCCAGAAGAGCCTGAATTCTTTTGGGCTTGGATTCTACAAGGTGTGGCGTTCAAACGTTGCTCAATTGGTATCAAGGGACCGAAGGTGTGCCAGGAAAACATTCCCCACACTATTACACCACCACAACCAGCCTGTACCGTTGACACCAGGCAGGATGGGGCCATGGACTCATGCTGCTTACACCAAATCCTGACTCTGGCATCAGCACGACGCAACAAGAACCGGGATACGTCGGACCAGGCAATGTTTTTCCACTCTTCAATTGTCCAGTGTTGGTGATCATGTGCCCACTGGAGCCGCTTCTTCTTGTTTTTAGCTGATAGGAGTGGAACCCGGTGTGGTCGTCTGCTGCAATAGCCCATCCGTGACAAGGACCGCTGAGTTGTGAGTTCCGAGATGCCGTTCTGCACACCACTGTTGTACTGCGCCGTTATTTGCCTGATTCTTGCCATTCTACTTTGACCTCTCTCATCAACAAGCTGTTTTCACCTACAGGACTGCCGCTGACTGGATGTTTTATGTTTGTCGCACCATTATCGGTAAACCCTAGACACAGTCGTGTGTCTGAGATACTGTAACCAGCACGCCTGGCACGGACAATCCTACCACGCTCAAAGTCGCTTAGGTCACTCGTTTTGCCCACTCTTAACGTTCAATCGAACAGTAACTGAATGCCTTGATGCCTGTCTGCCTGCTTTATATAGCAAGCCATGGCCACGTGATTCACTGTCTGTAGGAGCAAACCATTTTCGTGAACGGGGTGGTGTACCTAATAAACTGTATCATATATCATAACAGAAGCCTTGGCTTTGTCTGTTGTCAATTTCATTTTGACCTCAGATCCAGCATTGAGATAAAGTCAACTGATACTATGGGTAGATAATAACTCACTGTGGTCTTGTTGTCAGGGTGGCTCCAGCTATCAGAAGCCTGGCGGTTGTGTGGTCTGACTGGGAAAGTAGTAACTGGTATCTGAGAAACATCTGGGGAGGTCGACCTGAGACACACAAATCATTACATAACATTGATAATCAATTGCTCAGGGTCACATTTGTCACGTATTTTTGCAACAGTACCAAGTTCCTTCCTACTGACGTCTCTTCAACCAGAAACCAGTTTTGCCCGCTGGGATAGATCATAGATATTTCATTCAGTGAAATGACAGGGGTTTGATACCGTGTGGAACTGTGAATTCCTAGTTTGTTACGAGCTGAGCTCACCTGAGTGGGGTACTGGACATAGTGAAGCGGGGTTTGGGCTGTAAGCAAGTGGATGGTAGTTGTGTGGAGTGGCCTGTAAACATCAATACATTTAACTATTCAATAATTTACATGACCAAAATGAAATTTTTAACATTGATATGTTCAAAAACTGCTCCCTGTTAGAATACCTTTTGGCCTATCAATGTCCAGGTCCAACCCTTTAGTTTTAGCTACAGTGGTGCATGACTTCTCGTTGGAGTGCACCAAGTTGTCGTCAAAATCGTCCCACTCGTCTCCCAGGTCAAAGGTCACGCTGGGGGTGAGTGACGATGAGAAGAAACCACTGTCGTCGGTCAAGTCTACAATGGGACTCGGAGGGAAAGACCTGCTCTGACTTTGGGGGGTGCTGTAACTCTGAGGGTAACCCCTGCTCTGGGGGGTGCTGTGACTCTGAGGGTAACTCCTGCTCTGGGGGGTGCTGTGACTCTGAGGGTAACTTCTGCTCTGGGGGGTGCTGTAACTCTGAGGGTAAATCCTGCTCTGGGGGGTGCTGTGACTCTGAGGGTAACTCCTGCTCTGGCTTTGGGGGGTGCTGTGACTCTGAGAGTAACTCCTGCTCTGGCTTTGGGGGGTGCTGTGACTCTGAGGGTAACTCCTGCTCTGGCTTTGGGGGGTGCTGTGACTCTGAGGGTAACTCCTGCTCTGGCTTTGGGGGGTGCTGTGGGGGGTACTGTGGCTGAGGGATCTTCCATCGTAGGCATTGGGCTTCCTCCACATTGAAGTGCCTTAAAACAGAAATATGGATTGGTTATGGTGAGATTATGAGAACACGTTATTGTCTGTTTGCAGTACATTTGTGTGTAAATTGTATTGAATCTACAATAGGTCTATTTCGTAGAATTGTTACAACAACCAAAAAAAAAACAGTATGACATAGTTTTTTTTGTAACTGAGATGTCCTACTTTGTGACTCCGTAAGGGTTTGAAGTTGAACAGGTGGTGGTTCCACTTCTCCCATTGTCTGATACATGTCTTCCAGGTAGTCATTATACTCTGTCGAGAGACACATATGTTCAGTTACTCTTCTCAAGTGTCCATTAACTACCATTTCTCTACAACACTGCTGTATTGAAGGTGAATGAAGTTAGAAACCTCTAGAAGCATTCCGATACTAAACATACCATGGCCATAGGTCACAACATAAGCCATCTCTTGGGGTGTTGCAAAGTCCTCAGCTGAATCCACACTCTGTGGTCCTGCTGAAGCGCCATTACCTTCATACCTTCAAAGAAAGTTAAGAAAAGATGAGGAATGTGTTGGATACAGTTTGGATTAGTAATCAATTAACTCCAAGCTGATTAACTGCATCTATGTTTTGGGTAAAGGAGTGTACATACCTGGAAGAAGCAGGTAGGATCGGCTTAGGTGAATAAGAGAACTGCTGCATGTTCTCAGCTCCCATCCCACCACTCATTCTCATCTAAAGGAACCAGCAACAGGCAGATGAAGCACTAATTCAGGTCAAAGTTCCTTGTTCAGTTAGTTGATGATAAATCAGTAAATGATCCTGAAACACGTGTCACTCATCTTTGACTTCAATGCCTGATTTATGTGAAAGTATGAATAAGTATTTTGTCTCAGCCTCTCACTCTCTCTCTCAAATTAGAATTTAGCCCAAAGGGGTTATATTTTAAAGGACTTCTGCAGCTGTTGTCAGTTGTTCTCCCCACCTTGAGGCGTTTGACTGGTGTCTCCGTCAGTGAGTCACTCCTGGTCTTCAGGTCTTGGAGGTAGGAGGAGAAACTCGAATGCTGATTCATCTGCCTTTTCAGAACCCCCGGCACTCCATTTTTACCTGGGAAACATACAGTGGGGAAAAAAAGTATTTAGTCAGCCACCAATTGTGCAAGTTCTCCCACTTAAAAAGATGAGAGAGGCCTGTAATTTTCATCATAGGTATAGGTCAACTATGACAGACAAATTGAGGGAAGAAAATCCAGAAAATCACATTGTAGGATTTTTAATGACTTTATTTGCAAATTATGGTGGAAAATAAGTATTTGGTCACCTACAAACAAGCAAGATTTCTGGCTCTCACAGACCTGTAACTTCTTCTTTAAGAGGCTCCTCTGTCCTCCACTCGTTACCTGTATTAATGGCACCTGTTTGAACTTGTTATCAGTATAAAAGACACCTGTCCACAACCTCAAACAGTCACACTCCAAACTCCACTTTGGCCAAGACCAAAGAGCTGTCAAAGGACACCAGAAATAAAATTGTAGACCTGCACCAGGCTGGGAAGACTGAATCTGCAATAGGTAAGCAGCTTGGTTTGAAGAAATCAACTGTGGGAGCAATTATTAGGAAATGGAAGACATACAAGACCACTGATAATCTCCCTCGATCTGGGGCTCCACGCAAGATCTCACCCCGTGGGGTCAAAATGATCACAAAAACGGTGAGCAAAAATCCCAGAACCACACGGGGGGACCTAGTGAATGACCTGCAGAGAGCTGGGACCAAAGTAACAAAGCCTACCATCAGTAACACACTACGCCGCCAGGGACTCAAATCCTGCAGTGCGAGACGTGTCCCCCTGCTTAAGCCAGTACATGTCCAGGCCCGTCTGAAGTTTGCTAGAGTGCATTTGGATGATCCAGAAGAGGATTGGGAGAATGTCATATGGTCAGATGAAACCAAAATAGAACTTTTATGTAAAAACTCAACTCGTCGTGTTTGGAGGACAAAGAATGATGAGTTGCATCCAAAGAACACCATACCTTCTGTGAAGCATGGGGGTGGAAACATCATGCTTTGGGGCTGTTTTTCTGCAAAGGGACCAGGACGACTGATCCGTGTAAAGGAAAGAATGAATGGGGCCATGTATCGTGAGATTTTTAGTGAAAACCTCCTTCCATCAGCAAGGGCATTGAAGATGAAACGTGGCTGGGTCTTTCAGCATGACAATGATCCCAAACACACCGCCCGGGCAACGAAGGAGTGGCTTCGTAAGAAGCATTTCAAGGTCCTGGAGTGGCCTAGCCTGTCTCCAGATCTCAACACCATAGAAAATCTTTGAAGGGAGTTGAAAGTCTGTGTTGCCCAGCGACAGCCCCAAAACATCACTGCTCTAGAGGAGATCTGCATGGAGGAATGGGCCAAAATACCAGCAACAGTGTGTGAAAACCTTGTGAAGACTTACAGAAAACGTTTGACCTGTGTCATTGCCAACAAAGGGTATATAACAAAGTATTGAGAAAATGTTGTTATTGACCAAATACTTATTTTCCACCATAATTTGCAAATAAATTCATTAAAAATCCTACAATGTGATTTTCTGGATTTCTTTTCCTCATTGTGTCTGTCATAGTTGACGTGTACCTATGATGAAAATTACAGGCCTCTCTCATCTTTTTAAGTGGGAGAACTTGCACAATTGGTGGCTGAATAAATACTTTTCCCCCCCACTGTAGATAGGAGGACATTGAAAATACAATGTAATCATTTGTGAATCAACAATTTCAATGATTCTAAGTGTCAATTGAGCAATGGAATGGAGACAAAAACTCGACTCACAGCAGTCGTGGCCACATTGATCCTTGTTTTTGCAGAAGTGGTTACATTGTTTTTTGCCTGGATCTGGTTGTGAGGAACCTGTATTTCAGTGAGGAAAAAAAGATTATGGAAGTTGGGTTAAAAAACAACAACAGTCCTGTGAGTCTGCAAGTACAACTTAGCAATAGCTCAAAGCATACTAATGTAAGGTATTAAATCAGCCTACCCTTTTCTGTGGCACATGTGGATGATGAGTTTCTCTTCTGTGTTTGCTGATCTGTTGGCTGTGTTCTCTGTGTTGCACCCTGTGATCTCTGAGTGTTAGCCTGTGCTCGCTGCACGGTGTTATGTTGCTCAGGTGTGAGTGATTCAGCTCCGTACCTCTTCGGTCCAGAGAAGAAGGCACTAAACTTCTGTTGAATGTCCAACCCCACTGAAGAGAGGAAGATCTCAATGTAGTTAATAGAATATATTCTTACTTTTCATAAATCTCACTCAAACAATTCCACTCGACTTAAACTGCCTTTTACAAGTTTGAAGTAGTTTGTACAAATGTATTTTAACACAAATCTATACTAAAAGTGAGAGAAAAATGTCATGATAGTTAGCCGCCTGACCGTATTCTGAGCTGACCAGATTCACGTTTATCTCCTCTCCTTTGGAGGCTTTCGCCACTTCGATCTTCTTTGACCAGCTTCCTGACTTCAACAGCATCAAGTCTCTGGACGAACACACAACACAGTCCCCCCTTTCATCATTCTCTCCCTCTCTTTTGCTCTCTTTCTTTCACTGTTTTCCCTGTATGAGTGTATGACGGTAACACTTTACCTAAAGCCTGCAGGCAGGGATCATCAACTAGATTCAGCCGCGGGTCGATTTGTTTTCTTGAGCGGATGGTCGGGGGTCCGGAACATAATTAAGCAATAAGGCCAGAGGGGGTGTGGTATATGGCCAATATACCACGGCTAAGGGCTGTTCTTTTGCACGACGCAACGCGGAGTGCCTGGATACAGCCCTTAGCTGTGGGATATTGGCCATATACCACAAACCTCGGAGGTGCCTTATTGCTATTATAAACTGGTTACCAACGTAATTAGAGCAGTAAAAACAAATGTTTTGTCATACCCGTGGTATACAGTCTGATATACCACGGCTGTCAGCCAATCAGCATTCAGGGCTCGAACGACCCAGTTTATAATTACAAATAATTTGTAGACCGCAAATTGACTCATGAATCCCAAACAGATATAATGTTTGACTAAAACATAATCATTTCAAACCTTGCTTACATTTGTATATGATCACGTCTCTATTATGGGTGGGAATACTCTGACCAGATTTCTTAAATTAAAATCACTTGCAGCTCATTTCCTGGTGTTTTTACAGTCTTATGTCCAACAATGAAAATTCATTAAAAAATAAAAAATAAATTATATATATATATATATATATATATATATATATATATATATATATATATATATATATATATATATATATATACACACACTACCGGTCAAAAGTTTTAGAACACCTACTCATTCAAGGGTTTTTCTTGAGTGATGGAATGCTGCATCAGATGACCTGGCCTCCACAATCCTTCGACCTCAACCAAATTGAGATGGTTTGGGATGAGTTGGACCGCAGAGTGAAGGAAAAGCAGTCAACAAGTGCTCAGCATATGTGGGAACTCCTTCAAGACTGTTGGAAAAGCATTCCAGATGAAGCTGGTTGAGAGAATGCCAAGAGTGTGCAAAGCTGTCATCAAGGCAAAGGGTGGCTATTTGAAGAATCTAAAATATAAAATATATGTTTTATTTGTTTAACACTTTTTTGGTTACTACATGATTCCGTGTGTTATTTCATAGTTTTTGATGTCTTCACTATTATTCTACAATGTAGAAAATAGTAAAAAAAAAAAAAAAAAACCTTTATTGAGTAGGTGTGTCCAAACTTTTGACTGGTACTGTATATAAATGTTTTCTTCCACTTTGACATTAATTGTTGACAAAAATTACAATGAAATCGATTTTAATCCCACTTTGTAACACAATAAAATGTGAAGAAATCCAAGGGGTCTGAATACTTTTACAAGGCACTGTATCCATGGCAGCAGTGTCACTGAAAGTGGACGGTCCATTGATTTGATGTAAGGCTTTGACTCAGAATTGTTTTCCTCTCCAGTTTGATACGTCAGCGACCGCAGTGATCATGACCGAAACTCACACCAAAGACAAGTACATGCAGTTCATGAATGGGGCAGAAATCATTGAGAGCAGATGTGAGTGTGTATATATATATATATACTGCTCAAAAAAATAAAGGGAACACTTAAACAACACAATGTAACTCCAAGTCAATCACACTTCTGTGAAATCAAACTGTCCACTTAGGAAGCAACACTGATTGACAATACATTTCACATGCTGTTGTGCAAATGGAATAGACAACAGGTGGAAATTATAGGCAATTAGCAAGACACCCCCAATAAAGGACTGGTTTTGCAGGTGGTGACCACAGACCACTTCTCAGTTCCTATGCTTCCTGGCTGATGTTTTGGTCACTTTTGAATGCTGGCGGTGCTTTCACTCTAGTGGTAGCATGAGACGGAGTCTACAACCCACACAAGCGGCTCAGGTAGTGCAGCTCATCCAGGATGGCACATCAATGCGAGCTGTGGCAAGAAGGTTTGCTGTGTCTGTCAGCGTAGTGTCCAGAGCATGGAGGCGCTACCAGGAGACAGGCCAGTACATCAGGAGACGTGGAGGAGGCCGTAGGAGGGCAACAACCCAGCAGCAGGACTGCTACCTCCGCCTTTGTGCAAGGAGGAGCAGGAGGAGCACTGCCAGAGCCCTGCAAAATGACCTCCAGCAGGCCACAAATGTGCATGTGTCTGCTCAAACGGTCAGAAACAGACTCCATGAGGGTGGTATGAGGGCCCGACGTCCACAGGTGGGGGTTGTGCTTACAGCCCAACACCGTGCAGGACTTTGGCATTTGCCAGAGAACACCAAAATTGGCAAATTTGCCACTGGCGCCCTGTGCTCTTCACAGATGAAAGCAGGTTCACAC
Source organism: Coregonus lavaretus (assembly GCF_964263955.1). NCBI lineage: Eukaryota > Metazoa > Chordata > Actinopteri > Salmoniformes > Salmonidae > Coregonus > Coregonus lavaretus. The sequence continues at coordinate 37,989,463 of NC_140006.1, forward strand.
TGAGCACATGTGACAGATGTGACAGAGTCTGGAGACGCCGTTCTGCTGCCTGCAACATCCTCCAGCATGACCGGTTTGGCAGTGGGTCAGTCATGGTGTGGGGTGGCATTTCTTTGGGGGTCCGCACAGCCCTCCATGTGCTCGCCAGAGGTAGCCTGACTGCCATTAGGTACCGAGATGAGATCCTCAGACCCCTTGTGAGACCATATGCTGGTGCGGTTGGCCCTGGGTTCCTCCTAATGCAAGACAATGCTAGACCTCATGTGGCTGGAGTGTATCAGCAGTTCCTGCAAGAGGAAGGCATTGATGCTATGGACTGGCCCGCCCGTTCCCCAGACCTGAATCCAATTGAGCACATCTGGCACATCATGTCTCGCTCCATCCACCAACGCCACGTTGCACCACAGACTGTCCAGGAGTTGGCCAGGAGGATGCTTTAGTCCAGGTCTGGGAGGAGATCCCTCAGGAGACCATCCACCACCTCATCAGGAGCATGCCCAGGCGTTGTAGGGAGGTCATACAGGCACGTGGAGGCCACACACACTACTGAGCCTCATTTTGACTTGTTTTAAGGACATTACATCAAAGTTGGATCAGCCTGTAGTGTGGTTTTCCACTTTAATTTTGAGGGTGACTCCAAATCCAGACCTCCATGGGTTGATACATTTGATTTCCATTGATAATTTTTGTGTGATTTTGTTGTCAGCACATTCAACTATGTAAAGAAAAAAGTATTTAATAAGATTATTTCATTCATTCAGATCTAGGATGTGTTATTTTAGGGTTCTCTTTATTTTTTTGAGCAGTATATATATATATATATATATATATATATAAATATATATATATATATTTTTGTATATATATATATATATTTTTGATGAATTTCTTTGCTCCGAAAACTTGGGGGGCCAAATAAAACCACCCGCGGGCCTCCAGTTGGAGAACCCTGCCTGCAGGTATAATGCTTTATAACTTGTTATAACCATGTATGAACCTTTAAAACATCTTATAATACGCTTTTAACAAGCTTTAGATAAAGTGTGTCTCTATGCATGTATCAGGCTGTGTGTGTGTCGGTGTGTTACTCAAAATGTCAGTCCTCCTTATCTTACGTGAGTTTTTGCAGGAAGACCACGTTGTTGTCACAGTCCCCGATGATCATGGTGACATAGTGGTGGTCAGGAGCAGTTCTCTTTGACAGCAGCTGTTCATGGTTCTTCACGTTCACAGTCACGACAATCTCTGCGGTGGCGACGTTGTATCTTGGAAGCTAAAACGTGATAAATAAAAATGAAATTAAAGGTTGTTGGGGAGATGTATTAATTGGTTAGAAATGGAAATATACGCAGCCGTGATATTAAATGATATATGTGTGGGAAAATATTCTGTTACATCCCGATACCAAATATTGCTACAATGATTAATCTTGATCACCTTTTTTCCATTCTAACAAAAATTCTACCAAAGCAATGGTTTTTACCTGCTCCAAACGAACTTCATACTTAGGCAGATTGATGATAGCCTCTCTGATTTGGTTTCCAAATGGAGGATGTCTGTTGACGATCTAGACAACAAATATTTGATTTTATTGTATGTGAAAGCACATTGTGATGACTGTTGACGTAGAAAGGGGCTTTATGAATAACATTTGAAAGACTGATTTGATTGAAAGCCATGGAACTGCATGTTTGTTTCAGCGGGTATGTCAATAAACCATGGAGATTTTGAAACAACGTGGTGTTTAAATGAATGACTTTGTTTGTTATAGTCATCTACAGATGCTGTATGCTCACCAGCTCCAGCTCCCTGGCGTTGGTCTGCTCTATCTTATTGAAGGTGGTGAGCCCAGCGTTCACCATGGCTGCTGACAGAGTCAACCCTGGAACAGATTATCTGTGCCGTTACAGACATATATCATTATATTATGAATAGAGTCTCATTTATCATTTTAAATCAGCCTCATTATTACATTAAAATTGGCTCTAGAATCGGCTTCCTATTTCGCAACAAAGCCTCCTTCACTCATGCTGCCAAACATGCCCTCGTAAAACTGACTATCCTACCGATCCTTGACTTCGGCGATGTCATTTACAAAATAGCCTCCAACACTCTACTCAGCAAATTGGATATAGTCTATCACAGTGCCATCCGTTTTGTCACCAAAGCCCCATATACTACCCACCGTTGTGACCTGTACGCTCTTGTTGGCTGGCCCTCACTACATATATTCGTTGCCAAACCCACTGGCTCCAGGTCATCTATAAATCACTGCTAGGCAAATCCCCGTCTTATCTTAGCTCACTGGTCACCATAGCAACACCCACCCGTAGTCTGCGCTCCAGCAGGTATATCTCACTGGTCATCCCCAAAGCCAACACCTCCTTTGGCCGCCATTCCTTCCAGTTCTCTGCTGCCAATGACTGGAACGAACTGCTCATCTTTTGCACATCTATCATTCCAGTGTTAATTACGAAATGGTAACTATTTTTGCACTATGGCCTATTTATTTATTGCCTTACCTCCATAACTTACTACATTCGCACACACTGTATATATATTTTCTGTTGTATTTTTGACTATATGTTTTGTTTACCCCATATGTAACTCTGTGTTGTTGTTTTTATCGCACTGCTTTGCTTTATCTTGGCCAGGTCGCAGTTGTAAATGAGAATTTGTTCTCAATTGGTTTACCTGGTTAAATAAAGGTGAGAACAAAAAAATGAAATAAAGAAATGTCATTTAGCAGACGCTCTTATCCAGAGCGACTTACGGTAGTGAGTGCATACATTTTCGTACTGCTCCCCCGCGGGAATCAAACCCACGACCCTAGCATTGCAAGCACCGTGCTTTACCAACTGAGCCACATGGGACCATTATAGAGTCATTATATTTCTATGGTTACAGCTACTGTACTACTTTAATTTGTCTAGGAATAAATCAGTTGGTCAATGGATTTCTTAAAAAGGGTCTCTGAACATAGTAACAGCAGGACAACCATTAACTACTAACTTTCTACATGCGTTGACAGTATGTTTTGCGTACACATTCTGTATTCATTGACCGTTTTCTACCTATTTTCTCCAGCTGCTTTGAGACGTAAGGAGAGTTCTCCCACAGCTTTGCCCTGAAGCACTTGGCCAGTATCAGGGAGTTGAGCAGAGCAGAGAAGCCTGTCTTGGAGCGCTGGTTTAGAAACTCTGCCAAACCTGGTTTGGATTCAAAACACATCTTGGATCAAAGAGTGTTTTTTTCAAAGGAAGCTTGCTTATTAGACAAGGCTCACTGCGAACCATCTTCTACTATCAAAATGTGAAGTGATTGATGACTTACATCTGCTGATTCGGACTCCATTCCGGAAGATTCTACCGGTGTCTTGTGTGAGTCCAAACTCTTGGACTGGAATGGAGCCAAACTGGGCCTGAATCAAGCTGAGGTGGAAGACGAGTATAGAGGAAAAGTGCCGAAGTTCAAGGAAAGACATTTGAGATTCACCCAAAGAGAATACATGGTGGCATCAATGTCATCCTCCATCTTCTCATGCTGGTACACTGTACGGGCCTCTGCTTGACTTACCAGTTCACCTTCATCTCATTGTTTTTGATCTTTCCCTCCATGGGATACCTGGAGATAAAAAGCCCAGATATGACCATTTACAGTTTTTTGCATGTCACTTCACCTCTTCTTACAATGTATCAATGGATTGTACTTTAACCTGATGGTAATCCTGTTCTTGTCCTTGTTCAATGTGTTCAGGGTTCTCTTCTCGTTCACTCTCAGCTGCACGTCAGTGAACTCTCTGCCCTTCGCCATCAATTCTATCTGTGTGAAGAAGAGACAGCTTCCATTTCAGTGGGATTCTCAATACAAAATCTACTCAACTCATCTATTTTAATTTCCTATGTAACAAACAACACAAACGCCACAAACAACACAATACAGAAACTCAATAAAAAACTGTGTACGTGCATATGAGAGATGCTACAGTGTTACTGTACACCTACCAGCTCAGGTAAGGTCTCAGTGCCAGCCACCTTGCTGAACTGCTTCATTGTGTCAAATGCCACACAGTACCTGGCCATCAACCTGCCTGCCTCTGTAGGGGATGTCCACAATTACACATGTCAAGAAGAGAACAGACTTGAGTTGAATGGCTTTGGGATGCTGGAAAGCAAATGTAGGAGATATCCATCTGTATTGAATAACACCAAACATGTACGGGGGTTTGTTAGTTAGTTGTTGTACACTTCTGATGATTACTAATGAAACAAACAGTAAAAGGCCATAGTAGCCACGCAAAACCCAAAATGGGTTGCCTCTCTCAACCTGTAGCTTTGATGTTGACGTCCTCATCCATGGAGACCAGACCAATGGAGGCCAGGGAGTTCAGGTTCTTCAGACAGAGCTCTGGAGCAGAGAGTATGGAGAGACATAATACAGTTAGTTACTACACAAACGCTATCATGATAGAGATATTCTGTGTTTTCAGATATGAAGTCCATATTAACAAAGAAAACACAGGAATGCCACACCTTGCAATTTGGCTTCGATCCCACATTGGTCCAAGTCAGTGGAAAAACCTGCAATAAAAAGTACGGACAGTTGTTTTCTCATGTATGATGTGCCAATGTATGTCTATAACATTTATGTCTCTATGTCGTTTGAGAAACTGTTGTAAGGATGTTGTGAGATATTCTAAGTACAGTGCCTTGCAAAAGTATTCATCCCCCTTGGCGTTTTTCCTATTTTGTTGCATTCCAACCTGTAATTTAAATGGATTTTTATTTGGATTTAATGTAATGGATATACACAAAATAGTCCAAATTGGTGAAGTGAAATGAAAAAAATAACTTGTTTCAAAGAATTCTAAAAAATAAATAACGGAAAAGTGGTGCGTGCATATGTATTCACCCCCTTTGCTATGAAGCCCCTAAATAAGATATGGTGCAACCAATTACCTTCAGAAGTCACATAATTAGTTAAATAATGTCCACCTGTGTGAAATCTAAGTGTCACATGATCTGTCACATGATCTCAGTATATATACACCTGTTCTGAAAGGCCCCAGAGTTTGCAACACCACTAAGCAAGGGGCACCACCAAGCAAGCGGCACCATGAAGACCAAGGAGCTCTCCAAACAGGTCAGGGACAAAGTTGTGGAGAAGTACAGATCAGGGTTGGGTTATAAAAAAATATCAGAAACTTTGAACATCCCACGGAGCACCATTAAATCCACTATTAAAAAATGGAAAGAATATGGCACCACAACAAACCTGCCAAGAGAGGGCCGCCCACCAAAACTCACAGACCAGGCAAGGAGGGCATTAATCAGAGAGGCAACAAAGAGACCAAAGATAACCCTGAAGGAGCTGCAAAGCTCCACAGCGGAGATTGGAGTATCTGTCTATAGGACCACTTTAAACCGTACACTCCACAGAACTGGGCTTTACGGAAGAGTTGCCAGAAAAAAGCCATTGCTTAAAGAAAAAAATAAGCAAACATGTTTGGTGTTTGCCAAAAGGCGACTCCCCAAACATATGGAAGAAGGTACTCTGGTCAGATGAGACTAAAATTGAGCTTTTTGGACATCAAAGAAAACGCTATGTCTGGCGCAAACCCAACACCTCTCATCACCCCGAGAACACCATCCCCACAGTGAAGCATGGTGGTGGCAGCATCATGCTATGGGGATGCTTTTCAGCAGCAGGGACTAGGAGACTGGTCAGAATTGAAGGAATGATGGATGGCGCTAAATACAGGGAAATTCTTGAGGGAAACCTGTTTCAGTCTTCCAGAGATTTCAGACTGGGACGGAGGTTCACCTTCCAGCAGGACAATGAGCCTAAGCATACTGCTAAAGCAACACTCAAGTGGTTTAAGGGGAAACATTTAAATGTCTTGGAATGGCCTAGTCAAAGCCCAGACCTCAATCCAATTGAGAATCTGTGGTATGACTTAAAGATTGCTGTACACAAGCGGAACCCATCCAACTTGAAGGAGTTGGAGCAGTTTTGCCTTGAAGAATGGGCAAAAATCCCAGTGGCTAGATGTGCCAAGCTTGTAGAGATACCCCAAGAGACTTGCAGCTGTAATTGCTGCAAAAGGTGGCTCTACAAAGTATTGACTTTGGGGGGGGGGGGGGTGAATAGTTATGCACGCTCAAGTTCAGTTTTTTTGGTCTTATTTCTTGATTGTTTCACCCCAAAAAATATTTTGCATCTTCAAAGTGGTAGGCATGTTGTGTAAATCAAATGATACAAACCCCCCAAAAATCCATTTTAATTCCAGGTTGTCAGGCAACTAAAATAGGAAAAATGCCAATGGGGGTGAATATTTTCGCAAGCCACTGTACATGCTATTAACTGTACTGTAATAAGCTAGCATCCATGCTAACAATCTAACTGTTAACACTGAAAAAGCTTAGCATCCATGCTAACAATCTAAATGGTTAATATTGAAATAGTCTATCATCCATGCTAACAATCTAACTGGTTAATATTGAAATAGCCTAGCATCCATGCTAACTATGTAGTTGACTAGTGCTGAAATAGCCAAACACCCATACTAACAATCTAAATGGTTAATACTGAAATAGCCTAGCATCCATGCTAACGATCTAACTGGTTAATACTGAAATAGCCTAGCATCCATGCTAACGATATAGCTGACTTGTGCTGAAATAGACTAGTATCCATGCTAACGATGAAGTTGACTTGCGCTGAAATAGACTAGCATCCATGCTAACAATGCTGGCTAATGCTAATAATGACTGGGTGATGTCCAGTCTGTGTGTACTTACCGTAGTGTTTGGGGTTCTTCAGGGCTCTGATGTAGAGGAAGGTGGAGCGGATCCAGTCCAGGGCCATGTTGACGTCTGAGATGGTGTGGAGGACGATCTCAGCGTTCAGGTGCTCCACAAGGTGGGTGTGCAAGCTGAGGAGGAGGACAAAAATACTTCAACCTCAATGTGAATCACATAAAGAGTATGAAATCAAACAGAGATTTAAAGAAAGGTACCGGTCTATGTGGTCAAACAATCATCATCACAATGTACTGTATCATACAAATGAATGTAAAACCAAATCAAATCATATAAGCTACACTCTGAAACAAGTGTTGGGGAACTTTGACACTGTAGAAGTAACCCATCACCATACCTGCTCTCAATGATTTCTGCCCCATTCATGAACTGCATGTACTTGTCTTTGGTGTGAGTCTTGGTCATGATCACTGCGGTCGCTGATGTATCAAACTGGAGAGGAAAAAAAATAAAAGTCAAAGCCTTACATCAAATAAATGGACCGTCCACTTTCAGTGACACTGCTGCCATGGATACAGTGCCTTGCAAAAGTATTCAGACCCCTTGGATTTCTTCACATTTTATTGTGTTACAAAGTGGGATTAAAATCAATTTCATTGTAATTTTTGTCAACAATCTACACAAAATACTCTAATGTCAATGTGGAAGAAAACATTTATATACAGTACTAGTCAAAAGTTTGGACACACCTACTCATTCAAGGGTTTTTCTTTATTTTGTTACAATTTTCTACATTGTAGAATAATAGTGAAGACATCAAAACGATTAAATAATACATATGGAATCATGTAGTAACCAAAAAAGTGTTAAACAAATCAAAAAATGTTATATTTGAGATTCTTCAAAGTAGCCACCCTTTGCCTTGATGACTGCTTTGCACACTCTTGGCAGTCTCTCAACCAGCTTCATGAGGTAGTCACCTGGAATGCATTTCAATTAACCGGTGTGCCTTGTTAAAAGTTTGAGCCAATCAGTTGTGTTGTGACAAGGTAGGGGTGGTATAGAGAAGATACCCCTATTTGGTAAAATACCAAGTCCATATTATGGCAAGAACAGCTCAAATAAGCAAAGAGAAACGACAGTCCATCATTACTTGAAGACATGAAGGTCAGTCAATCCGGAAAATTTAAAGAACTTTGAAAGTTTCTTCAAGTGCAGTTGCAAAAACCATCAAGCGCTATGATGAAACTGGCTCTCATGAGGACCGCCACAGGACAGGAAGACCTCTGCTGCAGAGGATAAGTTAATTAGAGTTACCAGCCTCAGAAATTGCAGCCCAAATAAATGCTTCACAGAGTTCAAGTAACAGACACATCTCAACATCAACTGTTCAGAGGAGACTGCGTGAATCAGGCCTTCATGGTCGAATTGCTGCAAAGAAACCACTACTAAATACACCAATAAGAAGAAGAGACTTGCTTGGGCCAAGAAACACGAGCAATGGACATTAGACCAGAGGGAATCTGTCCTTTGGTCTGATGAGTCCAACCACCGTGTCTTTGTGAGACGCAGAGTAGGTAAACGGATAATCGCCGTATGTGTGGTTCCCACCGTGAAGCATGGAGGAGGAGGTGTGATGGTGCTTTGCTGGTGACACTGTCTGTGATTTATTTAGAATTCAAGGCACACTTAACCAGCATTACCTCAGCATTCTGTAGCGATACGCCATCCCATCTGGTTTGCGCTTAGTGGGACTATCATTTGTTTTTTAACAGGACAATGACCCAACGCACCTCCAGGCTGTGTATGGGCTATTTTACCAAGAAGGAGAGTGATGGATCAGATGACCTGGCCTCCACAATCACCCGACCTCAACCTAATTGAGATGGTTTGGGATGAGTTGGACCGCAGAGTGAAGGAAAAGCAGCCAACAAGTGCTCAGCATATGTGGGAACTCCTTCAAGACTGTTGGAAAAGCATTCCAGGTGAAGCTGGTTGAGATAATGCCAAGAGTGTGCAAAGCTGTCATCAAGGCAAAGGGTGGCTACTTTGAAGAATCTCAAATATAAAATATATTTTGATTTGTTTAACACTTTATTGGTAACTACATGATTCCATATGTGTTATTTCATAGTTGTGATGTCTTCACTATTATTCTACAATGTAGAAAATAGTAAAAATAAAGAAAAACCCTTGAATGAGTAGGTGTGTCCATACTTTTGACTGGTACTGTATATATATTTTTATAAATAAAAAATTCATAACTAAAATATAGTCGCTGCTTAAGTGTTCAGCCCCTTTGGTTAGGCAAGCCTAAATTAGTTCAGGAGTAACATTTGGCTCAACAAATCACATAATAAGTTACATGGACTCACTCTGTGTGAAATAATAGGGGTTGACATGATTTTTTAATGACCACCCCTTCCTCTGTTCCCCATACATACATCTGTAAGGTCCCTCAGTCAAGTATTGAATTTCAAGCACAGATTAAATATACAAAGACCAGGGAGCTTTTCGAAAGCCTTATAAAGAAGGGCAGTGATTGGTAGATGGGTAACAATAACAAATCAGACATTGAATATCTGTTTAAGCATGTCAAGTTAATAATTATGCTGTGGATTATATATTAAACCACCAAGACACATCAAAGATACAGTCGTCTTTCTGAACTGAGCTGCAGGACAGGAATGAAACTGCTCAGGGATGTTACAATGAGGCCATTAGTGATTTTAAAACATCTAGTGAGTTCAAATGATGATGGATCAACAACATTGTAGTGACTCCACAATAATGACCTAAATGACAGAGTGAAAAGAAGAATACAAATATACAGAATATTCCAAAACCTGCATCTTGTATGCAACAAGTCACTAAAGTAATCCTGCAAAAAATCTGCAAAGCAATACACTTTTTGGTCTAAATGCAGAGCCTTATGTTTGGGGCAAATCCAACACAACACATCACTGAGTAACTGCCCCCTTATTTTCGAGCATGGTAGTGGCTGCATCATGGTATGGGTATACTTGACATCGGCAAATACTGGGGAGTTTTTCAGAATAAAAATAAACAGGATGGAGCTATGCACAGGCAAAATCCTCTAGGAAAACCTGCTTCAGTCTGCTTTACACCAGAAACTGGGAGAGGAATTCACCTTTCAGCAGGACAATAACTTACAACATAAGGCCAAATCTACACTGGAGTTGCTTACCAAGAAGACAGTGAATGTTCCTGAGTGGCCAAGTTAGTTTTGACAGAGCTTGAAGGATTTTGAAAAGAATAATGGGCAAATATTGCACAATCCAGGTGTGCAAAGCTCTTATAGACTTACCCAAGAAGACTCACAGCTGTAATCGATGCCAAGGGTGTTTCTAACGTGTATTGACTCAGGAAGCTGAATACTTATGCAACGGCTATATTGTAGTTATACATTTTTTATTAATATTTCAAAAATGTTCAAATGTTTATTCCACTTTGACATTAGTGTATTTTGTGTAGATTGTTGACAGAAAATGACAATTAAATCGATTTTAATCCCACTTTGTAACACAAAATGTGAAGAAAGGGGTCTGAATACTTTTGCAAAAACTATGGCTCATTTTCTTATCCAATGCATTCAGATATGAAAATACAGAATGGGCACTGGCTACAAATCAGGCAAAACTAGTAGAAATGATGTCATAATGAATAGAACACTGGTTGTAATTATCTCATTTCAACTAGTTTTGCCCGCTGGATAGGAGCTGGTTTTGGACTAGGATTTGTACCCTGTGGTGCTAAGCATGCTGGGACTAGAGGGCATGTCTGTAATCCGTACCTGTGGCCGGCCTGCTCGGCCAATCATCTGCAGCATGTCGGCGTCGCTGTACTCCTTGCAGGCGCCCCCGATGTAGTGCATGGTGGACTTGATCACCACCAGGTGGGCTGGCAGGTTCACCCCCATCGCCAGAGTACTGGTTGTAACTAAGAAAACCACATACAGTGCCTTCAGAAAGTATTCATACCCCTTGACAGCCTGAATTCAAAATGAATTAAATTGATATTTTTCCCACTCACCCATCTATACACAATACCCCATAATGACAAGTGAAAACATTATTTATTGATTTTTTTGGCAAATGTATTTAAAATGAAATACATAAATATCTAATTTACATAAGTATTCACACCCCCGAGTCAATACTTTGTAGAAGCACCTTTGCCGGCGATACCTTTGGGTATGTCTGTGTCAGCTTTGCACATTCTTCCAGATTTTCTCAAGCTCTGTTAAATTAGATGGGGATTGGCAGTGAACAGCAATCTTCAAGTCTTTGCACAGATTTTCAATGGGATTCAAGTCTGGGCCACTCAAGGACTTTCACATTCTTGTTCTGAAGCCATTCCAGGGTTGCTTTGGCTTGGGGTCATTGTCCTGTTGGAACGTAAATCTTCGCCCCAGTCCAAGGTCGTTTGCACTCTGAAGCAGGTTCTCATCAAGGAGTTCCCTGTATTTGGCTCCATTCATTGTTCCCTCGATCCTTACCAGTCTCCCAGTCCCTGCTGCTGAAAAGCATCCCCATAGCATGATGCTGCCACCACCATGCTTCACTGTGTGGATGGTGTTCTCGGGGTGATGAGAGGTGTTGGGTTTGCGTCAGACATAACGTTTTCCTTGATGGCCAAAAAGCTAAATTTTAGTCTCATCTGACCAGACTACCTTCTTCCATATGTTTGGGGAGTCTCCCACATGCCTTTTGGTGAACACCAAACGTGTTTGCTTATTTTTTTCTTTAAGCAATGTCTTTTTTCTGGCCACTCTTCCATAAAGCCCAGCTCTGTGGAGTGTACGGCTTAAAGTGGTCCTATGGACAGATACTCCAATCTCCGCTGTGGAGCTTTGCAGCTCCTTCAGGGTTATCTGTGGTCTCTTTGTTGCCTCTCTGATTAATGCCCTCCTTGCCTGGTCCGTGAGTTTTGGTGGGCGGCCCTCTCTTGGCAGGTTTGTTGTGGTGCCATATTCTTTACATTTTTTAATAATGGATTTAAATGGTGCTCCGTGGGATGTTCAAAGTTTTTGATATTTTTTTATAACCCAACCCTGATCTGTACTTCTCCACAACTTTGTCTCTGACCTGTTTGGAGAGCTCCTTGGTCTTCATGGTGCCGTGTAGCTCAGTTGGTAGAGCATGGCGAATGCAACGCCAGGGTTGTGGGTTCGATTCCCACGGGGGGCCAGTATGAAAATGTATGCACTCACTAACTAAGTTGCTCTGGATAAGAGCGTCTGCTAAATGACTAAAATGTGGTGCCCCTTGCTTAGTGGTGTTGCAGACTCTGGGGCCTTTCAGAACAGGTGTATATTTACTGAGATCATGTGACACTTAGATTGCACACAGGTGGACTTTATTTAACTAATTATGTAACTTCTGAAGGTAATTGGTTGCAACAGATCTTATATAGGGGCTTCATAGCAAAGTGAATACATATGCACGCCCCACTTTACCGTTATTTATTTTTTAGAATTTTTTGAAACAAGTTATTTTTTTCATTTAACTTCACCAATTTGGACTATTTTGTGTATGTCCATTACATGAAATCCAAATAAAAATCCATTTAAATTACAGGTTGTAATGCAACAAAATAGGAAAAACGCCAAGGGGGAATACTTTTGCAAGGCACTGTATACCCTTCCACAGATATATGCCTCATCACAATTATATAGCTGAGATCTATGGACAGTTCTTTGGACTTCATGGTATAGTTTCTTCTCTGACATGCACTATCACCTATGGGTCCCGTGTGGCTCAGTTGGTAGAGCATGGTGCTTGCAACGCCAGGGTTGTGGGTTCGATTCCCATGGTGGACCAGTACAGGAAAAATATGAAAATGTATGCACTCACTAACTGTAAGTTGCTGTGGATAAGACCGTCTGCTAAATGACTAAAATGTAAAAATATAGACAGGTGTGTGTTTCTTTCTAAACCATATCCAAACAATTGAATTGGCCACAGGTGGACTCCAATCAAGTTGTAGTGACATCTCCTGAGTTAATTTGGAGTATCATAGCAAAAGGGTGCCTTTTAGTGATGCGCGGGTTGACTCATAACCTGCAGTCCCTGAGGTGTGGATGGGTTTAGGGTCATTCAATATTGCTGAAGGGCGGGTGGGTGCCAGGCAGGTTCAATAAAAATAAACAATACCTTGAAAAATCTATAATTCTTGTGCAATTTATATAGGCAACACCGAGGTTTGTCTTTCATTATTTTAGGCTATCTGGTATTAGTGCATAAGCCTAAACCTTAGAGCTTAACTGTACACGCGCCAAATAATGCTTTTGGGAACGGACAGAAAAAGTTAACATCAATCCACAGAGGCAAAAACGACATTGTCGAAGTTGAATTCAATAAGACAAAAGCTGCGAAAGGAGAGTTGAAAATAAAGAGAAGGGAGGGCCAGAAAAGTCATGTTTGGAAAAGATTTGGTGAAGTGGTAAAAGAGGATTATAGCAGTGCCGGCTATGTTATGTGCAGTGGTGTAAAGTACTTAAGTAAAAATACTTCAAAGTACTACTTAAGTAGTTTTTTGGGGTATCTGTACATTACTATTCATTTTTTTGACAACTTTTACTTTACTACATTCCTACAGAAAATAATGTACTTTTTACTTTTTCCCTGACACCCAAAAGTACTCGTTACATTTTGAATGCTTAGCAGGACAGGAAAATGGTCCAATTCACTAACTTATCAAGAGAACACGTGGTTATCCCTACTGCCTCTGATCTGGCGGACTCACTAAACACAAATGCATAATTTGTAAATGATGTCTGAGTGTTGGAGTGGGCCAGGCCTAATCGCCCAACATCAGTGCCCGACCTCACTAATGCTTGTGGCTGAATGGAAGCAAGTCCCCACAGCAATGTTCCAACATCTAGTGGAACGCCTTCCCAGAAGAGTAGAGGCTTTTATAGCAGCAAAGGGGGGACCTACTCCATATTAATGCCCATGATTTTGGAATTAGTTGTTCGACGAGCAGGTGTCAACATACCTTTGGTGATGTAGGGGTCGGGCGGTTGTGGATGGGTCATTAGCAATTGCAGGCGGTGCAGGTGTACAAACAGCTGACCTGTGCACCACTAGTGTGAATACTTATGCAAATGAGATATTTATGTATTTCACTTTCAATACATTTGCAAACATTTCTAAAAACTTGTTTTCACTTTGTCATTATGGGGAATTGTGTGTAGATTGGTGAGAGAAAAAAAATGATTTCATCCATTTTGAATTCAGGCTGTAACAACAAAATGTGGAATAAGTCAAGGGGTATGAATACTGTCTGAAGGCACTGTACATTTCCCCAAAGTTCAACATTGATAATTTAACACTGTATAAAGACATTTAGTGTTTCTTTTTTTTAAATGGTGAATTGACTACAGCCAAGTTCCACAGCCAAGGGTAAAATAATACAATATACAGTATAGTAAGATTTATTTGATCTTGCACACATTCACAGCTAAAAGCTAAAGGTTTATTTGACCTTGTACACATTCACAGCTAAAATCTGAATTGCAGTATACAGACACAAAAAACAATGAGTAGATTTATATAGCGGGAATCGATAAAGGGTGGATTGAAGCAGTTAACATTAATCTTTTAATTTTAATTTTCTAAAAATATTCAAAAGGTAACCTAAGATAGTCACGCAATTTTGCATCTATCTAGGATGTTTGGTGCAGTATTGCTCAAGTGAAAAAATTAGCATGAGGACGAGTCGTCTCTTGTTGAATGACAACAGACATTTAATTGTTGACCAATTGCCGACGAGGGGGCGTAGACTTCAGCTACCGACCTCGGCTTGCCTTGAGAAACATTTTTGTGTGCCTGAACAGCTGAAAAAAACCTTGCCGAAGTCCAAAACGAACAAATCGTCACAAAATTTCGTCATAATACAGTACCAGTCAAAAGTTTGGACACATCTACTCATTCAAGGGTTTTTCTTTATTTCTACTATTTTCTACATTGTAGAATAATAGTGAAGACATCAAAACGATGAAATAACACATATGGAATCATGTAGTAACCAAAAAAGTGTTAAACAAATCAAAATATATGTTATATTTGAGATTCTTCAAAGTAGCCACCCTTTGCCTTGATGACAGCTTTGCACACTCTTGGCATTCTCTCAATCAGCTTCATGAGGAATGCTTTACCAACAGTCTTGAAGGAGTTCCCACATATGCTGAGCACTTGTTGGCTGCTTTTCCTTCACTCTGCGGTCCAACTCATCCCAAACCATCTCAATTGGGTTGAGGTCGGGTGATTGTGGAGGCCAGGTCATCTGATGCAGCACTCCATCACTCTCCTTCTTGGTCAAATAGCCCTTACACAGCCTGGAGGTGCGTTGGGTCATTGTACTGTTGAAAAACAAATGATAGTCCCACTAAGCGCAAACCGGATGGGATGGCGTATCGCTGCAGAATGCTGTGGTAGCCATGCTGGTTAAGTGTGCCTTGAATTCTAAATAAATCACAGACAGTGTCACCAGCAAAGCACCTCCACACCACCTCCTCCATGCTTCACGATGGGAACCACACATGCAGCGATCATCCGTTCACCTAGTCTGCGTCTCACAAAGACACGGCGGTTGGAACCAAAAATCTCAAATTTGGACTCCTCAGACCAAAGGACAGATTTCCACCGGTCTAATGTCCATTGCTCGTGTTTCTTGGCCCAAGCAAGTCTCTTCTTCTTATTGGTGTCCTTTAGTAGTGGTTTCTTTGCAGCAATTCGACCATGAAGGCCTGATTCACGCAGTCTCCTCTGAACAGTTGATGTTGAGATGTGTCTGTTACTTGAACTCTGTGAAGAGTTTATTTGGGCTGCAATCTGAGGCTGGTAACTCTAATGAACTTATCCTCTACAGCAGTGGTAACTCTGGGTCTTCCTTTTCTGTGGCGGTCCTCATGAGAGCCAGTTTCATCATAGCACTTGATGGTTTTTGTGACTGCACTTGAAGAAACATTCAAAGTTCTTGACATTTTCTGGATTGACTGACCTTCATGTCTTCAAGTAATGATGGACTGTCGTTTCTCTTTGCTTATTTGAGCAGTTCTTACCATAATATGGACTTGGTATTTTATCAAATAGGGCTATCTTCTGTATACCACCCGTACCTTGTCACAACACAACTGATTGGCTCAAATGCAGGAAAGAAATTCCACAAATTAACTTTTAACAAGACACACCTGTTAATTGAAATGCATTCCAGGTGACTACCTCATGAAGCTGGTTGAGAGAATGCCAAGAGTGTGGAAAGCTGTCATCAAGGCAAAGGGTTGCTACTTTGAAGAATCTCAAATATAAAATATATTTTGATTTGTTTTACACTTTTTTGGTTACTACATGATTCCATATGTGTTGTTTCATAGTTTTTATGTCTTCACTATTATTCTACAATGTAGAAAATAGTACAAAGAAAGAAAAACCCTGGATTGAGTAGGTTTGTCCAAACTTTTGACTGGTACTGTATATGCACGAACTGTTTCGGCTAGGAAGCATGCGGACGCCTTTAGGGCTCAGACACCCCAATAGCATTTGCTGGCCGAGAGTACTTAGCACCTCTGAACTTAATTTACAAACCGATTTTACATGTAGAATCGTCAGTCAGACGTCTACAGCGCGTGGTCCCTAAAACACATTGCGCTGAACGATGGACAGACGAACGCTAGATCCACATTTGTTGCGATGTGTGAGAGCCTTTAGACAGTACAGGCAGGTCTCCCATGCTGAAGGCCATAATGCTTACACAGTACAGGCAGGTCTCCCATGGTGAAGGCCTCCTCGATCACCTTCCTGTCTGACACGTCAACCCCGGCGTGGTGGAAACCAACCCCAAACGTCACCAGGTCTGGAATAGAGAAATCACTGGGCTAGTGATTCCACATTCTAATGCAATAATAGTTATATTTAAAATCAATGAGAAATGTTTGCCTACATGATACAGAAGAGAAGGAATATAAATTATTCTAAATTATCCACCGACCTCTGAGTTTTGAGTCCAGAAGAGAGTTTGCATACTTCATCAACCTGCAAACAGAGGATTCCAACGATTCAATCAGATCTAACTAAACAGGAAGACATTTGTATTGAGTACCTGTACATCTGTAGAGAATGAAAAGGGAAGTAGCTCAAACCTTTGTTTGTGCTCAAGCCTCATGATGAACCTGGCATCCTTGGCCAGAACAGTGGCTGACTGCTGGACTCCTTTCCTTGTTGAGCAAAACTGTTTTGAAAGAAATCCCATGTGTGAGCTATTAACAATGGCAATACTTACTGAAACGTACAAATATGGTGCTGGTCATGTCTACATTTCAGAGACACAAAGAGAGTTCCTCACAACAAGGGTTGGTTTCTGGTCCGAGTAGGTCTGGATGATGTTGGCCATCTTGTAGTTGAGTGACAGGTCGAACTTGAACTCAGTCTGGTTGCTGCTGCAGGGGAAACCCAGCACTACTTTCCTCAGTTTCACAGGTCTGTGACTCTCATCCATCTCCAGACAAGTAGCAGGGCCTCTGTTGTCACACAGCCAGTCTGCTATCTGCCATGTCAAACCATTGAACACAGTGAGGAGAGGGAATTTCTTCAAATAAATGCTCTGTTTAATGATAATCGGTAAATATCAATACTTCCAAGCAGCCTCCTCCTCTCCTTCCCTATTTCCTATTCCCCTACTCTTTCTGAAGGAGATAAGAACAACATAACAAGATATGGAGATCAGTGGAGGCTGAGGAGAGGACGGCTCATAATAATGGCTGGAATGGAATGGTGTCAAACATGTGGTTGATCAATCAATCAAATTTTATTTGCCACATGTGCCGAATACAACAGGTGTAGACATTACAGTGAAATGCTTACTTACAAGCCCTTAACCAACAATGCAGTTTTAAGAATAAAAAAAAAAAAAAGTGTTAAAGTAAAAAATAGATAAGTAAAAAATAAAAATAGCAAATAATTAAAGAACAGCTGTAAAAAAAAAAAACATTCCATTGACTCCATTCCAGCCGTTGCTATGAGCCGTCCTCCCCTCAGCAGCCTCCACTGATGGAGATGCATGTATCAGAAAGGGAAAGAAGGACTATAGTGAAGGAAGCCTCTTTAGAGTATTAGAATATGGCCAAAGTGTGCTATCACCCCTCTTGGCCCCTCAGCCACTTACATCCTTGACATTTGGAATGGTGGCGGAGACGGCCACAAATCTCATGGAGAGGTCCTCCTGGGGGTTCTCTGCTGCACGGTAGGCATGGACCGCCTTCATCCTGCTCACCACCACCTCTAGTGTCGCTCCACGCGTAGTGTCCTTCACCACGTGCACCTAGAAAGAGCCAAGATGGAGTATATTTAGTTGTCAATAAAACACATAACATAATACTAGACAGATATGCACTACTAAGTTCAATGACAAATCAAGAAACAATCGATTACAATCTGTGCAAGAAAGTTTCAGTCTGTCCAAGCTGTTTCAGAGTGTTATTTGGCCAAGTCTATGGTTGCAGTGATACCTGAGGGAATTTTTAACAGAACATTAAGTACTTAGGCATATCCACTGACCTCGTCAATAAGGAAAAGCCGGACCAACTGCAGCAGGCAGTTATCCCTCCACTTCCTGGTCATGCTGTCCCATTTTTCCTGGGAGGAACAAAGAAATGTGTCTGAGCTTTATCGAGAACGGGTTAATGAAGTGTTAAATTAAATTTTTTTTTAATGAATCTTCTAATGAATTATCTTGATACAACACAATGTATCCATCCATCCATGAGCCCTCAAAACAAAAATGTATCTATTCTTGTATACCCAAGCCCTGTTTGCATGAGAAACATGGGAATCCTGACTGCTTGTTCTTCAATGGATGGTTGCTATGGTCACAGGATCAGCCACCTCATTCCGCTACATATTACACACAAACAAAATGACTGCTAGTGACGTGCTTTAATGCGACATGTACACTGGGATACATTTTTCACGTACAGGTGTGGTCATGATGATATGGGCGTCCTGAATCTCAAAGAAGTCGTCGATCTCTGTGTCTCCGGTCAGCTCCTTGCAGCTCAGGCCCAGAGGCTCAAATTTCTTCTTCCAGTCCTCAAAGCGCTGGCTGCATAGAGCTTTGATGGGGGCCACTGAAGAGAACAACATTAATGAAAATTAATGCACAGTTTTCATTTAATAAAAAATACAACATATACATTTTGAACACTATGTTAGCTAGCTTAACCCATACTGTAGCTTTAACTGGCTCTTGATGTTTTAGATTGGCTGTTGATGTCTTAGTACATTTTACCTATTGCTTTTTAAAGGGATACTAAGAAACTAGTGGTTTTGATGTGACATTACTTACTATACACAGCTTTGACGTTTCTCCAGGGCTCTGTGGTTTCCATCAGTAGGCGGATGATGGCCAACTCAAAGAGCACTGTCTTACCAGAGCCAGTAGGAGCACAAGCCACAACGTTCTTTCCTGTGTAAAGAACCTGCAAAAAAGCATTTTGTTCCAAGAAATCGGCCACGGATTTTGTTTTGATGATAAGGTTGAAGATTTAATAAAGTCTAGATGCCTACACTTACATCATCCAGGGCTTTGGACTGGACGTAGTTGAAGTAAGGGAACTCTTTGAAGACAGATCTGAATTTTGCATCTGTGATACTTTGATTAAGGATACAAACATTTTCTAACTAAAATTGATTTGTTAACTTCGTTAAATTAAAGTTGAATGTATTTCAGCAGTAATTACTTGTGATAAGGGTGAGAAAGGATACGGATTTCAGAGACTGGTCGGAGTATCCCAGGCCCAGAAGTACCTGATATGAAGAAAAAAAAATCTGTATAAATGTGTTTATATTTCAATATCCAAACCAATTCCAGTCAAAATGGGAGATATTGGCCACCCCCTAGTGGTAATTGTCTGCATTACAGCCAAGAGGGCATTGGGTAGTGCTCACCTTGTTTCACCACATCAAGCCCTAACGAACAGTGACAGCTGCTGCCATGACCATTAAATCTGAGTACATTCTTCAGCTACAACACCTCATCATAGCAATATGTATATGATTTATATATGTATATGAGATATATATATACAGACATCATGTTGGGTTCTGTCTGTGCGGTACTACCTTGTATGTGAAGGGGCCGGGGTGTCATGGGGAGGATGTTAGCCCTCTTGGTGCCCTTGTCCTGTGTCTGCGGTGGGGGTCCCCGGGCTGCAGCCGGACCCAGACCGCTGAGGGAGCTGGGGCCTGCTGCTGACTGGCTCGCCAGCCGAGGCTCTGTCGCCATGGAAACCCGGTTGAAAGTTTGCTGTGCTCTGGGTCTTGCCTGGCTGCAGCGGCTGTTCAAGTCTGCGCCACTGTTCAGCACCTGACCAATGAGAGGTTTGAACAAACTGTAACAAGAAAGAGATTATTTAACTAACGGGCAGATAGATCATAAGTGCTTGCAGTAATATCCCACATATCATGATGTAACTAGTACAGCCATATCTTTGATAAAGAAGATCACATTTTAGAGGGGCTTTGCCAAATATACGATAAAGGGATTTTTTTTACACTCATTACATTCCAAAACAATAGTATCTGTATAAGTCACATGATTGGAGAAAAAAGACAGCAACTGACATTTACTATGTATTCTGAATGCACAGTATACACACTCATTAGCTTTATTTGAATGGCTTACCCTCTCCGTACAGGTGGGCTTTGGCTGAAGTCCAGAGGGAAATGTCTCTGCTCCAGCGCATGACCAGACTCCTGTGGGGTTTCAGTTCGACCTCTGCTGACCATTGTGGAATCCTGGGAATTATTCATGAAGTCTTCCTGAGACCAGAGGGCACACCCGCCCTGGCCCTCTGGTTCTTTTTCTCCATCACTGGTAATCTGAAAATCTGTGTTCTTTGGTGTGAAACCATCATTGCCGACTGCTCTTTTCAAAGGGGGAATGAATTTCTTGGACTTCTGAGAGAAACCTGCATTGGAGATGATAGAAGACATGATGATGTAATGATTGACAGGGAGGGACATGACTTCAAACTAAATCCTGACTCTTAGGGACGGTTTCTCAGACCCAGATTAAGCCTAGTCTTAAACAAAACAATCATTCTCACTGGAGAATTTTCATTGACAGTGCATTTTAGTCCAGGACTATGCTTAATCTGGCTCCGGGAATCTGGCCCAGGCCCTTACAGTATTGACTGAATTGACTAAAATGATTGAATCACATCAAATGTAACTTACTGAATGATGAAAGACCCTCTGCCTCTTTCTGGATGTCCTGAGTGGCTGGAATCTGGGATAGGGATGGAGGGGGTTCCAACTGCCAAGAACTCTGCTCTTGACAAAGTGGCTTTCTGGAGACAGGACCAAGGCAGGAAAAGGGTTGAGCAAGCATTCTCCATAGCAAGAGCCCAGTTCCTAGCTAAATATACATTTAGGAGGGCATGACTGTGGGATGCAGGTTGTTTCTGACAACTCACACTTTGTGGACAACTGGCCTCTCAAAGAACAGGTTATCCAGGTACAAAGTGCACTCTTCTGAGTCCAACATCTCTCCAGTTCATGTAGGCTTAGGCTATGTAACAGTCATCTGTAGAATTACAAAGTTAGACATAATCATGGTATATGCAACAGACACCTGACAGCCATTTCAGGGAGACATACATGATGTTGCCACAACTGGAGTCTTTATTGGTTCTGCCTAGGGTTGCAGCAACTGGGAGGGATTGAATCAGTAGCCTTCTTATGAAAAGTCATAATTTTGTCAGTACTGTAGCCTGAATAGACCTCATAAAATATCTTAATTGTCGTCATACTATAAACCACATATTGTTTTTGTGCTAAGGCCTCAGGTGTTGTTTTCAAAAAGGTGTTGAAGACACTAAAATAGATGAACGCAAGATGGCAGTCTTGTAAAGGACCTAAAAGTTAGCTTGCTAGCAAGCTAGCTAACAAGCTAACGGTAGATAACTAGCTAGGCAGGCTAGTTCGCTCGCTTTCATGTAAGCGACTTATTTGACAAAATAACAGTTTACTATGACCATACGGATGAGAGCATGTTAATTCGTATTTTATTTCAAACTGACTAGTGGCGTGGAAATAGATAATTCCGGTAGTTAGCTAAGTAAAATATATTTTAGCCTACCTGTTTCGGTGTGGACTAGCTAGCTAGCTAACTAGTCTCGAGCCTAGACGCCCAATGCTCGATCTTCGCTCCGGGAGTTAGGGCAGCTCAGATGATTGATGGGCAACTCAAAATATGCCTAACTAGTACTTTTTTTCGTTTGAACAAAATAAGTGTGATTATAATTCATATATCGTAAGAATCGATTTAGAATCAAGCTGCTCAATAATGTACGATCGCTAGCTAGCTAGCTAGCTAGCTAGACAGTTCGTATATGTATCTGACAACTAGGTAGCTAAACTAGGCTTGAGAGCTAACCAGCTGGTGATTGATTGTCAGCTTATTGATTGTTGTGCGCGCGTTGCGGCTGCCTCTCGACGCAAAGACGATTGACAGGTTTCAAAACAACATGCTGTCAGATATAGCCAACAAATTCGGTACATTAAGATTTTATATGGTATTTCAATATCCTATAAGATTATGAGTGAACAATCTATGGGGAAAAAACATCATGTTGAACAGGTAAGAGCACACTCAGACACAACTGACTGTAACATTAAAGCCACAGTCTGGGATTCGAAAAACAACAAAATAACGCCCCGCTACTTGTCTTGTCAAACAGGGGAGGGATAGGGGTGGAGAATTGTAACCACTTTCAAATTCATAGGCTACCAGGGCTGGATGGCTTCAAGGGCCATCCATCATGATCAAAATTGTCATGTTTTGAGGTATACAGCATTTGTTTACAATTACATTGTTTACAGACAATGGAGTAAAACAAGCTTTTATTTTGGGTTCTGGTGGTGTAAGACGGTTGAACTAAGCTCATAAGGTATTGTTATAAGCCTTTATATCATGTCCAGAAATGGACGTACCATTCGCAGACTGTAGCTTTTATTACTTAAATGGCAAATATGACATTCTGCATGTACGCATTGTGAAGTTGCTACATCTAAAAATAAAACATTGAGAGGAAAGATTCGTCGTGATTGCTAGTAATCTTGTGCTATTATGTTGAGGAGTAACTAACTGTATGACCCCCCCCCCCAAGGTGATTCAGACAGAGATAGAGAGATAAAGACATATCTACATCCAATGGAAATTACCATCCAACATGTCAATTTATTCAATTTAAAACCGACTATCAGAATCAGTCACCCAATCTTCTACCGATAACTAGGTAGATGATCATCACCTCGGGATTTTTCATGCTGTCTATCTGGGACAAACCACTTTTTCTTGCAGGGGAAGTTTATCACGATGACACAAAGTCAATGAAAGATCACGGACGTATATTAAAATAATTTATTACACTGTGAATTATGTATTATATTCCTAGTCCTAAACTGGAAAAATGTTGAGCAATTCAAATTTTAATTTGCATTAATGCAGTTGTTTTGTTCTTGTATTCCCTCTCAAAAAAATGGTTTAACTTACTTAGACCATCAAGGAAAATGGCGACTGTGGAATGGATGGAAGACGAAAGTGAGCAATAATTCAATGCAACGATTAAAGTACATATCGTTTGCATTTGCACCGTTCTTCGGTAACGTTTAAAATCTTATCTTACAATATTGTCAAATCTTGGTATTGTTCAAACATATCCGTTTTTTTGTGTGGGGTTTGGTGGGGGTTTTGGTATGGAACAGTATGGACTGTAGTAGGCTATTGCAAAGCATCCAACAACAGGATGATTTAACAAGAAGTAAAGCACCTTTGGAGCTTTATGGGGCTCGAGGAAGACCACAATTAGCTCGCTATGTTTGTGCTTTTGAAATCAAAGGTTGCGTTTTGTTTTGTTTTTGCATAGGTGGGCAGTGCTGCAACACATAGCTAGAAAGTTTGTAGCTACCATCGAATGCAGAACTGTCTACTGCGGTTTCCACTAGCTGGCACAGCCACAAACTCAAAATTGTCTATATCGTAAAAATTCAACAATTAGCTTTTGGTCATAATTTAATATTAGGATTAGGCATAAATGTAATTAAAATTTAGGCATAAGGTTAGCAGTGTGTGGTTAAGGTTAGGTTTAAAATCAGATTTTAAGAAGATACATTGTAAAAATAGGCGGGGTTTATGACTTTGTGGCTGTGCCAGCTAGTGACGACCGTCTGTCTACTGCTCATCAACAGTCATAACGTTACCCATCGGTCTTGAGTAAGGGTTGATCGACTAGCATTTTATTATATCGAGATCCTTGTTTTATGTATATGAAATGGCATCTAGCAGTGTAAAAAATGTATGCAACGTTTTTTTTTTTTACTAGGCTAAATAACAGCAGATTTCTTCCCCGTTTGTGAGTGTTTACAAATGACAAAGTGATCTTTAACTACACAAATTCAGCTCGAATTACATAAATACAATTGTGATCATATTTTGCAGCAGCTCTCAGAAGTAATGTTGGACTGTGCTTTTTCTGTTGTTGCTGTGAACCAATAGCAGGCACCACTGGTGGTGGTAGAGAGTTCTTAAAGGAGCGGTACCATATTTGGCAAGAGTAGCCAGCTCGGATGATTGATGGGCAAAGGCAACATCTTTCTGATGTTTTTTTCTTTCCTAGGGTTCAGGTACTGAAATGTCTGATCTGACCGGTATTGATGAAGAGGAGAAAGATGCAGATCCTATGATGGACCCCTTAGATCTACTTCAGGATCCAATGATAAATCAGATGCCCTTGTTTATGGAAATGTTGGACAGACCTCACACTTCTCCTCTGAGAGAAAATAGCAGTGTCCTTGATGTTCTCTCAAACACAAATGTGTTGTCTGTGAATGGACCATCACACCAAGCCTT